>NC_041827.1:955500-1274000 GCF_900964775.1 Scleropages formosus
CGGACTTGTAAATTGCTTGATTAGCATTTTTTTCCCCATAACTGCATTCTCCTATTATGTCACAGTTTATTATATTTTAAAGAGCTAATTCTGCGGTCTCAGTTCATAGTCCTGAAGACGCACTGACAGCCTTTATCTCTACCACAAACCATCGTACTCCAGTGATGCTGGCTGATTGCCCTCAGATGCCTGTGACAGTAAATCTATCACTTTGACAATCAAGAGTGCAAATGAAAGCGGTGTGCTGACAGTTGAATTGAAGAGCTTGGGAAGTGCAGGAGGGATAAGAAGAGCAAAGAAAGGTATCACTCTCATTCTCCTTCAGAGATACAGAACTGTCCACAAAATGAGTGTATTCCTAATCTACCATGCAATGGTATCACTGGCTGGGTTGCAGTCTGATAAAGATTGTTCAGGTCAAATCATACCATGAGATTCCACAGTTGTAAGAAGCACTGCCAGGAGCACCGAATGGAGGGTGGACATCATTAATTACAACCTGTCATCAGCATCAATAAGAAACTATAAAAAATTTATGAACTCCCAGTTTTGAGTGACAGAATTTTAAATTAAATGTTTTCCTATTTAAAAGGGGGTGCGGTGGTGCAGTGGGTTGGACCACACTCCTGCTCTCCGGTGGGTCTGGGGTTCGAGTCCCGCTTGGGGTGCCTTGCAACGGACTGGCGTCCCGTCCTGGGTGTGTCCCCTCCCCCTCCGGCCTTACGCCCTGTGTTGCCGGGTTAGGCTCCGGTTCCCCGTGACCCCGTATGGGACAAGCGGTTCAGAAAGTGTGTGTGTTTTCCTATTAATATATTTTTTATATATACAGTTCTTTCAAAAAGTAAGTCCACCCCAAAGTCCACCCCATGAAAAAGTGTATGTTTCTCAATATATTAGCATGTATGGATATTTGATCATTTCAGAAATACAGATTAAGCTAATCTAACACAAATGACAAAAAGTTTGAAAACTGTTCTTTGTAATCATTTATTTAACAAAAAACTCAGAAATACAACGGTTTGCTGTGGAAAAGATAAGTCATTCTTGTCTATAGGGATAAGATACAGGCTTTAACATCACCATTACATAGCTCTCAATTTCATTTTTGGAGCCATTATTTTGTGGATTTTCTTAAGTCTTTTGAGTTGTTGTAAGGTCCTCTGATTGTCCTTCACTACTCTCTATAGGGAAACTGGCCAGATCTTGAGAAAGAAATGCAGCACCAGACCACAATTCTTCCATCACCATGCTTTACAGGTAGCATGAGGTTATTTTGGCCAAAGTTAGTTTTTAGTTTTCTGTTATGTCTGGCACTGTAGTCAGCTGCTCTACTTTTGTTTCATCTGTCCAAAGTACATTTTTCCAGCAGTTTAGATCTTCACCTAGGTCTGGTAAACTTCAGTTGTGCATTTGTGTTCTTCTTTGAGAGAAGCTTCTTTGAGGCTTCATTCTTCCTGAAGTTGAGTAGGGCAAAGTTGTGCATTCTCTTTTGGATGGTTGCCTTATGTACTTTGAGTTTGGCTGTGGCAACACTTGCTTGTAAATCCCTTCATGTTATCCCAGGATTCTTGGAGACTTCCTGCAATATCTTTTGGTCAGCACTTGGGCTAAATTTGGTAAATTTGGCAAACTGGCCTGGATAGGTTGCCAGTGGTCTCAGATTTTCTTCTTTTGTAGCTGATCCTTTGGACATTGGAGAGATTGACTATAAATTGCTTGAAAATGGCTTTAAACCCTTCGAAGACTCACAGCCTTCAAAACTCTTTCTTCTGATGGCTTCAGAAACCTCTTTAAGATCTTGGCAAGATATGGTCATACACCTCAACTGCAAAGACCAAACCAGACCACAACTTTCTGATGCTTATATGAAGGAGTGCCTCTATGTTAAATCTCTAATGATGTTCCAATCATTTGTACTTGTTTTGGTCCACAATTCTAATTTTAGGCATTTGATGCAATGATAAAGCTAGGGGTTTACTAATTTTTCTGAGTAAAGAAACTGAATTTCTGTTTTAAACAGTACAAATAAGAACAAAATGTGATTTTATATACTGTACATATAATTTTTAAGTTTATTTTTTTAAACGATCAGTTCAATGCCAAAGGATTTTATTATAAGTTTTTCATTTAGCTGCCACTTTTCTCCAAAGCAATTATAATGTTTGGCTTCAGTATTAAGATACTTAAAATTATACACTCATTTACACCAAAGCAATTCAGGGTAAGTGCCTTGTTCAAAGGTTTTACAGCAAACCCAGGTGCTTTGATTATAAAGCATCAAGTCAAATTTATATATTACCTCCTGCCCATACTGTTTTAAATTGACAGACTATGTGCATGCAGCATTTGAAACAACCAGCTACCTTTTTCAAAGAATACTTAGCTACACCTCGAATTTTTGCACCTGTAACTATATTAATTTATTAGATCAATGTCATAAAAAAATTGTTAAGGGTATCATTAAGTGCTGACAGCTTTTTATGCGCTGTGCAGAAATATATTGTAAAAAGCCTGTTTTTCTGCATGGTGAACTAATGGTTTTTTTAAGCGAAAACTTTGTGTCTTCCTTTGGCATGGTTGTTAAGATTCCAAGCTAATTTAGACCAGGCTTATTAAGCTCTCAGCCAGCTGTTCACTTAAAAAATGTGTATCATTTTAAACTTCAGGTATCAAAGCTTGTGACAGAAAGAACAGTTATGCTATGAAAATACTATACTCTGAGAGAATGAAACAATGCAGGAAGAAATTGGTTCCCCTGTGGTTTTAACTGACATGTATACATGGTTTTGTAGGAAAACACAAACCTGTGCAGCACAATGTCACTGAATCTCTGTGATACTTTTAAATAAGTTAAAGACATTTTCAAACTCTTACTTCAGAATTCACAATTATGTAGCATGACAAGTTATTATGAACCTGCATAAGGTATTGACTGAATATGAATTTTCATGGAAAAAGGTCTATACACATGTAACGGACAGCTATTAAAATAAATTGATAACATACTGTTGTTTCTGTTGACCTGTGTTCTGTAGTTTTTGTTGTCCTGTGGTCAGTTAGGGGTACTGTGTGGTGAGTCTAAGGAGTGAATCTATACTGAAGTATTGGCCTGATAAAAGAAGTTTGGACTGGTAGTCAATGCTCTGGGTATTGATTTTTGTAATAAATTGAATGAAATTTTAGATTTGCAACACATGGAGAGGTGGCTTGCAGACGCACCTCTTCAGTTTTGAATGAACTTGTTCTGGAGGAGTCAGTACAGAATACTTTTTCACAAACTCTTACCATCTGCCTAGAACTTTTAGATAACTTTTTTAAACTTGATTTTAGATTTACCTTAGTTTAAAACTTGATCTGTAGAAGTACTGACTCATCAAAGCTGGCTTATATCTTTTCAGAATACTCTTTGTCCAACACATCATGGCATGACGCTCTAAAAGACTGACTGATGTGAATCCATTTATTTGCTGTTGCACTTTGAATGACACTGTCCTGTATCTCAGCTCCCTCCCCACACCCCCCCAAGTTTGTGGGTATAAAAAATTTCTAGAGCAATTTACAGCTATTAGCCATTGAACAGATTTTTGTTGCTGTTGTTGTCGTACAGGACCTTGATATGTGAGGGATGGAAAATTCTAAACTGACTCAAAATACAGCCTGATCCAGAAAGACAAAATGATTTGTGAAACATTAAATTCACAATCATGCATGTTTTCACTACTAATGTGTTCTAAAGAAGGGGGTGCAGTGGCGCAGTGGAGCAGTGGGTTGGACCGGGTCCTGCTCTCCAGTGGGTCTGGGGTTTGTGTCCCCTCTCCCTCTGTCCTTACACCCTGTGTTGCCGGGTAGGCTCTGGTTCCCCGTGACCCTGTATGGGCCAAGCGGTTCAAATAATGTGTGTGTTCTAAAATCCAGGCATAAAGTCTTTAATTGTACTTGGAACATAATCTATACCATTTGTATTTATTTATTCATGAAGATTGGGCTCCAAATTATCATATAGATCACAATTGGCTGCAATAGTTCCACAGTTGAAAACTGATGTATGAGTGTGCAAAATAGACTACAGTTGGATGCACCATATTGGACATTTTCTATTACAAAAGAACACCCAGACACCATATTTTGTGTTGTGTCAGCTGAGCCTGAGAAGTTTGAGGTGAGACTACCCCTGTATTGTCATGTAAAACCTGGTCACCCTTGAAATGAAGGTTGGTCTGAGATCACTATTCTAGAAGCTGAAAGAAAGTGAAAAACGGGGAAAAACGGTTCATTATTTGGTTTCTCTGAGACCCACTTTCCCACAGATAAAAAAAAAAATCATTCAAATACAGTGGTGTAGAAAAGACTTAATTCCATTTTTTGTGTGATACTAAATCACACAACTCAAGGATTGAGACTAACTCAAGCACACAACAAACTATAGGATTTCTTATCCGCAGACTGAGGCCTTCACAGTACAGTGTTGACTAAATGGACACACTTGTGCATATTGCTAATTTGCTGAAGAAACATGGACACTCAATCAGTTTTGTTTACTGTGCATGTATTTCAAACTTTAGTTCAGTTAGGCTTTAGTCATTTGTTGGATTATGAACATTGTGTGTCTGAGCACATGCCTCAGTCATTTACTGTGTATAATAATCACTGTTTTATCAGCTGACCACATCTCTTTCAAAAAGGCCATATGTGAAACATACATGTGACATACATTTATTTATTTAGCCAACACTTTTATCCAAAGCAGCTTCCAATGAACTCTATGTAGTGTTATCAGCCCATAGACCTTATTCACCAAGGTCACTTACACTGCTAGATACACTACTTACAATGGGTCACTCATCCATACATCAGTGAAACACACACTGTCACTCTCTCACTCTCTCTCTCTCTCTCCCAGAGACACTATAGCTGAACCTGAACAGCAGATCTTTGAACTGTGGGGGGAAACTGGAGCACCTCCAGTAAACCACACAGACACAGGGAGAGCATGCAAACTCCACACAAACTGAGCAGGAATTGAACCCATGTTCTCTTGCACCACCCACGCACTGTGAAACAACAGCACTACTCACTGTGCCACCCAACACATTAATGTTTAAACATGTATGCATGCACAAGAATTACCTCTACAGACAGGATTCATACATATAACAAATGTAAACTTAATACTTCCTATGTATGCTATAGAAATATACAGGCATCCCTCGATGTATGAATTACACACACACACACATTTTTAGAACCGCTTGTCCTATACAGGGTCACAGGGAACCAGAGCCTACCCGGCAACACAGGGCGTAAGGCCGGAGGGGGAGGGGACACACCCAGGACAGGACACCAGTCCCTCATAAGGAACCCCAAGCGGGACTTGAACCCCAGACCCGCCAGAAAGCAGGACTGTGGTCCAACCCACTGCGCCACCGCACCCCTATGTGAACTACCTTTATCCGAAATTTCAGTATAACAGCTATTGACTTTTGACACTCAGTTTTCAATTTATGGAACAAAATACATCCCAAATGTGCGAAACTGAAAATAGCATGTTACAGAAACAGCAAAGCAGAAGTACACTAATGTTATTTGTTTGTTGGTTGAAAGTACTCATCAGTTTTTACACAAAACTAAAAGGGTAATTTTTTATCATGTTTATTTTTGATATAGTATCCAAAATTTTGATCTCCATACCATTTGCAGGAACAAATTAATTTTGTAAATCGAAGGATGTCTGTATAATAAAAAATCAAGTTTGAAACACTGGTGAAAAGAGTGAGGGAGCATGAAGCAGGGCAGTGTTTGGAGACCTTGGTAAAACAGATTTACCCATGTTTACTCAGAAAAAGAATAAAGCAAAATCTGAGAAAACCCTGTGTAAGCAGCTCATTGAGAACACTGAATGGATTGCAGATCAGACTGGGAAAAGCATCCAAGAGCTCATATTTTTATTGACTGGTCAAAGCAAAGCCAATGTAGAGCTCTGTTATCTAATGAAATACTAAGGTTTTGGTAAACAAAGTCAGTGCCAAAATGCTCACAATCTGTTCTTGGTGTAATGCGGAGGTATGAGGCCGTAGCTTCTGATCTGTTTATTACTGAAAAATGGTTGTCACACTCCATTTTAGAAAATAATTTACCATAATTCAAATTCTGACATTCAAAGCTTCCAGTTTCCCTGGCGTATCTATGAGCTTTGATCTGCTGAAAATTGCTGTAACTGGCAAGCTAACTTCACATTATTTTTAAAATGCATATATATATCAAAAATAGTAAGCACACTGAATCCAGTAAGAAATTAAACAAATGGATGACGCAAACAGATTACCAGCTGTCTGCAGTTTCTACTCAGCTGTGTGCTCAAAAGGAAGGACTAAACTGTGGCAGGGAATTGCACCAAGATATTGTCCCATGCAGACTAGGAGAGATTATTATTTTCAGTTATGGAGGAAGAACACCAAAATATCTAGTTATTTTCACACAGGTTCTCTGAGCTTCAGGTTTAACCTTCAGTGTTAAATAAGAGTCCCACGTATGTTGAAACATCTGCTGAGACAATTCATGGTTAATGTTTCTCTGAATGTCTCTCACTTCGAAGCTAAGTGAAATATAGTCTTTAATACCCAGATTTAAATATGAAGTGACATTTCATCATAAAAATGTATTTTTATGTTTGCATTCCAATTATTTCAAAATGTTCCTACCATGCTAATCTGACTGATGTCCATATTAATATCAATTATTCACATAATAAGAAAGGAAGGCTTGTTTCTTACATGTAGTCCCTGGCAGAATTTCAAGGTATATAAATGGAAAGTGTAAAATTGTAAGCAATGTAAATTGGGTAAAAGCATCTGCACAGCAAATGAATAATGTAATGAATTTTTTTTTAATGCTTTAGAACAGTAAAATAACAGTTTTTGATGGGATACAATTCAAATTAAACAGCCGCACCCAAGAAGAAACATTTAAATGGAACATGGAAAACATTGACATTTAGTTTGATTATAGGTATTTTCTGACTACATCCTACTCTTGACATTTGTGCTTGCCTTGATGTAGTAAGACATTAATACAGCACAAGAAACAAAGTACAATTACAGTGTAGTCTGTGTGTGTTTTAACAAAGGAACAGTTAACTCTAACGTGATAATAAAGTCAAAGAAAACCATTGGACAGCAGTGCAGATCCATAAGCACAATTACAAACATGGACACTGCTTGTCTTGTGGTCACAGTAGGAATTTGTATCAAGTGTTTCATGGTCACACAAATCTACAAACACTTATTGGCAGCAACAGCTGAAGATGAAGCAAAGATAAAAAAGAACATCCATCCTGTATCCGTTGTCTGAACCTGAAGAACATGTTCCAAAAATCACATCAGCGTAGAATGCTTATACATCTCTTCATGCCCCATAAGCTACCACAAGGATGATGGTAAAAATGGACTGAGATAGATTTCTGAGAGATACAATTTGCTGAAAAATTAAACTTTAATGTGCAAATTGGCCCTTAGTGAAGTACTTTTTCATGCCCTAGTAAATTGGAAAGGTGGTTAAAAGTTTCTATTTTGTTAAAATCCTCCTTCACACTTGCACAAATGGTTCTCTCTTATTTCCTAGAGCAGGTTTGTCTTGTTATCTGTGGAAAACCACAATCTTAAGCAAGACTGGAGAAGTACCCTCTAGGCATGTGAGTGGACACATTTACAATTATTTATTTAGCCAACACTTTTCTCTAAAGCAACTTCCATTGAACTCTATGTAGTGTTACCAGACCACACACCTTATTCACCAAGGTGACTTACACTGCTAGATACACTACTTACAATGGGTCACTCATTCATACATCAGTGGAACACACTCTCTCATAGTAAAGGAACATAACAGAGGCAAAATTGCTCTTTGAGACTCTTGTGCAATGTATCATGTTACCTTTTCAACAAGTACTGTAAATTCTTAACGGGACCTCTAAAGAAATCCATTATTTTTTACACCAGTGCTTGAGTCACATCAGGGGCTTGAAGTTGATCTTTCCTTCCAATGAATCTTACTCTAGCTATTTATGTAAAGCAAGAGTGTCATGTTTGTATCTGAATGTGTTGGCTTGCAGAGCAGAATTTGATGCTAATGCTGACTCAGATGAGATTACGTGTCACAGCTTGTGCTTTGTGGCTTGGCGGGCAGCTGGAGGACTTTTGGTTTCCCATCAGTCTCACTCCTTCCTCCCACCTTGGGGGCCCATAACTGACAGGACTCTCTTAGATCACAGATGGAGTTTGCAGTTGGATGCTGCTGGTCAATAATCTTCTCATTACTTATCATGATGAACTACGGCTTACAAATATCAATGAGGGACCGTGGTAAAGCAATCCAATTAAGAGCTGAAACCTAGACTCTCATTACTGCTGAAACACTTAGAATGCAAATTTCACCCTGGCAGAAGTCCCTCTTGAATTTTAACTATCTACAAATCGGCCACCAAAGTAGACAGTACAGGACAACTGGAGGCATGGCCTCCTGTGTTTCAGGATAGACCCATACTTATTACCCTGTTAAGAGGAGTAGGATCCCTCTGTTCAGCAGTGGATATCTCAAGCTGAGAAAGGTCTGGGTGGTGAAGAAAAGGACCTAGCTGCACAAGGACAGAGAATTAAGTTGTTGATGGAATGTGATGGTGGCAAAACTGTGATTATGGCTGTTGAAAATGAAACTGAGATGACCTTTCTCCTGCTTGTGTAGGAGATGACTCCATGCAGGCCTTGCTTATTCACCAACCAGTAGGCTGCAGTAGCTGTAATTACTATTTTTGTAAAGCTAGTTTGGCAAAGGGATGTAGGCCTACATACTTATAGTACAGAGAATTTGTGCCCTCAAATAGCAACCATTTCATAATGTTTTGACATGACTGGGTGTACAACCATCTCAGCTACAAAGCCTTATATACCACTTCTGAGGTTTTTGCTAACCTGGAAGCTTAATTAAAAGTAAATATACCACAGGTCGGGAACATGCTGGTGCTAGGGGTTAGTCGAATTAGTTCCACCCCATTCATTAGATTCACTAACCATACTTAAAGACAAACACCTTCCTGGAGAGTGTACTTTTTTCCAGAAAGTAAGCATTTGTTTCCA
This sequence comes from Scleropages formosus, assembly GCF_900964775.1. NCBI lineage: Eukaryota > Metazoa > Chordata > Actinopteri > Osteoglossiformes > Osteoglossidae > Scleropages > Scleropages formosus. The sequence goes on from NC_041827.1 coordinate 964,629, forward strand.
CTTTTAATTAGTAAAGCTAGTCAGATGCTTTGCTGTATTTTTTTCTCCAGAGCAGAACACACCCCCTAAGTGTTACCATTACGTATTTCACATAATATTGCCAATTAAATTATTCAGACTAATACATTTCCAATCTGAATTTTAGAACAATAAAATTGCAAAACAATTATTCTAGATGTATGCAGATTAATGAGCTTAATCTCCTATGTACGCATTGCAAACTATTCATTAATTGCAGATGTTTAACAATCATCTCTAGACTTCACATAATAAATAAATCTACTTATAAAATACTTTAATAATAAAACACTTTATCATTTTTTACAATTTTTTTTAAAGAAATTTTTATTTGCAAGACAATAAAACAATGGAAAAAAATGACAGGAAATACTGAAAATCATTAAATGGAAACTCACTAGACTTGTGCATCCTTTCTGAGCAACTTACAAACTTCAGAAGTTACAAGAAAGCAGATCCAGTCACACTGCATTTTTCCAAGCCCTCTTGGCTTGCCGGGGATGTTTGTGACCTTTCAATGGTTGATGTCACTGTCAACTCCAACATTACATGAGTCCCAGAGTTGTCATATTATACGTGATTTGTTCAACATCTTGGCAAACGCATGGCATTGTGGTGAAGACTAAGAGTTTACACAATTAAATTATGACAGAAACAATGCTTTATCCATGCATTTCTTAATTCAGCTTCAGATTTGAGTTACATTTTATGTTTCTTTATATTATTTTGAGGGGGTGCGGTGGCGCAGTGGGTTGGACCGCAGTCCTGCTCTCCAGTGGGTCTGGGGTTCGAGTCCCGCTTGGGGTGCCTTGCGGCGGACTGGCGTCCCGTCCTGGGTGTGTCCCCTCCCCCTCTGGCCTTACGCCCTGTGTTACCGGGTTGGCTCCGGTTCCCCGTGACCCCGTATGGGACAAGCGGTTCTGAAGATGTGTGTGTGTATATTATTTTGTTTATTTACATGTATTTGTTTTGCTGACACAAAGCAGATTATAATTAAGGATACTGAAAAGTGCATTTCACAACAGACATCAACAGAAATCAATTGAATTCCAACCTCCAGAATATAGTTGCTTAAAGATGATTTTTGAGGGCAGCTGATGCCCCCATGGTAGTAAACCTAGGCTCCACTGGTGAACATTACCACTGATAGAAGCATTAAAGCTAAAGAAGGAGGCCTTTTGGGCAATGCTTTCAGGGGATCTCTTGATTTCACCTGAGAGGTACTAGCAAGGCTGTATCAAAGACAATAGGTAAAGCAATAGTTGAAGGATGGGATGCTATAGAAAAAGATTGCTGGGTGGTCTCATAGTTGTTCTGGAAAACAACTCATAATTTTGTCCCTTTGGCCTCATCTGGCTGTGACCATCAACATCACCTCAAATGGTTGGCTACCAAATGTGAAGCAGTTCTTTAGAAAATTTGTACATCCAAGTCCAATATCATGGTTCAGTGGAACAGAACAGAGGAACAGTGAAGGAGTTCAATTATCTTTTTGTCTTGTTCATGAGCTCTTACTTCATTGTTCAGTTCATGATGAGTGAGGAGTTTGGCAATCTGGATGAGCTTTGGAGTACAGTTGTTGCTCCTCTGGATTGAGAATCAGTTGGGATTGTTTGGGTATGTTATAAGAATGCTCCCTGATTAGATACCGCTTATGCTATGCAAATTTCACAGAGATGAGCCACTGGGAGGGGGCGCGGTGGCGCAGTGGATTGGACCGGGTCCTGCTCTCCAGTGGGTCTGGGGTTTGAGTCCCACTTGCGGTGCCTTGCGACGGACTGGCGTCCTGTCCTGGGTGTGTCCCCTCCCCCTTCAGCCTTACGTCCTGAGTTGCCGGGTTAGGCTCTGGTTCCCCATGACCCTGTATGGGAAAAGCGGTTCAGAAAGTGTGTGTGTGTGTGTGTGTGTGAGCCACTGGGCCAGACCCCGGACATGTTAAAGAGGTTATATCTTTCTGCAGGCCCATGGATCCCTAGAGGTTGTTGCTGGGGAAAGGAAGATTTGGACCTGTTTGCTCAATGTGCCATGCTAAGCCTTTCCAGGAAAAGTGGACTGACTGACTGATCAAAGACAAAATCATGAATTTATGATATTTCAGTTTTGGACCCCTTCTGGATGGAACCTTCAGGCTGCCAGAGATGGAAAAACAGATCTCTCTCGCTGGAATGTAGGGGATATCAGCTGTTGAAGATGTCAGGGTGTTGGTCCTTTAGCTATCTTGTAGGCCATAACCTGTATTCTGAAAGAAATGCTCTGAAAATACTGTACACAAGTGGCACTGTGTGTATAGCAATAATAGTAATAATTATTGCACAACAAACACATAAGTGGTTTCTGAGTTTAGCAACCATTTAACCATTGGCAAAGTAAAGCATCAAAATAACTTGTGGTATGGCAGCAGGCTGGCCTTTGGCAAGAAACCTGATGAGATGGTTACACAGATTGCTCAGACTGAATTATGCTTTGTGCTCCATAGCACTGGAACAGGCAATATCATCAATGCTGGTGAAATGTTTGGAAGTGCAGCCTAAATCTATTGTTTAGGGCTTGAGGGCCATCATATATGGTCATTTCTGCAGAAAGTGAGCTGATGCAATTCAAAATATATATTGTTTCCAGGCCCACAGTAACCAAATTAATCTGGACAAATTAAGCAGAAGGTCCTTGGTGAGCATATTAAACTCAGCAAATGTAGCTGAAGTCCACTGCCTACCCACCTGGAACACAATCAGATTTTTTTTCACATTTCCATAGTAACTACCTTCATGCTTCTCCCTGAAAGTAAAGGAGAACAAACAGAACAGAAGTTGAATATTTTATTTAATTCAATTCTATTCAGTCTGTTTTGTTTTCTTTTTTTTCTTTTTTTGTATGACACCTTCCCTAAAACAGTTGTCTTAAAAAATTTAATGTAGCAACATACAGATAAAGGACAAGTAGTTTGACCTAACTCTTCCATTACCTATTTAGTGTGAACTCAGTGAATAAAAATATAATCAGATTTTTTTAAATAAATTAATTTTAAAAATGTGTGACAAAGCCATTTAAATTCGGAGGACAATGATTTAAAGTACAAGCATCAATTTAATGTTTACATTACAGTAGGTCAGCCTGCTCCCCATCCAGTACCAAAACCTTCCCAACCTCCTAGTCTTGACACAAATGGCTTTGCCATTCTGGGGTGTGTAAGCTACCCGAGGATACTGTGCTAAGGAGCTCCTACAAACTTGCCCTCCAGGATCCTCCATCTGTGTCAAAAATCTGCGGGTGACTGTTTACAGTAGTGTTTGTCCCCTCTACACACAGAACTGAGATTGTGTGACATGTTTGTGTGTGTTTGTGTGTGTGTCTGTGTGTGTGTGTGTGTGTGTGTGTGTGTGTGTAAGAGAGAGAGAGAGAGAGAGAGAGAGAGAGAGAGAGAGAGAATTTACATACAACAAGTAGGAGGTTTTCTTAAACATATTCCAAAAATAAGATGGAAACATCCTTGATTAGAAAAAGTAGAGTTTCACACCATTTGGCCTACAAAGAGAAGAAGAACACAGCACAAGCTAGGAAGTAATGAGGAATACATCTCCATTGTGAGAGTTGTGTGTTTGAAGGAAGCAGCTTGTTATGTGGGCTTCCTGGCTCTCTGGTTCTGCTTTCTGCTTCTTTAGTCTGTTGTAAACAAGAGTTCGTTAACACAGAGGAGTATAAGCATTGTTTCTTTGTCTTTCTGTATTTAAGTATGCCTGTTGACTGGTGGCATTTCAGGGCAGACAGTGCACACATAATGAAGTTCATTTTTAGTGCTGCTCTTGTCACTGTGAGGGTTTCGCTCAACTTCCCAATACCTTTGTGCCAAACCACAGTGACATGGAATATTATCATACCAACACTCACACACAGATTGTCTGAAGCCCCTCATCCCAAGCAGGTTGCAGCAAACCAGAGCTTAACCCGACACCACAGGGCAGAAGGGGGACAGGACACATCCAGGATGGGACCCCAGTCAGCAATGGACTGCACCTCTAACAGGACTCGAACCCCAGACCCGCCAGAGAGTAGGACCCGGCCAAGCCTGCTCCACACGTCCCCTCATACTGACACTGCAAACTGGAATTGAACTGTTACTGTTTCACTCCATGTACAATTTTTTTTATGTGATCGCACAAAATTGCTGAGGACCATTTTAGAGGACTGTGGCACGCTGGGGCAGATGGAGAGGGGGCAGGGTACAGGGAAGGATTCGCCACACCTGGGGCTAATAACGAACACTATTTCTAACCCTGTGCCTGACAGTGAGGAGAGGAGATGGAGAAGGATGCCAAGAGCACACATGCAGCACGAGACACAGACAACCTCGCTCAGCCCCGACCGCACCCGAAGTCTCCCCCTCATCGTACCAGTTCCTGGTTCCCCCCTTTCCTCCCCTTCCTTCCCCATCATCCAGTGCCCTGTCTGTCTGTCTCAAGGGACCAAAAAAAAAGACACAGGAGCACGCACCAGAGGTCTCTGGCATCTTGTGTCACAAGGACATATTCCAGAAAACTGTTAAATACTTTTGTTTCAAACTAATGAGAATTTTTTTTGGCATTTTAGCATGAATAAGAATTGAAATATTGTTGTTCACATGTATCCACACACACACACACACATTTTCAGAACCGCTTGTCCCATACAGGGTCACGGGGAACCAGAGCCTACCCAGTAACATAGGGCGTAAGGCCGGAAGGGGAGGGGACACACCCAGGACGGGACGCCAGTCTGTCGCAAGGCACCCCAAGCGGGACTCGAATCCCAGACCTACCAGAGAGCAGGACCATGGTTCAACCCACTGCGCCACCGCACCCCCCACGTGTATCCATTTAGTAGACATTTCTCTTCAAAGTACTATTTTCTAGAATTTTGTAAATGCCACGCCCACGCCGCTGAGGCAACACGGAACACCTGGGACGCGGCACCGACTGACGCATAAAAGGCAGCGTCAGAGCAGGAGCTGATGTGGAACCTTGTTCAGCCTTGTGTATCGAGACCTCCTTGCCAGACCTAAACTCCTTCCTGATCCCTTTGCCCTGCTCCCTCTTCATCGTAGCCTCTTCATGATCATCTACCTCTTGCCTCTTTACCGACCTCGCCTTTTGGATTGCCCCTTCAACAACATTTGCACCTCGGAGACCTTTTGCCTGTCCTGTGACAAAGTATCTCTCATTTCCCATAATAAAGCCCTTGTTCCACTCTGCACTTGGGTCTGCCACTTCCTTCCGGAACCAGCCATGACAATAAATACCAGTAAAGCATTTACAAAATTCTAGAAAATTGTTGAATAAATTAATTTAATGTCAAATTAATTAAATTAATTAATTTACTAATACTAGTAATTTATATATTCAAAAGTGACGTACAATTCTATATACCAAACTATATTAGCAATCACTCACCATTTAAACAGCACAACAATGTAACCCACACACTCTTTGCCACACACTCACATACTAAAGGTAATAAGAGTGCCCAGTTCACCTATCATGCATGTTTTAGGATTGAGGGGAAAATCTTTAGCACCCAGGAATAAGAACATGTAAAATGCATACAGAGCTGTACCACTGTTCCACCCACATTCATATTTTTAACTTCCATTCTTATATTCTTATAGACATGACATGGTGGCACACCAGATAAAGATAGTGCCCCACGTCTCTTAAGCTGCTTAGTGGGCATGGCTTTGTGTCCAACTCAGCATGTGCAGAGTTTGCGTGTTGTTTCCTGTGTCTGTAACCTGTACACATGCACTGCAGAAGGCATCAGTCAACTACTTTTGCCTAAAAAAACCATGCAAGTAGATGCCAGAGTCAAATAAGACTGGCTGGCACCTCTGTACATGTCCTTTTTTTAGATACCAGTCATGTTTTTTCTAAATTCCTTTGAAATTATTTTGTGATCCCTGACAATTTGGTATCTCTAGCAATAGGGCTTTGCTCTTGGATGTGATATCTACAGTCACAAATCTCCTTTATATAAATTATAGTAGTGAAAGAGAGGACAGAGAGAATGAGAGAATGAAGTGAAAACAGCAGAATGATCACCTCTTCAATGTTCCAGCATAGTTTTTGTTGTATTTTAGGTAAAATACAGCCTTCCTGACTGGTATGGTATTGAACTCAAAGGGGGTGCACTTTAGACATAAAATCAGTGGCTGGTCACAGTTGGAGATAAGACTGAAAGGTATCTCTTAGATCTGCAGTAATTTAAGACTAGCAATTTCCTGCCCTTGCATTCTAAGATAGTCGTCTTAAACACGTATCCACACACTGCACCCAAATGAAGCGCACTTTACATTTCTTTATTATACAAAGTGGCGCTCAGAGCAGCAGAGCCAAATGATGAGAACAGTGACTAACAAAAGGCAGAAAATTTGACTGCAAGTCCTATGATCCAGGAAAGAATTTATTAAAAGATACTTTTGTGAACATTATATACACAGCAAAAAGCCTATCGATAAATATCTACCCAACAGTGTTTTAAATGACAATTTGACAGGAGCCATAAGTAAAGTTTAATAGGTATGAGAGCCTGCATTGATTATCTGTAAGCCCCATCAACAAAATCAATATCAGCAATGAGGTAGAAGTTTGCATTGCTCCTGTCAAAGTCTGGCAGGGACAAATTTGTGAAAGACTGAAAAGGAAAGTATTTGTTTCACAAACATATTTTCATGCCGCTAGAACTAATTCCAAAATGATTTATAAAACATGACCTACATGAGTTATGTGGAGGACAAGTTCTAAGGCATTTTTCTCATATTGTAAGTTAAAGTATTGATTGACAATCATTAAAATGACAAAAGAAAAACAACACAGTATGTTGTAGACTTGATAGTTTTCAGAAATTTAAGTCTTAAATGCTAAAAGCTTAAAGTTTCTTGATGTTTAGCAGTGTGTTTGGTCTTAAGTTTCTTAACTGAAGAAAAAAATCCTAGAAAAGTATCCAGACGTGTTTTAATCAAAACAAATTAGTCCTTTTCGTTATTGAAATTTTATCGTACTCTTTTTCATTTTCGTGCCAAAGCTTCCATTAGAATTAATATGGAAAACTTGCGCTGAGTATTTTCATAGGAGAATTCCATAGACTCCAGCCTGTGATTACAGCTACTTGACCTTTGCTCTGAGATCTGTGTGTACACTTACCCTGCAACAATGATACTGACAGTATGTGGATAAGTATGCTCAGTTGTTTTGTGCTATATATAGTGGTCAGAAATATGAACTTCTGACCTTGAAGTTCTGGGTAGTCATAGATAAGGTTTTGGAGTCAATTCCCCTCTCACTCAGAACTGCTGAAATTTTGTCCACATTTAAAAAGGGTCTGGAAACTCATCTCTTCCAGATTCACTTTGCCCTTGATCTCTTAAGTTCATGTGAAGCATAAATGTTTATGCACCATAACTTTAAGATCATGTCCGGATAAGCCTTTACGAATCTGCTCCTGTATTGTATGTAAATGTTTGTCTATCTCAAATAAAAAAAAAAAAGTAGTAGGAAGGTGATCAGGAATCGTTGATATTCTGAGTTTTATGCAGCTACTCGTGTGATGAAGTGTTTCATATGATTGAAAAAAACAAGTTAACTGCACTTAAGAAACATGCATCTGCATCTAAGTGTCTCTTTCTGCTAATGTACACATTCTATTTTCTATGAGATGTATGTCTCTTTGGAGAAAAGTTTCTGCTAAATGAAGACATGTAAATGTAATTCATTAGTCCGTGGAATGAGCAGAGATTCAGTTTCACGTCATGTGAAAATGTTGTGGATCTTTTACTTTCTTTAATCCATCAGTAATCCTCAGAGATGTGCTTGACTAGCTGGGCAAGTGTAACAGAGCACCTGGGTTAAGCATACAGTATATGTATTAATCTTCTTACTTCACTAACCATACTAAGAACCCTAGTTTACACATCCCAGAGTAATATGATATTAAAGCCCAGCATAAGACTTAAGTTTCCTACTGACAGTCTGTACCATGCATTTCCATGTATTTACATGCTACAGAACCCGAGCTGTGCAGATGATGCTTGCTTAACATGTGCAGTGCCATCTACCAGAAGATTTTACAAAAACCAAGGTTAAAACAGAACAATAACAGTCAGTTTCCCATCTTCTTATTTTCACAGCACTGATTAGAATTCCACGACATAAAACCCAAGTAGTTACCATGTCTCCAAGGTTAACATTTTTAATGCAGGACTGAGAGATGCAGTGAAGTGTTCCTTTGAAGTTCCTTGTTCGAGTCAGAGGGGAGGCTGTGAGGCCATGGAAGACTGCCTGCGATATTGACATTAAAACTCAGCACACAGAATGGTGCCAATTGAAATTTCAGTGATTCCTTGGGGAGGAGAGAGCCAGGCGTGCTGGTGTGATATGAATAATGAAAATCCCCTCAGTCCATGCTCATTTTTATTGAGTGTGGAACCTTCCTTTGTTGTTCCTCGTTGCTCCCCAGGAATGAGATCGGAGCTACACAGCTGTGAAGTCAAAAAAGTAGATTTTTTTCTCTTTTTTGTGCCATGCACAGAATGGTGCATGAAGGTTAAAGAAGTTTGATTATCCTTCAAGTGCAGATCGATGGCAGCTTCCCCCTCCCCCACTTTGTAATTAAGTGATGAATTTGAATCATTTGTACCATGGAGATGCAGACAGAGATGGAGAGAGCAGATCATTCACGCCCATGTCTTAATCAACATCTAATCTTGCCGCCTGCCCTCTGCTGCCTATCCTTCATCCACTCTATGTGACCCTGTATTGCTTCAGCTGTGGCTTAGATTTGGGAACCTCCTGGGACACTTGGTTCAAATAGTCTCAAAATGACCCATTCGAAGGTGAACCCCCTTGGCAGCCGGGCTTAAAAACAACAACTTCATTTTGCTTTTCACTGTTGGTGCCACCCAGAAGTCCCCAGAGGATGATCCAGCTGTGGAGTGAGGTTTCCCAAATCGTCCTGTTCACTACAAAATCAGTCCTTACCAAGCACTAAGGTTAATAACCTGCAGAAATATCAAGGGCATCAAGTTTGGCTGAGTAAGAATTGTCATGTGGGAAAAGAAAACTGTCAAGAAAGAGTATTGGATTTTGATTTAAGTAAACAAGGGGAGGGTTGGGCCACAGTCCTGCTCTCCGGTGGGTCTGGGGTTCGAGTCCCGCTTGGGGTGCCTTGCGACGGACTGGCGTCCCGTCCTGGGTGTGTCCCCTCCCCCTCCGGCCTTACGCCCTGTGTTGCCGGGTAGGCTCCGGTTCCCCGCGACCCTGTATGGGACAAGCGGTTCTGAAAATGTGTGTGCGTGTGTGTAAACAAGGGGAGGGGTACCCACCTCAGGAGACCTGCTTCTCAAAGAAGGTGGGGGTAATTAACCAGGGTCAAATGGTCAAGGAACTACATGTCTTTGGCTGTCTTTGGAACTCCATAAAAAGTGTTGCAACCTCTGAAACCATATCAGGGTAACATATTATGTGCAGAGTCACTTAGAAGCCCAGAACAAATAAATTACCTCTCAGAAAGGATTTTTAATGCCTTCCAGTTCAATAAACTTGACCTTGACAGTAGGCACCTCATTGCATCGTGCTACACAGAAAATTGCAAAGCCTATAAACCAAAACTGATAGGAAGTTGAGATGTTAAAGTTGTGAATAGTGATTTGCAACAGTTGTTCTTTCATTTCAAATACTCAAAAAACACTGCAAGATAATGACTGGGGCCTACATGACCAGGAAACAGATTGTCTTCTTCAGAGGACAAAGCAAACAACATAACATGTATTTCATTGTATTAACAATGGTGGGTTTTTTGTGGGTGGAGTCGCTGGGATGGCACTGTGGGCATGGAGGGGGGTGGGTCTGGGACGCCAGATCTCGCCGTTGAGCGTTCTGGAGGTGTAGTGGGCTCAATTCAATGAAACATCAATGAAGGAAGGTGCCCACTTGACAACCCCAACAAAGTGCACGCGGTGGCTCCCAGCAAGGAGGATGGTGTTTGCCCATGATATTTTTTTTTTGGTGAAGGGAATTGTTTGGTTTTGGGAGGGATGGAATATTGTGGCATGGTTGGTTTGTCTAGCCCCCTTGATTTTGGCACGAGGGGTTGAACATCTTTCCCTGTGTATTATTGTATGTTCATTGTATTAACACATAAATGAAAACATAATTCATACACTACAGTACAAGTCAAAACTTTAAGTACACTTGCTGGAAACTAGTTCCCAGAGCAGTACAGCACTTGTGGGTTGATTTACTATCACTCTTGACTCTTCAGTCTATTTCATTCCATACAAGCGGCTAGGCTTCCGGGGTGAAGATCACACAGCTAGGTGTCAGCTGGGGAAGCTGGGCTGTGGGTTGAAATTTCAGCCTCTGAGATGGATTATTTCCCCATTGTCTCACCTCTCCTCCAGAGACAGCCTTGCATGCAGCTGGACTTTCAGATAAAGACTGAGAACAGAAGAATTGGCTATTACATAATCGGCCCACCAGAGAAACAGATATGCTTTTTATGTCTTTTTATTTTCACGGTATGCATATGGGATTTTTCCATGCTCCCTTTCCTAAGTTTGTCTGTATGTGCGTGTGTACACAGCAGATTGACTGAATGGTAGGGCCTTCTTTCTGTCATTGTCAAACCAGTGGTTTTTACTGAACAAAGCTTTATATTAGCCACTTCCAATTAACAGACTCAGCCATGTCTCAGCTCAGCTCTTCCTACCTTCTCTCTGGAGTTCCTTGTCATTGCAGAAGAGAAGTCACAGCACTGTTGTTCACAGCTGACTGGTTGGGTTTTCACCATGATGTCATACAAATGTTTTTGAGAATAAACCTTTACAGCTTTGCCAGCTTGTGTCTGTCAACAAGGATTTTAACACTGCACTGCTCCATTTACATGTTAAAAGTAGGAAGCAATCATCAAAGACAAAACATCCTTTCACTGGCTATGTGCACTTTGTTAAAAGACCAAATTTTTTAAAGTTACAGTAGTGTTGTTACCCTGCTGCCTTAAGGAAAGCATCATCCAAATAAATGTATGCATGAACAGAAACATTTGATGTTAGTAACACAATCAGTTGGATAGAAAAATTCATTCATTCATCTTCCTCCGCTATCCGGGGCCGGGTCGCGGGGGCAGCAGTCCGAGCAGAGTCCTCCAGACTTCCCTCTCCCCGCACACCTCCTCCAGTTCCTCTGGGGAAACCCCAAGGCGTTCCCAGGCCAACCAGGAGACGTAGTCTCTCCAACGTGTCCTGGGTCTGCCCCGAGGCCTCCTCCCAGTGGGACAAGCCCGGAACACCTCCCCACGGAGGCGTCCAGGAGGCATCCGGAACAGATGCCCGAGCCACCTCAACTGGCTCCTCTCGATGCGGAGGAGCAGCGGCTCTACTTCGAGCTCCTCCCGGGTGACTGAGCTCCTCACCCTATCCCTAAGGGTGTGCCCAGCCACTCTGCGGAGGAAACTCATTTCTGCCGCTTGTATCCGCGATCTCGTTCTTTCGGTCATGATCCAGAGTTCATGACCATAGGTGAGGGTAGGAACGTAGATCGACCGGTAAATTGAGAGCTTCACCTTATGACTCAGCTCCCTCTTCATCACAACAGACCGGTACAATGACCGCATTACTGCGGACGCCGCACCGATCTGTCTGTTAACCTGCCGCTCCATTTTTCCCTCACTCGTGAACAAGACCCCTAGATACTTAAACTCCTCCACTTGAGGGAGCAACTCCCCCCCAACCCGGAGGGGGCAATCCACCTTTTTCCGACTGAGAACCATGGCCTCGGATTTGGAGGTACTGATTCTCATCCCCGCCGCTTCGCACTCGGCTGCAAACCTCCCCAGTGCACGTTGCAAGTCTTGATTTGATGAAGCCAGCAGGACCACATCGTCCGCAAAAGCAGAGACGAGATCTCGCGGCCACCAAAACAGATACCCTCCGTTCCCTGGCTGCGCCTAGAAATTCTGTCCATGAAGATAATGAACAGAATCGGTGACAAAGGGCAGCCCTGGCGGAGTCCAACATGCACCGGGAACAGGTCTGACTTACTGCCGGCAATGCGAACCAAGCTCCTGCTCCGGTCATACAGGGAACAAACAGCCCGTAACAGCAAGCCCCGAACCCCATAATCCTGAAGCGCCTCCCACAGGATGCCACGAGGGACACGATCGAATGCCTTCTCCAGGTCCACAAAACACATATGGACTGGTTGTGCAAACTCCCACGAACCCTCCAGCACCCTAGTGAGTGTATAGAGCTGGTCCAGTGTAGTATAGAAAAATGACAACCAAAATAGTTTCCCCCCCCCCCCTCACTCAAATGGAATGAGAGTCAAGAACAAGAGAGGAAAAAAATATCTAATAACAGACTGACCCCAAGACAATTTCAACAATTGCCTTTGTCTCTTGGTATTTTGCAGAACTGTGGAGGCCATAGGGTTTGTCACAGAAGCCACAGCTTAGAGTTTTATCCGACGCAGAAATTAAAGTGATGTATTAGCACTTGTCATAAATATTCTTTTTGGAATACAGAATTGTGACAGTAATTGGATTTTGCTCCATGGCTTGGGCTCATAGATGGATGGATGGACCCTAGAGTCCTTCCGCTCACTATTACCATTCTTCCGCACCTTGATTCCCCGAGGGAAGTTTGAGCATAACTCACTTTAGCAAAACTGAAGGAATGCACTTTCCACTGTACTATCAGAGCTGCAACACATCTTTTCCAGTGAAAGGGAGGAACAGCATTCTCCTGAAAGACTTTAATTATGTCACCTTTATACCCTAATGCCTTTAAAAGTCTGTTTAGCATTACTTGGGAATTACTGTCAAATTGACTGAGATGATTATTGTAGGTGGAGTTGATAGAAAATTTAATCCCCAACAGGGTTTGATTCTTTTGTAGGGGACACTTTCTTCCGCTTACACATGAACAGTGATAAAAATGTCATCAGTCATTGTGGATTTGAACTGCCTATAGTTGCAAATAAGGTTAATGGGGTTCTGGCTTACAACTAGATCTTGCTGCACAACAAATTAGGATGGTCTGTAGGTGGCTGCATTTGGCTCACAAATGTTTTAATATCATTGTGTATATTTTATGACCTGATCTCAGCCCGTGGCACTGAGTGTAAGGGGTGGAGACTGTTTTGCAAATGGAAACTGTTGGTTCTCTATTTTCCCTGTGGCTGAATCTGCTAAACGGCTCCAAAAGACATTCAGCCAAATTCTCTTCTCCAGGAACAGCTGGAAACGTTGCTCTCAAAAGGATAGAAAGCATTTAATTTTTCATATGATTTCACAGTGGTTAGTACAACAGAAAATTTGCAGGTTTTTTTAGCTGATGTTTCTCATCCCGTGTGACATATAGTGATGTACTAATTTATACAGCTGGGCATTTTTTATAGGAGAAATTCAGGGAAAGTCCCTCTCTCAAATGTACAACAGAAAGGGGGATTCAAACAGGCCTTTCAAGTGCAATGTAGAAGCTATAACCACTACCTACTGCCCCTTCCTTTGGATCCCTTCTATTTTACCCAGTTAACCATATGAGATTTGACTGCAAGATTTGAAAACAAAAGCTTCAGAAACAGGCAGGTCATGTGCTCTCATGCCCTTTGTAAAGCACAATTTTCAAGTTTTTAAGCCAAGATGGATATTATGAGAAAGGTGAAAAATATAGCTTTGTAAAATTTACTTTGCTTTGTAAATTGGAATGAAGAAAAAAAAAAACTGTGGTTTTCAGTTCTGGCTCCAGTGTGGTCAAATAGATTCAGCACTGAGAGGTATCTAAAAATTTAGGGGTCTCAAAACACCTTTTTCAGACTCACTCTGCCTGTGATTGCTTGCGTTCTTGATAAATGTGTACATGTATGTTATGTTTTATTAAAAAACCTGTATGCAGCTACTTGGGTAATATATATGGGTTCATATGTAATGCACTTTTTGAGTTCTCTCAGATGCATGTCACTTTGGAGAGAAGAATCTGCTAAAATGAATAAATATAAAAGTCAAGAAAAAAGTGTCACCCATCTATCCATCACTGCTAAGCACTTGTTCAGTGCAGCACTGTGGTGTTCCAGAGCTAATTCCAGAAGCTTTAGGCTTGAGGGAGTACCCACGCTGGACAGGATGCCAGTCCATCACTGTGTAGCGCCACCCTCCATTTCGCCTAATTATGAGAGTGGTGCCCTGGGTTCTATTCCAATAGAAAACCCAAACTCAGGTATTTCAACAACAAATTTAATAAATTCTCCAAACCCCCACAGAAATATTCAAAGTTATTAACCCCAAATTGGAAATACCCTCAAAACAAATACAAACATAAAACAACCCAACAGAAAACACACGTACACTCCATATCTTACAACAAGCATGAATAACCTTGGTGCTACACACTTTTAAATACTCCGGAGTATTTAACACACGTAAAAACCCCTCGTTGCAGGCCTGGACGCAGCTCGTGTGCGTTGAGACCCGAATTATGGGTCGCTTCATTCTTGCGAGCAAAAGAGAAAAAAAACCCCGCAGTTTACCTTATCCCCGTCCACTCGCGTTCGGGGCGGGTGAAAACTCCAGCGATGCCCGAGGAACTTCACGCGTTACCCGGTAGCACGAAGCGCTATCGGGTTCCCCTCAGTCCTCCTCCGTCACACCGGCGTAGCAGTTCGACGAGACGGGCTGAGCCTGAAAACTTGTCGTTTTAACTGGACGTCTCGTCGGACCACGAGGACACCACAGAAACTAAACTCGCCAACACAATCCAACTGCAGAGAAGTGGTATTTTCTCTCTGGTTACTCGTCCAGCAACCAGAAAAATATCGCCTCCTGACACTCTGGAGCGCTCTTTCGAACACCTCCGTCTCACGCTCTCCTCTCTCTCGACCCTTCTAGAAAAGTCTCGAAACTTTTCCCATTCGTTCCATCCCCCCTGTTATCTCATTGGTTCGGCACCAAACTGAACCCCCCCAATCAACTCACAGTGCGGGCAGAACTAGCACAATGTGTAGGTTGCACCTGTCCCAACATATGGTGGCAGGGCTTCAACCAAACTAAGACTCCAATTAATGAAGCTTTATTTAAACCTTCAAAATTAAACACGCAACCTAGTAGCGCTACAGGGCTACAACTGTGTAGTCACACACACTCATTTACACACAGCCACAGCAAATTAGTGTCACCAGTTCACATGAAACAAATGTGTTTGGACTGTGGGAGGAAACATGTGAACTCTGAACCAAAGTAATTTCTGAATCCAGGGCACAGGAGATGTGAGGAACCGTCGCCACCAACTTCACCACTGTAAAACTCCATAAAACTGTTTGAATTATAAAAATGCATTATTCTTTTCAAAGCCATATTGACTTAAAGTCTCCATCTGTTGGTTTATTGATTGGGCCAAATTTATTCAAGTTCATATGACCTGCTTCTTCAGTTCTCTGACTTTGACACATTTCTCTCTTGACCCTGTATGACAGAACTGAAGTAGCTAGGAAAGAATGCAATCTCTTTCCTCCTTTTTCAATCACAGAAACATTGAAGTTCACCTGGACTCACTCCCATCAACCCTGATTACCCAACAACAAAGATCACAACCTTTGCAAAAACCAATCAGGCGATTTATTTCCCTGGCCCCCAGTAGACTTGCCATTGATATATCTGTCACTGGTAGAAAGCAGTGCAGGAAATAGGAGGAATCCATTAGGGTCTTGACAGGTGCATTCCGATTTGGTCATTTGCATTTTAATTGAAGCCACAGCTAGGACACCAGTGAAAAGCTCATCCTTGTTTTAAGTCTTAATCTAACTTAAATCTAACAACGGAAAGTGTTGGATATGCAGTAGCATACGTTTAACAAGGAAAGATATTTACAAATCAATTTAGTGTAAAGACAACTTCTAAAAGATGTGTGTCCCATTAGATTTTTAACTTTTTCAAGTATCTAATATTTTCAGCATAAATCTTTTATACTGAGTCAAAGTTTGATGTTAAAGTGGTGCTGCACTGATGTGATCTTAACTGATCTTTGTTGTAGGAATTTGTCATCCAGAACATATATTTTGCTTACAGTTTGTCAGCTAAACTTTATTGGATGGATAACTAAAATAGGTGGGTAGGAAAATGCAAAGTGTTCATCGTAAAGATAGATGAAGAAATTCAAGTATCCCATTAGAACTTTTTTATGTTGGACCAAAAGATTCCATGTGTATATTATATTACATATGGGGGATTGAGGCTGACACTGCACAATATCCTGAAGGTGATCAGCAGAGTCAGTGTGCATTGCAATACCCGAGATGCCCTGGTCTCTAGGTGCCCTGAAAGCCCTTCCCAACATGCAAGCAAATCCAGCTGAGACAAGAGAGCTCCCTGGGTACCAAGCTGCCTGCTAATCAAAACCCGATTTCAGCTGCGAGTCTGGCCAGATTGGAAGTGAACCTGGGAGCTTATGAGGGACTCAGACAACCTCTTCTTCTGTATTTCATTTCCCCAGGAAGCTGTCGTTCAGATCCTCCCTGGGGATGCAAAGCAAAGGTGGAATAAGCCAGCAATATAAAAACAGATTGAAAAATATGGAATGTGTTTCCTTTACAGGCCTCCCAGAGTGTGGTGATCTCTACTCCTCTTGGAAAATGTCTTCAGGTGGTAGTGGACTACGATGGGAATGGGCTCCTCCTAATTCTGCATCTAATTTAAAAAAAAAAGAATAGTTTAAAAACAATTATCACTTCATCCAAAAATTATTAGTAGTACTTGATCCAAAATTATCCTTCCATCAAGACTTCTCAAGACTCCTTGTATAGTCAGTTCACTTTTGCTCCCTGGAATGTACTTGAAGACCCTGGAAAAATTGATAAATTTTTATGATATGATTATCCCATAGATGGCAGAAATTTATTCAGTTTGTGGGTGTGTGCTGTCCACTGCATTTTGGAATGTAATGTGAAGGCCATTGCACATGCTGAGAAACAGTAGTGTGGAAAAGCTGTGGATGTCGTTGTGATCCAAATAAAATTGCGCACAAATGCTAAATAAGCGTAGTGGTGCAGTGGGTTGGACCAGGTCCTGCTCTCTAGTAGGTCTGGGGTTCGAGTCCCGCTTGGGGTGCCTTGCGACGGACTGGCGTCCCGTCCCGTCCTGAGTGTGTCCCCTCCCTCTCCGGCCTTATGCCCTGTGTTGCCGGGTAGGCTCCGGTTCCCCGTGACCCCGTCTGGGACAAGTGGTTCTGAAAATGTGTGTGTGTGCGTGCGCTAAGTAAGCAGTGCTACATAAATTTTGTTCTCTAAGCTGTACATCACTTTGGAGGAGAGCATCTGCTATTCATACATTCCAGTTAACCCTCTGCTCACACTGGTAGATGTAAGGTTAAGCGGTAAACTATCACTGCTTTTCCATTTCTTGCATTTCTTCCTTTTTGTAAGTATTAGAGTGTTTAATTACATCTGGACTCCTGACATTTATTTATTAATAGACAGTGTCCTGCTCATCTAATTTAATACCAATTTATGTTAAGAATTTGACAGTTGTGATGGCAAATTCACCTGAGGCAGTATCCAGTCTTTTTAATTTACAGTGATTGATCATAGTAATTACTTTCCATTGGTAGGTGGAAAATTACAACCCATCTATTTTCGAGGAATTAGGATTTGATTTCTGACTTGCTTTAAGATGGAAAATGTAAACATTTTTATGGCAGGTACATCCCATATTTTTATGAGCTATTGAACATATTGTGTTGGAAATAGGAAAGCACTGACAAGAACCTCTCATAGAAAACTGTTAAACTCAGATATACAATATTAGAGCTACAGAAACACATCATCTCCAGGGATGTAAATATTTCAGTCTTACATCCCTCAAAAACAGCTAAATGTTTGAATGTAATTTACCTTGAGAAAATGAAGTATGAATTCCAAAAAGGAAAAAAAAAAACATGCATTTAAAGTTTTGATAAAACAGACAGGTTAGGGTTTACAAAAGTTTTTGAATACCAAGCTCAAATTTATGAATTTAATTTTTGTTTTCTTTTAATCTTTAACAACATCCTTTCAGTACAGTGGTTCACAAGCAATGTTAACTTTAAATGTATTTTGCTGGTACTTCTGAAACTTTGGACTTATGATTCTTTCAAAGAGTTGTAAAATATTAAATTAGAAATGCATTAAAAATACATATGTACATTCACTCATTTAGCAGATACTTTTCTCCAAAGAGACATACAATGAATACCACATAGTATTTAGCCGAAACCTTTTCATCCACAGTGACTTACAGTGTGAGATACACCACAGTACACTACCCACAGACACCCATCTCACCAGAGCAATGTAAAACATTTTCTCTAACACAGATGGAAAATAGAACTATGTATTCACCTGAACTGTATGTCATTGGACAGTGAGAGGAAACCAGAGCACCTAGAGGAAACATACATGACCACAGAGGGTGAACGTATAAACTAAACACAGAGTGAGCGGCTATCAAATCCATGTTCTTTCACATCATCCAGGTGCTGTGAGACAACAGTCCTAATCACTGTGCCTCCATGCCAGTTTGTAATTGTCAAATCAGTGTAAAATCTGACCTGCTCAGATGTTTCAAAGGGGTTATTATCAATAATAATATACTATAATAAAACAACATTATATGTTACCTTCCTTTCACTGGACTGGGACACTAATGATTACTTTTGTCAGGTTTCTAATGCACCCTCCAGCAATAAGGCTTGTATAGGAATATGACAGCTTATGAGAGCTTTTTCTAACCCAATTATCCCATTTCCCTCATAAGACAATCGAATCCCCTGTGGTTTAATTTGAGCCACACAGACAATCATCCACAATGCCTGATGAGGACCCATTGTGAAAACCTGAACTTTGACTTTGAGCTGGGGTTCTTCTCAACTCAGTGTGCTCTCTGAAATTTCACTTTAAAGTGAATACTTGCATGGATGTGCTTGAAAAGAGTCAGAACTCCACCTGACAAGATGGTGGCTGTTTATTTTATTGTGAGGACTGTTCCCAGAATAATGAGACTGACTCCTTTAGGCAAGATGTGGGTGCACAGAAAAAATAGTCCAAAACCAGAGCAGTATCGTTTTGAGTTCTGAGACGGAAACTGTTTTCCACACTTTATGTAAGGCATAATTATGTCAGCAACACAGGAATACAAAATAAATGAGTGTGTGTGCACAAAAGAAATAAAATACATAACAGTTTTTTATTCATTTTGTTGCACTTCCCTCCAAGGCAACTTACAATAATTTACCTACTTTAACAGCACAGTAATTTCTTACTGTATTACAGTTTAGGGTAAGCACCTGGCTGAATATGTTACCAGATGTGAGACTTGAATCAGGGTCCTAACATATGCAAGGCAGCAGCTTTAGCCACTACCTGCTGCACTGTGGTCCTATTTAAAACTGATAATGATTTTATCAACACAGGAGCCAGTAAGAGAGGCGATTGAAATAGAGAAGCACCCCGACAATTTCAGTCGGGAGGAGGGTTTCAATTTATCTAGAACCTGGACACCTCTCATCTCGAGTCTCCACGTCAGTTCTGCAACAACCCGACCGCCTTTCACTAAAACTCAGTTTAGCAAGCCGACCTGTAATATGAAAGTAACAGCGCAAGTGGAAAACACAGCGGGGGCACCACCTATCAGGACCACCCGCTACGACCTCCGATCCCGTTCCCGCCCATAAATACACTCTCATCAAACACTCCATTCCACATCTAACCTTCACAAGATGTCGCAGCTCCCTGACGATGCTTCCAACAGGTGAAGCGAAACGTTGGAACCAATGTCCTACACAACGTGGTTTAATCCAGAAGTACAAAACTCCCAGTCAGTTGACACCAACCGCGGAAGCCTATGGGTTTTAATATTATCAAAACCTGTCCATTAAATTCATAATCTCTTAAAATCTTGCTTCTTGCATGTATATGTTGCACTACAAACCATTTTAACTCTCAACAGAAGCATAGTCAACAGGACAAAAAGTTTCTAACCCAATTTTGCTCCCTGTGACTGGCAAACAAAGTTACTACAGTTACAGAGCTTCATAAGTCTTGCTTGCATTCAGTGCCACATGTGATGTGTTTATTCTTTCCCTCTAAATATCTGCATCTTGGTCAAAGGTAAAAATCAACAAGACTAACATCCGACTAGCAACTCATTTGTATCTAGGAAAACAACTGATGCAGCCTTTTTTATATGAGAGGAAATTGCATCGGCTTTACTAAATGTTATATGAAATACAGTAAAGTTCACTATAGTTCATGAGGTGCAATACATGATGAATTCTTCTTTATCACTGAGAAGGTTTAAAACTGAGAATCAAGCAAGAAGTGTTTTAGTATTGAGCCCAGTAAATAACCTATTGATTCTATCAATTCAGCTGTAAAGGATAGTGTAATTTTTAGAGAACCAGTTTTTAATCCTCTTCCACACAATCATCTGTGTGTGTTTGTTTGTCATCACACTGACCTTGAAACTCCCAAGAACCAGAACTGGTAACTGCTGGTTTAAAGGAAAAGCCTAAGATTAATCAGTTCAGAGTGGTGGAAGAAGACCAGACATGTGCAGTGACGATACCCCTAAAGTCATGTTACCGTTTTCATGTAACAAACTCCTTTGTTGACACATATTGACGTATGTAATTCTGGCGCTGTGACAATTAACATTTTCATCATAGCAGAAACAGATTGTAATTCTATGGTAGACCCTCTATCTTCATTTCAAATAGACACAAACGGCTCCCAAACATGCAATCCTTTTTAGTATCACTTTGTTTGGATGAATTAAATAATCAGTGTTACAGGTACAGTAGTGTCATATAAAATGCAACTTGAAACCCACCAGTTGTGTCTAAAAGGCCATTATTGAGATCACTGTTTAGGATACCTACTAAGTTATAAGAGTAATTAAAGTACCTGACTAATGTTTAACTGTGATTCCTGAACTATGTCCATCCATCCATCCATCCTCCTCCGCTATCCGGGGCCGGGTCGCGGGGGCAGCAATCCGAGCAGAGTCCTCCAGACTTCCCTCTCCCCGCACACCTCCTCCAGTTCCTCTGGGGAAACCCCAAGGTGTTCCCAGGCCAGCCGGGAGACGTAGTCTCTCCAACGTGTCCTGGGTCTGCCCGGAGGCCTCCTCCCAGTGGGACAATCCTGGAACACCTCCCCACGGAGGCGTCCAGGAGGCATCGGAACAGATGCCCGAGCCACCTCAACTGGCTCCTCTTGATGCGGAGGAGCAGCGGCTCTACTTCGAGCTCCTCCCGGGTGACTGAGCTCCTCACCCTATCCCTAAGGGTGTGCCCAGCCACTCTGCGGAGGAAACTCATTTCTGCCGGTTGTATCCGCGATCTCGTTCTTTCGGTCATGATCCAGAGTTCATGACCATAGGTGAGGGTAGGAACGTAGATCGACCGGTAAATTGAGAGCTTCACCTTATGACTCAGCTCCCTCTTCATCACAACAGACCGGTACAATGACCGCATTACTGCGGACGCCGCACCGATCTGTCTGTTAACCTGCCGCTCCATTTTTCCCTCACTCGTGAACAAGACCCCTAGATACTTAAACTCCTCCACTTGAGGGAGCAACTCCCCCCCAACCCGGAGGGGGCAATCCACCTTTTTCCGACTGAGAACCATGGCCTCGGATTTGGAGGTGCTGATTCTCATCCCCGCCGCTTCGCACTCAGCTGCAAACCTCCCCAGTGCACGCTGCAAGTCTTGACTTGATGAAGCCAACAGGACCACATCGTCCGCAAAAAGCAGAGACGAGATCCTGCGGCCACCAAAACAGATACCCTCCGTTCCCTGGCTGCGCCTAGAAATTCTGTCCATGAAGATAATGAACAGAATCGGTGACAAAGGGCAGCCCTGGCGGAGTCCAACATGCACCGGGAACAGGTCTGACTTACTGCCGGCAATGCGAACCAAGCTCCTGCTCCGGTCATACAGGGAACGAACAGCCCGTAGCAGCGAGCCCCGAACCCCATAATCCTGAAGCGCCTCCCACAGGATGCCACGAGCGACACGGTCGAATGCCTTCTCCAGGTCCACAAAACACATATGGACTGGTTTGGCAAACTCCCACGAACCTTCCAACACCCTAGTGAGTGTATAGAGCTGGTCCAGTGTTCCACGGCCAGGGCGAAAACCCCATTGCTCCTCCTGAATCCGAGGTTCGACTATCGGTCGGATTCTCCTTTCCAGTACCCTGGCATAGACTTTCCCAGGGAGGCTAAGGAGTGTGATCCCCCTGTAGTTGGAACACAATCTCCGGTCCCCCTTCTTAAAAAGAGGGACCACCACCCCGGTCTGCCAATCCAGAGGCACCGTTCCCGAACTCCACGCGATGCTGCAGAGGCGTGTCAGCCAAGACAGCCCCACAACACCCAGAGACTTGAGAAACTCCGGGCGGATCTCATCCACCCCCGGAGCCTTGCCACCGAGGAGTTTTTTGACTACCTCAGCAACTTCAGCCAGGGTAATGGACGAGTCCCCCTCCAAGTCCCCAGCCTCAGCTTCCTCTACGGAAGGCATGTCGGAGGGATTGAGGAGATCCTCAAAGTACTCCTTCCACCGCCTGAGGACATCCTCAGCTGAGGTCAGCAGCGCACCACTTCCACTGTAAACAGTGTTCGTGGAACACCGCTTCCCCCCTCTGAGTTGCCGGACAGTTTGCCAGAATCTCTTTGAGGGCGACCGAAAGTCTTCCTCCATGGTCTCACCAAACTCCTCCCAAGCCCGAGTTTTTGCCGCGGCGACTGCCAGAGCCACGCTCCGTTTGGCCCGTCGGTACCTGTCAGCTGCTTCAGGAGTCCCATGAGCCAGCCAGGCCCGATAGAACTCCTTCTTCAGCTTGTCCACCACCGTGTTCGGGGATTGCAGCTGCGACAGGCGCCGGACACCTTATGGCTGCAGCTCCGAACTGCCGCCCCAACAATGGAGGCGTGGAACATAGTCCATTCGGACTCAATGTCCCCCACCTCCCTCGGGACCTGGTTGAAGCTCTGTCGGAGGTGGGAGTTGAAGACCTCTCTGACAGGGGCCTCCGCCAAACGTTCCCAACAGAACCTCACTATGCGTTTGGGCCTGCCAGGTCTGTCCAGCTTTTTCCCCCGCCATCGAATCCAACTCACCACCAGGTGGTGATCAGTTGACAGCTCAGCCCCTCTCTTCACCCGAGTGTCCAAGACATATGGCCGAAGGTCAGAAGAAACGACTGCAAAGTCGATCATTGACCTCCGACCTAGGGTGTCCTGGTGCCAAGTGCATTGATGGACACCCTTATGCATGAACATGGTGTTCGTTATGGATAAACCGTGACTAGCACAGAAATCCAATAACAACTCACCGCTCGGGTTCAGATCAGGGAGGCCGTTCCTCCCAATCACGCCCCTCCAGGTGTCACTGTCACTACCCACGTGGGCGTTAAAGTCCCCCAGTAGAACGACAGAGTCCCCAGTGGGAGCGCTTTCCAGCACGATCTCCAGGGACTCCAAGAAGGCCGGGTACTCTACATTGCCGCTAGGCGCATAAGCACAAACGACAGTGAGAGACCGTTCCCTGACCCGAAGGTGTAGGGAGATGACCCTCTCATTCACCGGGGTAGACTCCAACACATGGCGGCTAAACTGGGAGGCTATTAATAAGCCCACACCTGCCCGCTGCCTCTCACCCTGGGCAACGCCAGAATAGTGGAGAATCCACCCTTGGTCGAGAAGAGTGGTTCCAGAATCCAAGCTGTGAGTGGAAGTGAGCCTGACTATATCTAGATGGTATCTCTCAACTTCCCGCACCAGCTCAGGCTCCTTCCCCGCCAGTGAGGTGACATTCCAAGTCCCAGAAACCAGAGTTGGCGCCCGAGGTTTGGGTCGGCCGGGCACTCGGCCCTGACCACCGTCCAAATCACAATGCACCGGCCCCTTATGGTCTCTCCGGCAAGTCGTGAGCCCACCGAAGAGCGGCTCCACGTCATGGCTTCGGGCTGAGCCCGACCAGGCCCCGTTGGCATAGACCTGGCCACCAGGCGCTCGCATGCGAGCCCCCCCCCCAGGCCTGGCTCCAGGGTGGGGCCCCGGTGATCCCATACCGGGCGGGGTAAACGAAAGCCTTGATTTTTTCTTCATAAGGGGTTTTTGAACCGCGCTTTGTCTCATCTGTCATCCAGGACCTGTTTGCCTTGGGAGACCCTACCAGGGGCATATAGCCCCAGGCAACATAGCTCCTGGACTCATTCAGGCACTCAAACCCCTCCACCACGGTAAGGTGGCAGTTCACGGAGGGGCCTGAACTATGTCATTTCTCAAATTATTATATTCCTGCTCTTTTGTCCTGGTTCTAAATTATCAGTATAAGTACTATATACTTCGTTGGAAGCCAACATCTGCAGTGACCTTTAATAGAATACAAGTATGCCATCCCACCATCTCATTTACAGTGCTTGGTATTTTACTGAAGTAAATTAAATTACGGTAGCACAGTGAATAGCTGTCACGACAGGCTGAGAGAACTGGGACGGAAAGACCCAAGTGTGGAGTCGTTCGTCTGGAGTCAGAGGATCAGGCAATTTCTCAGTATCGGGGACAGGCGGAGGGTCGGTCGATCGGCGGTCGGGGTCAGAGCGGGAATCCATGGGCGAGGTCAGGAGACGAAGCGAGAGTCGGTCGAACGGCAATTGGAGTTGAAACGAAGATCCATGGACGTGGCCGAGAAACAAAGCTAGGGGTCAAAACCGGAGAACATGAACTGAGAACTGGAGATGCTTATGAGCGAGGAGTCACAAGGAAGGGCAGTTGAGATTCCGCAAAGGTATGGGAGCTGAGGAGGGTCTTTTAAAGCATGCGCGGTTAATCAGGTGCTGGAGCAGAGTCAGGTGTTGTCGGTTGAGTTGTGGGCATGGACGTGACAGGAGCGGTGCTGTCTCACAGCTCTTAGGTGGTGTGAGAGGACATAGATTCCATCCCTTCTCACTCTGTGTGGAGTTTGCATGTTCTCCCTATGTCTGTGTGGATTTCCTCTAGGTGCTCTGGTTTCCTCCCACAGTCTAAAGACTTGCTGTTCAGGTTCCCCCATAGTGATCCCCACTCAGTCTGTGTGGAGTTTGCATATTCTCACTGTGTCTGTGTGAGTTTCCTCCGGGTGCTCCAGTTTACTCCCAAAGACATGCTGCTCCATATTGTGTGAGTGACAGAGAGAGTGCGTTCCACTGATGTATACATGAGTGACCCATTGTAAGTAGTATATCTAGCAGTGTAAATCACCTTGGTGAATAACGTGTATGGACTGATAACACTACATAAAGTTCATTGGAAGTTGCTTTGGAGAAAAACATCTGCTAAATAAGTAAATGTAAATTCAGAGGCTTCCTAAAGTGTAAAAATGCTAAATTATTGATATAAGACAGGTTAAGCAAATGGATCTGGCCAGTGTTTCTTTGATCAACGTAAGGCTTGTTTAAGACATACCAGCGATGTGTCAAACTAGGACCTGTGTTTCCTTCTATTCCAGTGTAGCCAATGTTCAAATCCTTGTTGGAGAGGGAAATGCAGCCCTTGCTCACATTATGACACTATCTATAATTAGGCCATCTTTCCATGCCCTGTAACTTTACTTGGAAAGACCCTGCCTTGGAAGATGATTCGCATTCAGCACTCCATCTCTGTTTTGGCTGTACGAAAACTGTAGACCCTTTTTCAGTGAGCAGGCAGGCAAGGAGGACGAAGCATATGGGAGACCATGTCTGAAGTCTTGAAAATATCAGGCCTCCTCCCCTCACATTTGTTCTTGGACTTCTCAAGCTCCTTGGACTGATTCTGTACTTATGTAGATTTGTAGTTACTGTCTTAAGCCCCAGTAGTCTCATTGAACTTTTTGCACTAAAGGAGTCAGTGAGCTGATTACGGAGGAGAACAAATGTACCCAGCGGAAGGATGGATGACTCATCCACACCCTTGGTGGATGGCAGTGGGAGTAAAACCACAGTCACAACATGGACTACCTGCTTGAAAAATAAAAATCACCCTTCTAAAAAGTAACTCATAGTTTCCCTAATTTTATCCATGCCATTGCTATTGAGATCTCAGTACTCCCATTGGTGAAACTATTGATTGATCTGTAATGATTTGTCATTTTGATTCAAGGCTTCAGTGGCCAGTAGGTTTTCCTGAAATAAACAGAAGCTGACCTCATTTATTTCAATCTTCTCAAATTGGTGTCCATGCCAGTTGTGTGCGATCCATATTGTGTTTAGACAAAGAGTAACAGGACTCTAATGGTGATTCAGATGCACCTCAGAAGTTGTTATGACTGCATACCTGAGAAAGTCACACAAAACTGAACTTTGTGTTATGCTGATCCACAGAAATAAAGTGTTACTTCAGGCTGGTGAACTTCAAAATCACAGCTGCAGTTTCCATTTTCCACTGTATTAAGTAACAATGAACCCGGCTGCAAAAGTGCATTTAGATGAAGGAGTTAACAGTCCATTTTTCATTCTTTGAAGAAATGACACACTAAGTAAACATCCACTACCTCCTTTTCTCAAAATGCTAATAACAGTCTTGTCTTGTCTTATGGCTATTTTTTGTAACCCCCCCCACATTCTGCTGGTGTTAACTCACACTGTGCAGTTTAACCACCAAGAGCAATCAAAAAGATTTGCTGCAAAGTACAATATTCAAAATGAGAAATTCAGATTGTCCACTCAATGGTTTCATTACTTGCATTTCCTTTAAAAACTGCACAATTAAACTATAGTCATTCTGCGAAGATTCTTTTCTTCTGGGAAAATGGTCTGCTATTATTGATTATATCAGGAGAGAAGAAGCAGAACCAAAATAAATCAAATTAAGCATGACATCACTGAAGAGTTTCAGCGTACTTGGCTTAAGGGTTTAGGTTATTTTCTCTGCTGTGAATAATACTTGTAAATCACAATCTATTTGAAGAATATATTACATTTCACTGAAAAAATAAAT
Organism: Scleropages formosus; assembly: GCF_900964775.1. Taxonomy (NCBI): domain Eukaryota; kingdom Metazoa; phylum Chordata; class Actinopteri; order Osteoglossiformes; family Osteoglossidae; genus Scleropages; species Scleropages formosus. The sequence continues at coordinate 991,659 of NC_041827.1, forward strand.
ATTTTTTGAGATCCTTCAACATAGCATTCGATTTAATGCAAGTTTTCAAACATTCAACATGAAAATGTTAACAGGTGCTGAAAATTCCATATAAGATGGGGTGGATTCGATACTGAAATTGTATTTTCACTGAGATGTATGTCACTTTGAAGAAAAGCGCCTGCTAAATGAATAAATGTAATGTAATGTAATGGATTGAACTTATTCAAGAAACTGTAAGCAAAAGACTAACCATGTGCAAAAGGATTAAGAGGTTGTTTCACCACCTCAAACCAATATATCCTAATCTATGCTAATAAAACTGAAAACATTTAATGTCCTCATACAGTGCATTTTAAACATCAAATCATATTTAAAATCAGGGAGATTATCTTTTAATTGATGACATGGGATAGATTGTGATGTACATCTAAAAACAAAATTTGAACACAGCAAAGGAGCAGTTCGCTCATTCTTTCTTGCAAAGGATAAAATATTATTGCACATATTTGAAAATATGAAATGTATTCACAAACTTGGCTCCTACATCTGAAAATAGGACTGTTCAGGTCCATGAGACAGACCAGGATGTCAGCAGCATAGCTCAGATTTAAACAGCTGTTGTCATGAGATCTTATTTGAAGCCACCACTGAAAAACTCAGTCAAAGCAATTTGTTCTCAACACTATGCAAGTGTGTGAAGGATGTCATAACATTTAGGGCACTGTCTTATTTTGGAGTGATCGGCCCTGGGAGTTTAAGTTGTGAAACTAGCGAGCCATTTCTGGAACAAACAAAACAATAAAACCTTTGTCACTTTTCATACAAAGAAACCCATTTGTGTGTGAGCTGGTGAGAGGTGGTGTCATTGCATGAGGTGGGTAGGAACTTGGACAGCTCCCCAATGCTTGCCCATGCTAGCTCAAGATGATGAAAGTGAGCTGCTGATTGTTAAGAGACAGGATAGAAATTGAAGACAGGTAGTCTGAGGACTTGACAGAAACTTGTGGATAGTGTTGGCAGGGACCAAAAGGAGTTTCCTGTTGTTCACTATGGTTTCACTTTTGAAGGTCACCTTCAGTTGGTGATTTGTGCCTTACTGAGTTTTCCTTTTGTGTTCTGATTTTAACTTGCCATCCCGATTTGGTTATTTTTTAACTGAAAGTCTATTAGAAAACCTGCTGTTATGGGCCAATTGTCCCACCCATGTGGCTACCCCTGCTCCCCAACCAGTTCCAGAAGTTACTCTCGATTCCAGCCTGCTGTCAGTTGGAAATGTCCCTTGTTCATGGGCCATACTAGAATGAGTCTGGCATATAGTAAAACCACACTCGTGTGACACCGGTAAAAATCAGAGAAAGGGCAAGGTCTCACAGCTGCCTACCACAGATGGGTTTTTGGCAGGCTTTTCTATGCCCTATTCAGAAAAGAGTTTGTATTGTTATTGTAGTATTTCCCCATGACTGAAGCTGACAAAGTATTTTACACTTTCCATTATAAAATCACTTGCTTTTTCTTACTAAAGCAGAAAATACAGTTTATCACTTTCAAATTGCTCAGCTTCACACACACAGTTTTGGCGAAAAATATGAAAATGAAGCCTTCAAAGAAAAGAACACTTTCCCGACAGTGAAACATGGAGGTGGTTTGATAATGTTTTTGGATTGCTTTTATGTGCATGTTATCATGAAATCAGGGGAAAACTAGGGTATGGAGGACAATGCCATACCCAGCTTCAGAAAGCTGGGTCTCAGTCAAAGCTCATGGGTTTCTTCTGAACTACAATGACCTAAACACTCTGGATCTAAATCCCACTGAAAACCTGTAGAGATGTGAAAGCAGCTGTTGGGACATGACACACTTTATAGAAGAGTTGGTCAAGCTGCCAGTACAGAGGGAATGGAAGCCCACTAACAGCCATAGGAAGTACTTGATTTGAGTACTTGACCAAAGATTGTGCTACCAAATATTGTCTGGGATGTCAATAGTCTTCAAGAGGTTTCTAAAGTTTTATTTTAATTTTCTGATTGAAAAATGAGGGGAGCGCAGTGGCGCGGTGGGTTGGACCGAGTCCTGCTCTCCAGTGGGTCTTGGGACAAAGCGAGTGGGAGAAAGTGTGTGTGTGCGTGTGTGTGTGTGTGAGAGATTGAAAAATGCATCAAAAATACGAGTGAGGGAAGAAGGGAGCATGAGATCGTCTGCAGACTAGGAGCAGAGGCAGCAATAATGCAGTCGCTGTATCAGACTGTAGTGATACATAGCTGAGCCATAAGTCAAAGCTCTCCATTTATCGGTCGGTCTATGTCCCTACCCTCACCTATGGTCATGAACTCAGGTAATGACTGAAAGAATAAGACTGAGTATACAAACGGCTAAAATGAATTTTCTCCGCAGGGTGTTGGGACTCACTCTTCATGACAGGGTGAGGAGTTTGGCTATCCAGGAGGAACTGCTACTCCTCCGCATTGAGAGCAGCCAGTTGAGATGATCTGAGCATCTGATAAGGATGCCCCCTGGGCGCCTCAGGTTGGCTCAGGACCCGCTGGAGAGATTATATCTCACAGTTGGCCTAGGAGTGGCTGGGGATCCCCCAGGTTGAGCTGAAGGATGTTGCTAGGGACAGGGACGTCTGGGCTTCTCTGCTCTCCCTATTGCCACCGCGACCCTTGTAGAAGAAGCAGACAAGAAAATGGATGGATGCATGCATCAAAAACAAAGGTGCTGTAATATTAACAGAGAAATAAAGAATTGTGCAGACCAATTACTTTCAACCTATTTTCAGAGTAAATTCTGAGTTAAAAAGTGCAATTGTGCCAATATTTTGGCCAAGACAGTAGTTCAGTGGAATTTCTCTCCATATAACTACCTCTCCCGTGATACTTTGTTTTCAGATTCACTGTTCCAAAAGTTTGCAAGATGAAAATGCAAAATGGTATCATTGGTGAAGACTTCATTAATAACTAAACTCCTTGTTGTCTGGGTGTATTTTAAGAGCAAGTGTGCATATTTTGTCATCTGAAAGCTATGGCTGACATTTTTTTTTTTTTATGACTACTGTGTAAGTCCAAGTTCAAATTTCAAGTTTATTGTCATAGATACAAGGGGGTGCAGTGGCGCAGTGGCGCAGTGGGTTGGACCACGATCCTGCTCTCCAGTGGGTCTGGGGTTCGAGTCCCGCTTGGGGTGCCTTGCAACGGACTGGCGTCCTGTCCTGGGTGTGTCCCCTCCCCCTCCGGCCTTGCGCCCTGTGTTACCGGGTAGGCTCCGGTTCCCCATGACCCCGTATGGGACAAGTGGTTCTGAAAATGTGTGTGTGTGTGTGTGTGTGTGTGTGTGTGTGTGTGTGTCATAGATACAAGTATCATGTACATGTAACATGAAAATCTTCCTGAATGCTTCTCCACAGACTATGGGCAAGGACAATAGGAATACTGCACAAACAAAACAGTGTCAATGACAGTAAATAACAATAACAACAATAAATAATGGTAACAGTCAGAGAACTCAGAATGAGTCTAAGTGTAATCTACCAATTACTAAATGTAATTTACCAATATGCTTGGAAGGAACAGTCCAACTCTTTTTACTAAAGGTGGCACATTGGTTAGTGTTGTACAGTCGTACAGCAGTGTGGTAAAAGCTGTTCCTGTACCTAGCTGTGCGGGTTCGAATAGACCTAAACCATTTTGCAGATGGCAGGGAAGAGAAAAGTGCCCGTGTGAGGTGACTATGATCTCTCATGATGCGCATCGTCTTTCTGAGGCAACGTTTGGTGTAGGTTTCCTCGACTGCTGGTAGCTATGTGCCGATGATTTCCTCAGCTGTTTTGATCACCCTCTGTAGGGCTTTTTGTCCTGTATGGAGTAGCTGCCACCCCAGGATGTAATGCACCCTGTGAGGACAGACTCCACAGCACACCTGTAGAAAGTGGTGAGGACTGTAGTGGACATCCTGGCTTTCTTCAGACGCCTGAGGAAGTGGAGGCGTTGATGGGCCTTTTTGATGGTCGGTGCTGTGTGCTCAGTCCATGTGAGTTTGGCAGTGAGGGTAACCCCGAGGAATTTGAAGTTGTTGACCCTCTCTACCATGTCCCCTCCTACGTAGATGGGTGCCTGAACTGTATCCTCTTTCCTGAAGTCAATCACCAGCTTCTTAGTTTTACTGACATTTAGAGACAGGTTGTTGTCCTGGCACCACTCTGCCAGGAGCCTCACCTACTCTCTGTAGGCCGTCTCATCGTAGTTGGTGATCAGACCCACAAAGCTATGGCTGACATTTTTTTTTTTTATGACTATTGTGTAAGTCATGGTCATTATGAGCTGAGGTAGGGGGTGTTGCACTGGGGTGACTTTGTTGAGGAGATGGAGAGCTTAACGAAAGCAGTTGTGGAGATGACAAGTTGTTCGAGTTGCAATGGACTTGTAACACCTCTGAAATGGCGTTTGACAAATAAGTGGTTATGGGATGGGTAGAATCCCAGTGATCTTGCCCTGACGATGAACAGGTCTTTCATTTTTATTATTTTTACTTTCAGTAGGATTGTTTCGTGGGAAATTGTGACAGTTTTGACTTTTGCACTTGGCTCTAGTCCAGATATACTCAATATACCCCAATCAATCTCCTGATGGAACAGCTCCACACAGCCTGAGTATCTCAACATGGCCAAGCAGGAAGACTCCTTGGAAGTGCGTTCTGCCAACAAGCACCTCTTGCTTCCCCCTCATCAATGCAGCAGGAATCTAAAATGTGGGGACTGTCACTGTAAACCCTTGTCATTGATCTCTGTCTGCCGTAAACCTGTCGCAGAAACCGAACAGCGACAGAGCAAACAGTGGCCTATTGAACATATTGCTCAGCTCAGTCCTACAGGGGCGCGGTTTTATGTGACAAGAAATGAGACATGGTCAGTGGCCGGAGGATTAATTCCTTATCTCAGCCATGCATCGATGACAGCCTGACTGAGGATCAGCCAGTAGCATATGCAATATCCCCTCGAGAAAGTCAAAGCATTGTGCTAGTAATTAGATGAGAAATGAACTGCAGGATTGATCACCTTTGTATGTGGCCAGACCGGATCTCATTAATGCACGGAATATTGTGTTTTCTTTTTTAATTGAATTGTCTTTTGTAATATATGATAGCTTAATGGAACGGACAGCTTCAAGAAAAAAAAACAAAAAAACACTGTGTATAGAAAAAGATGAGCTGGTATTACAACATTAATAAATATCTAAATAACTATCATAGACATACTAGGTAAAAAATCAGTTATCAGCCCCCTGTAAACCAACAAAAAGCATAATTCTGAAGTTAAAAAACTATTCTCTCAAGCCGTATTTTGCTTTGCAGCAAGCATAATTTTTCCCTTCATGCAGATATCCAGGTGCAACCTCTGAAAGATTAAGAGAAGTTCTGCAGTGAAGATTTTCCCAAAAGGACAACAATTTAATTTTTATTTCTCTTTTTTGATGGAAGCCATTTCTGCTCTAAATGTTTTTTTTTTTCCCCATTTGCTGAATGCTTGGACCGAACTACCCCAAAATAGTATTTTTCTACACAAGGTCACTCCTGAACAATATTGACAATTGAATAAATAGTGATAGTTAGACAATAAAGTTTTCCCAAATAGTTATGTTTGCAAAACTTTTCAAATGATGATACTAAAGTTTTAATAACAAAAAGGTGGTTGATGTATCAAGATTTGTGGATCGGTATCCTGTATTTTCAGTCACTGGGTCAGGATGGTCTGGAGCCTATTCCACAGAGCACAGTGTATAAAATGAGCTACACATTCACTGAGGAAAACACACAAGGAAATTTAAATTTACCTAAAATGTATGTCTAGGGGGTGCGGTGGCGCAGTGGGTTGGACCGCAGTCCTGCTCTCCGGTGGGTCTGGGGTTCAAGTCCTGCTTGGGGTGCCTTGCGGCGGACTGGCGTCCCGTCCTGGGTGTGTCCCCTTCCCCCTCCGGCCTTATGCCCTGTGTTGCTGGGTAGGCTCCGGTTCCCCGTGACCCTGTAAGGGACAAGCGGTTCTGAAAGTGTGTGTGTGTGTGTGTGTGTGTGTGTGTGTGTGTGTGTGTGTGTGTGTATGTCTATACTTTGGAAGGAAGCCCAGACACTCAAAAACAAGCAGTCTTCATGCAGGCAGAACTATACCTACTCATATCTAAACTCAGCCTAGGACCTGTGAGACAACACAGCTATCAAAAGTACCACCTTGCCAACCTGTGAATATGTAATTTCAAATAATGTTGTGCGGTGGTGCAGTGGGTTGGGCCACAGTCCTGCTCTCCGGTGGGTCTTGGGTTCAAGTCCCGCTTGGGGTGCCTTGCGATGGACTGGTGTCCCGTCCTGGGTGTGTCCCCTCCCCCTCTGGCCTTACACCCTGTGTTGCTGGGTAGGCTCCGGTTCCCTGCGACCCTGTATGGGACAAGTGGTTCTGAAAATGTGTGTGTGTGTGTGTAATGTGTTGTAAAATGTTGGCCTGAACTTTGTTCTTTGGTCAGAAAAAAGTGGGATCAATTGGTCTGTGCTACGAATAATTATAGTAATATATGTACTTAATGTTGCCCTGTTACAAGCTATTTCGCTTTATAGTATACGTCTTGCTCTCTCACAGTAAGGAAAATATCACCTAAAACACTGGTTATTTGGCACTTACGGAGCGCATTCCGCGTGTGTGTGTGTGGAGGGGTGGGGCAGCCTGGTAGTTTCAGTGCTGTAAAGTGGCGCCACGAGCCTATTATTCAGAGTCTAGCTCTATGATGTGTTCTGCAGGTCAGTGATGCTAAAGGAGTGAATGGGATGCTGCTGTCCATACGTCCACCTCACTAGTAAACAGCACGAGCCGTGGATCACGCTGTGCACGAGGACAGGTGCAGATAGGCATGTGCAGCTGGTGCATCCATCTCTCACACAAGTTGGACAGCAGCTCAGTGTGGTCCAGCATGTTACTTCTTACATTTTATTGCTACAATAAAAATCACTCGAAGTTCATTTTTGTTCTACTGTATTTCTGCCTATCCAATAAATCATAATACCACAATGACCCTGTTTAGCACTGTTTTGTTTCGCACTCCACTTAGTGTATTGCTGTATTTCACACTGAAGTCACAATCTCCAAGTTATGTCTTTATGTCTAATCTCGGAACAGCATCACTCCCAGCATCTTCTTTGAAGTTATTTTCTCTTCTTTTCTTTTGTATTTTTTCATGTAAAAAAAAAAATAGTGTCACCTGAGTTTTATTACTGCTGCTACGGAGATCTTTATAGAAACCCACAGAGGTCTGAAACATTTTCATTTTTTTAATAGAATTTGGATCCTCTTGGAAAGTGTATGGGTATGTGTCTATTGTATTGGTAGAATTGTACCAGTGACTGGTTGACAAGTTGTGTTTACTGACTCAAATAAATTACTCTGACATTTCCTGGAGTGCTCAAGTAACAAGTGTTTAGTTTCCTCAGTAAATGCCTTAAAAGCTTGTGTGTCAACTTAATGTCTTTGTTCGGAACACAACCTTTAAATCATTTCAGTCATAACTGAATTATAAAATCCTGCCATGTTTGTATTAATCCATTGGGCCATTAAGCAAGTAAACAGTATGTCATTTAAGCAGCGAGAAAGCAATGTTTATTGTCTTAGAGTATAGCATTGGGAACGTTGGCGGGGAGGGGAGGTCGTCTGTTCACCATCTGCTTTGAAAACTAATATGATAAAAACGTGTTTGAAAGAACTTCCTAACCAGCTTGTTGGTTCAAAGTGCCTTTGCTAGTGCAGTGACAGTCCTCCACATGGCACAAAATGGTCTTTGTGTGGGACGCCGTGGGTGAGTCTCTGAAGAGAGACCAGATAGAAATATACAAACAAAGATCAATTTATATTATTACCTAGTTTCTCAAGAGTTGCTGCCTTTCATTCAAAGCACCTTAAATAATTTAAAAAATTTATACAATTTTAACAATTCCTACAGCTATGAAAAATGTAATGTGCAATGCCGCTAATGCCCTTCTTACAAGGTTAGTGGGATTTACCTTCCAGGGAGCTGAACCGCTATAGACCAACTGCTATAGAACTAAAGTATAGAACCTATAATCAGCTGGTCAGAAATCCAGCTCCTTAGCAACTAAACACAAGTACAAAGGCCTAGTTCATGAACTAAATAGAAAATTCGCTTTAGTTGACATTTATTTACTGTAGGGTTTGGGTTCAAAAACAGCTGACTGCATTTCCCATGTATCTTACTGTTGGCTGCTATACTTTCCTCAGAAACTTTATATTTTGAAAGGAGTTGTGAGTTATGAGTGCCCAGATCCTCTGTATCAGGTTATAAATCATCAGGTGGGATTCTGCCTGTACCTTGTTATACTTTCACTGTGATAGCCTCCAGCCCAAAACCTTTGGAATCCACAAATGTGCTGCATCATTTTCTTACCAGTTCCCCCCGCCCCACTAATCTTTAGTAGTAGCTGTTGGCAAAGCCCCGTATTTCAAGGAGGCAGTGGGGAGGCCGGTTGTTCTCATTGATGTGATGGATACAACTGTGAAGGTGATCCACAGCCTGCGACTCAAAACCAGTTAAGCAGAGTGGTGAAGTGCTGCTCATTCATGGACTGTGTTATTGGAAACTGAAGGCCCTGTCAATACTGCTCCCACCGTCCAGTTCTCCATGTCTTACCCATATCAGTATTTCAACTAATCCAATTTTCTAAGTTACCCCATAGGTAGGCAAATGGGAAAGAAGCTGCAAAACTTGATAGTAATTAAAACCCAAAGCATTTTGTTATCAGCATCAGAATCCCTGCCTAATGTTGTATGGGTTGACATGTGTTGTTTGCTTGAATTTGTCCATTGAAATACAGTAAGATGTGTGAATCTTACATAACAAATCTTGATGATTCATCTTAGTGCCACAATTCTGTAGCCAGAGATTATGAGTATTGAAAGGAAAGCATAAAGCATGTCACAAAAATAATAATTTTTTTTTTTTTTTTTTTTGATTCATATGGTTTTTGCCCACTGTGAGTGTTCGTTCTACTGATAAATTCAGTCTCTTACCTAATCAAGCTCCCTCCACACCATATGGATGTTCTTACTGTTATGGCAATGCACTTTCCATTGTTTAAGTAAGTATGCTGCACTCACACCCTATCTCTTACAAAGTCTGTCTTTTGCTTCATGCTTACTCTAGATAGTGTGTGAATTGATTAAGGATTTTTTAAAAATCTGCTCATTAATTTCATACCTAGTACCTGTCTGTGTTCATGTTGTCATGTCCACTATTAATTTGCCCCCAACAAAACTAATTTAATCAACAAAAACTTTATATCTCAAATAACCTGCAACAGTTGTAATGTTATAGTCCTGGTATGAAAAAGTAACCATTTTCAAGCTGGTGAAGTATACCCTGAAAAACTGAGTGGATCCAAGTGGAATTTATTCACTGTGGAAGTATACGCACAGCACAAGGGCAAGAAATGGACTGACACTAGAGCTGTGATTTGTAACTCCACAGTGATTTAGTCCAGGTGTTTTCCCTTTATACCTGTGCTCATTGCTTTCCCAGCTACAGGTGTACAGATGTGGCCTGTGTGCCTATGAATGGGTACAATCAGAGACACAGTGTCAGGCCATGTTACTACAGATACACTTATTCCGTTAATCAGTGCATCTGATAAAAGTTCAGTTATTTCAGTAACAACACACATTCACACTTACCTTTGTTTGGTAGTTCCTGCAGTTTTGCCAGACTACCCCTTTAATCTATTAGATACTGTTCCCTCACTGCTATGTAGACAGAAGGCATTTGGACAGGCTGTATAGTGTGTCATGGGAAGTGTCCACCCTTCTTGGGGAATATAGCACCATGGCAGGGGTGCTCAAATGTTCTAAAATTGTTGAGAGCAATTTGCGGTGTGAAATGTATATTTATATATCTGTTTTTGGATGGGGGGGCGCAGTGGCGCAGTGGGTTGGACCGGATCCTGCTCTCCTAGTGGGTCTGGGGTTTGAGTCCCGATTGTGGTGCCTTGCGATGGACTGGCGTCCCGTCCTAGGTGTGTCCCCTCCCCCTCCGGCCTTACGCCCTGAGTTGCCAGGTTAGGCTCCGATTCCCTGCGACCCCGTATGGGACAAGTAGTTCAGAAGGTGTGTGTGTGTGTGTGTGTGTGTGTGTGTGTGTGTGGGTGGATGTGGATATTTTATGTGTGTCAAATGAATATGTACTGGATTTGTGTTTTTTATTGTATATTTTATGCTATTCTATGCTTTGTATGGCCATGATATGTAGTCTTATTTAAATATGGTATCATCGAAGAGTGGTGGGGCTTGTGGCATATAAGGGAGTCCTAAGTAGCGAGAAGGACAGAGAGGTAAGAGGTGTTCATGTACAATGTGTAATGTTATTTGTCTGGCTTTGTAAATAGCCTGCGCTTTGCGCAGGAATGTTAAAACCTTTCACTGGCACTGTGCCTGACTTTGCCATGTAAGGAATCAGTACACTCAATGCTCTCTCTTTGGCAGCACTACCCTCACTGAGGGAACAGTGCTGTGACAATTGATAGTGATCAATTGTGTGGCTTAGCAGCTAAGGAAGTGGTTCATCAGTGTCATCTTCTGAGCTTGTCTGGGGGCAGAAGTACAAACACAAGGATAACAGGCAAACCACATACCCTGAGCTGGTCTCAAACCATACACCCCCAAGCAGCTTAGGAGCTCTGACATACCAGCTTTACCCACTGTGCCATTGTGTCAGACAAGGTGTACCAACACCAAATAACTGGAGCCGTGTGGCCATAATGTAACTTTTTCTGGTGCTTACAATCACACAATATTTTGAACAAACCCTTCCTATTATTGTGCACACCATCTTTTTAGCAAGTTTCCTGCAAAAATTCCAGGCTGCTGTAACTAACGTCATGGTGAGAATCTTTCTGAAGGCTACTACAGCAGGGGGTAGAATTCCAACCTGGCTCCTTTCAGTAGATGGTGGCAGCTCTAACTGTTACACTACCTGTTGGTTAGCGCCATGTGGAGATATGACAGGTGCAGCAATACTTGCACAGACCTCATACACAGAGCAAACCATCTCACATGCAATGAGAGTTGCCTTATCTCCCACAAAACCAGGTGCTCCAAAACCCTCCCTAGGGTCCTCACACACCTCTCTTCTGCAAGTGACATATGACCCAGTGGCTTTCAGACTGTGCCCATCATTCTTTACCTCGATCCACTGGCCAGTCAAACATACTCATTTTTGCAAAGTTCTCAAAACTCATCCATACTATAACAGCCCACAGGTACTTGGACCTTTTGATATCAGTATTTCCTAGTCAAAGTTAATAACTACCAGCAGGATCCTTCTTAATCTTTGGCCTGTCTGTCACATTAGGAATTAGTGAAAAGTTCTACATCTTGTATCTGGTCTGGGTCTATTGTCATCCCTATCTTAAATGCATCATTAAAAACTTACCTTAAACTTTTTTAATCAGCAAGGTGAGGTCTGTCCAATTACTGTGATCTTCCCAGTTTCCCTTATTTAAAAGTGCTGTTAAAACTCTGATTCTGTCTTTGTTAAGTAGACCTCCTACACTGTCTCTCAGAAATCCTTCAGAAGGTCCAGCCCCAGTACTCAGTACTCAAACTCCATATAAAACTCCATCAATCCCAAGGGCCTTCCTCTTCCTGCCGACGTAAAAGGTTTGCATAACCTCCTCCAACGCAAGCGCTGACTCCAGCTCCCACCAGTGTCTCTTGTCCAGTCATGCTTCCCCACATCTGAAGAATCAGTCCTTCGTGTCTACAACCAAACAATACCTCTGTTACCTCCTCTGTGGTTAACTGGATGCCCACAATATCATCTTAAACATTTCTGAACAAAATCAGTAGGCTCCACTCCCAGTCTGGTACAGAAGTACATCACCCTGTGTTTTTGAAGTACACTCCTATGGAAATGTGCACTCAGAGACTGAACTTCATGTTGTACAGTGGGGTAAATACTTTCTGCATAAATTATAGCAGTGTGCATTTGAGAAACTGTCAGAGAACCAAGACACACAAAGTTAAATGACATAAGCGTATATTCTCACTGTCTTCAGTTTCCTGTTTCTAAGATGCAGCTGAATGTGACTTGGTCTCTTTGACCTCCAGATGTCTAGTCTGTTATTAAAATGATTTCATAGTTAGTCTAAGTGCCCCCCTAAGATGAGGTAAGTTAGCCTGACAGGACATGTTTCTTATTTAAAACAAAAAAAAAAGAAATTTTAATTGCATGAAAAAGAAATTAATGTAGCCTGAAATTACAGGTCCTTACCATCCTGTTATACAAGCCTAAATCAAAACAACAGCACATATTTCAGTTTTTTTAATGATAAATATTCAGTTAGGTATGTTTCCAATGTCAGCAGTCCTTTCAGTTAGCCACAGTGTGTTTCCTGAGTGAGGTTTACCTGAATATTTCTGCCTACACAAAAGAAGGGGGCACAGGAGAATATGGGGGCACTGGCATGCGAAAAATTGTTTTCCTTCAGAAGTGTCCTTTGGTAACTTCAGTTGCCTTTCACCCTGGGCAATCTGCTATTTGTTCAGCATTAAACAAGCCTAGAGTTTCTGTCCTGGCGCCAGAAGCGTATTAGAACGCAGTCACAACTGATTCACCTGTCAAACCTCATCAGATACCAGCTTCGTCTCCCCCTTTACAGGCTTCTCAAGCTCCAGCTGTGCTTGAGGTGCGCACACCCACGCATAGGTCATGCTTCTCCATGCAGTGCCAGAGAAATCTACATGCAAGCGAGGGTCGGCCCTTCTTCTTCCATGCTTATTATTGCCCTGGGGGCTTTACAGCAGAACCGGATCCAGTCCATTTGCTGCAAGACCTGCTTAGAAGTCAGATTTATGTTTTGCAGAAGTCATTGACCTAATCATAAGTAGCTTTTTCATTATGAGGCACAGGTTGTCCTCTTTGATGGGCGGAGAGAAGTGAGCCTCAAAGTAATGAATTTTGATAAGCACCAATTACAGTGTCATCTGCCAAAGCACAGGCTGATGTTTTTCAGAGGCATGTAAACTGCAAACCAATTTAGTACCGAATAAACAGTGGTATGGCCAAATCAGAGCTATACAGCAACGGTAAATAAGGGGGAATTTGGGAGTAGAAAAAGACCAGACTGATATTTTTTTTTTTTTTTTTTTACTTTAGACCTAATATAATCAGCATGAAATTGCAGGACATTAAGGCTTGGAATGAGACTTCATGAAGAGAGGATCTTTAAAAGCTCATTTAGTACACAAATATAGGTTTAACAAACAAGCGGTGGTTACACCAAGAGGAACTACTAATTCACTATTTAGTCTGGAGGCAATGCCAGGCTCATAGCTTATATATATATATATATATACACACACACACACACACACACACACACACACACACACACACACATTTTCAGAACCGCTTGTCCCATACGGGGTCGCGGGGGAACCGGAGCCTACCCGGCAACACAGGGCGTAAGGCTGGAGGGGGAGGGGACACACCCAGGATGGGACGCCAGTCCGCCGCAAGGCACCCCAAGCAGGACTCGAACCCCAGACCCACCAGAGAGCAGGACTGTGGACCAACCCACTGCACCACCGCGCCCCCGACCTTATATATATGTGTATTATATAAACCTATAAAACTATTATATTTATATTCACACTCACTCACACTCTCTCACACACACACACACACACACACACACACACATTTCTGAACTGCTTGTCCCATTCGGGGTTGCAGGGAGCCAGAGCCTAACCTGGCAACACAGGGTGTAAGGTTGGAGGGGAGGGGACACACCCAGGACAGAACGCCAGCCTGTCGCAAGGTACCCCAAATGGGACTCGAACCCCAGACCCACCGGAGAGCAGGACCCGGTCCAACCCACTGCACCACTGTGCCCCCCCATATTTATATTCATATTATTTTATTTTTATATCCATCATATTATTATTCTTATAATTATATTTTTGTATATTCAAATATCAATAGATGGATGCTACTGTCACAGCTGGAGATTGAGAGGCTCCATCAGAACACCCATGGTATTCAGCACCATGGAGATGAATGGCTACCCTTGAGGGAGGAGAGCAGAGTCACAGATCCAGTTGACACACCCCTACTAACCATGACAGCTGAATGGGCACGTGAGTCAGTATATGAACGAGCTCAGAGGGGCATTGGAAACAACAGCAGAGGGTGAAAGCACCAGCTTCTGATCAAAAGAGCAATCACCCAAGACTCTAAGACCAGACAGACCAACCTGAGCACCGCCTGGATTGATTACAAGAAAGTCTATGACTCAATGCCCCACACATGGATACTGGAGTGCTTGACACTATACAAGGCCAACAGGACACTGATAGCATTCCTCAAGAACTCAGTGCAGCTCTGGGAAACAACAATAGTAGCCAACTCCAAGGCCATCCCACAAGTGACCAATCAGTGCAGCATATACCACTGTCCCCGCTACTGTTCTGCATAGGCCTGAACCCCTTAGTCAGATCATCGCAAAGAGTGGATATGGATGCAAGTTCAGAAGTGAACTAACCATAAGCCACCTCCTCTACATGGATAACATCAGGCTGTATGCCAGGAGTGAACGAGACATTGATTCACTGATCCACCTCACCAGGATATATAGTGATGACATTGGGATGTTATTTGGATTGGATAAGTGTGGTCGAATGGTAGCAACAGGAGGAGATAGATGCCACAGATGTCAAGACACAAAAACTCCTCACAATGCACAGAGGGTTCCACCTGATGTCCAGTGACCTGAGACTGCACAATAAGCGAAATGAGAAGGGCTGAGAATTAGTGAGTGAGTGAGTTAGTGAGCAATTGCGATAGATCTAGCAATCCCAAGTGATAGCAATATCAGAAAAAAAGGAGCATGAGAAGATCGAGAAGTACCAAGGGCTGAAGGAAAAATTGGAACGGATGTGGAAGGTAAAGTCCAGAGTGGTCCCGGTGGTAATACGAGCACTCGGGGCTGTGAACCCCAAACTGGGAGAGTGACTCCAGCAGATTCCGGGAGCAACATCTGAAGTCTCAGTCCAGAAGAGTGCAGTCCTAGGGACAGCTAAGATACTGCACAGAACCCTCAAACTCCAAGGACTCTGTTAGAGTACCCGAAATTGAGGAAGACACACACACCACCCGACGTGAGGATGAGACTGAGATTTTTTTTAATATAGTTAATGCTTATTTTAGTTATGTTATGTTTGCAAAAGTGCTTATTTTTTGTGTTGTGTGTATTTACATTGTATAAAGTGCATCAAGTCAATAAGTGTAAATAAACATACAATAATACACAGGGAAAGATGTTCAACCCCCCGTGCCAAAAACCAAGGGGGCTAGACAAACCAACCATGCCACAATATACCATCCCTCCCAAAACCAACCAATTCCCTTCACAAAAAATATCATGGGCAAACACCATCCTCCTTGCCGGGAGCCACCGCGTGCACTTCGTTGGGGTTGTCAAGTGGGCACCTTCCTTCATTGATGTTTCATTGAATTGAGCCCACTACACCTCCAGAAGGCTCAACGGCGAGATCTGGCGTCCCAGACCCACCCCCCTCCATGCCCACAGTGCCATCCCAGCGACTCCACCCACAAAAACCACCCCA
The DNA here is from genome assembly GCF_900964775.1 of Scleropages formosus. Taxonomy (NCBI): domain Eukaryota; kingdom Metazoa; phylum Chordata; class Actinopteri; order Osteoglossiformes; family Osteoglossidae; genus Scleropages; species Scleropages formosus. The sequence goes on from NC_041827.1 coordinate 1,007,305, forward strand.
ACCACCAACAACCAACCAATACACCATACCAGCATATGGAGGTGACAACAAAACTCAACCATTGATGTTCACCTAGGTGAATACTCCCCACTCAAGTGTGCTTCCCCCAAACACCCTGGTGCCTTCTCATCCACAACCACTGACTAGATCTTTCTGCTACCTCTGACAAGCCTTTAATGGCTGCTCTTAACGACTGACCCCTAAAACCAAACTCCAACAGCAACGACGTGGTTGATTTTGCAACAAACCCTCTAGTACCGATCTCCACTGGTCTAATAACACACTGCCAGCCTCGCTCCCTCACCTCACCAGCCAACTCAGTGTACTTCAATTTCTTCCTCTCAAAGGCATCTTCCAATGAGTCTTCGAAAGGTATTGTTAATTCAATGAAGTACACTATCCGTGCGCCCTCGGAGTACAGCACAATATCGGGTCTCAACGCCGTGATCGCAATGCACTGCGGCATCTGCAGTTGTTTTCCCACGTCCGCCAACAACTTCCAGTCACGCACTTCACCCCATTTAAAACTCGTATCACCACGACCACGCGCGTGACTTATAACACTCTCCCCCTCCCGCACGAAAGAAATAAGCTTATTTCTTCCATACTGCGGGAGTGAATTAACTTCAACCCGCTTGTTCTCCAACAAGCATGCCAAGGATCTTAACACTTCATTATGCCTCCAAGTATATCTTCCCTGAGATAAACTAACCTTACATGCAGATAGAATGTGCCTCAAAGAGGCTACACCACCGCACAAGCTGCAAGTCGGCTCTGTACCTGTACCTGTACCTGTAAAAAATAAAATTTAGATCCTTTTTTTTTGAAGGATGTGTATGTTTTATAATGGAATCTTTTAATAGAGCTTATTTTTTCCTAAAGAAATTAAGAGCAGGACCTTTTGCAGAGATACAGATTTATCACCCCTTGTGGTTTAAATTTGTGACTTCTGGGCACAAGTTCCATTGCTGGACCACTACACTGTGTACAGCTGATGTTGATTCTGTCATGTTGGTTTATGAGGTAACATTAAGTGTGCAAGGCAATGCTTTTTGTTGCCCTGCAAATGGTTTCCCTGTGTCTTTGTATTCTGCTTTGACATTGGTTTTGTGTACGAAGCCCCTTAGATTTTCCACCACTTCCAGGGTAAAGGAACTAAAAGCAACTACAAATCTTGGGTCAGACCAGGTTATTACCACAACATTGATCCAAAACTATTCTCCTGTCAGGGGTCCATTTCCTACCAGCTGACAATGTTACAATCATCAAACCCTCCACTGTCCTACTGCGGAAGCCTTGTCTCCCTCATTGTGACACAGGCTGTCTATCCCATGCTCACAAAATACAGTGCCTTGTAGCAATATTCAAACTCTTCAGCAGTTCTTTAATTTTACTGAAGAACAAATGGTACATCAAAATTTTATTCTGTGATATTTAATTTCAAAGCGCTTAAATCCAAAAGGTGATATTATGTAAGAAAATATTTTAAAAATAATAAAATAAAAACAGAAATATGCAGTTTGCATAAGTATTCAGTACTTGTGCTGTGGAAGCTAAATACTTTTGCAAAGCACAGTGTTCTATTATAGTTCGACAAACACTTTGAATTTTGCTAAAATGTTTAAACTTATTCACAAAAGTCTGTCTTAAAGATTAAAAAACATTGAAATGTGAATTTAAAGCTTTCATCTGTTATAATGCTTTTGATTTCTGTGTTTTATTTCCAATAAAGAATGAAATAAAGTAGAATAGGAGTGATACAATATTTTTTCATAGCTAAGCAGGAATGTTGTTAGTCTCTCCTTCAGGTGAATTGTAAGTCTCAGAGATGAACATTAACTAAGTTTTAATAATGCAGATGGATGCTCAGTTTTAATTATTCAGCCCACTTACAAATTATATATCAGAGAGTGTTTGCTTTGCGTTAACATTTCATGGCTTCAACATCAGTTGGCATCATCTGGACTGGTGGTTCACATCCTCCCAACCAATGAGTCAAACAAGCCATCTAAAGGCAGGGGAACAGGGTCCACAACAATTGAGGCCCATCCGCCCACTACCATCTACTGACTGTAGGCCATGTCTATGTACTAAGTAGTGTATTGATTAGAGAAATAAGTGATTCTGCCGAGATGGTCTCTGCATTACAGAATGACCGCGGGCCAGTGGGTTAAATCAAGTGTTATTTTTTCTCTCCTCTGCTCATCAAGGTACCTGCTGACTGAGCACAAGCAAAATGATTGAAAAAGCATCTAACCCTCCTACCTCCTTATTTCTGTTTATTTCAGCATAGCAATGGGTTCTTCTTGTGCAGTAAATACATTGCAACAGGAAAAGACCCACACAGCTTGTGAAAGTGCAAAAAAGACAGAACTCGTGGCAAGGCTGGACATGCAAATTAAAAATTACTGTATATGTTGTTGGGTATAGACTTGTATTCCCAGAATTCTGAAATTCTGGCTTTTGCTAAATAATTAGGACTTTTTAGGAAAGCAGTCTTCTTTCAGTAGCAAACAAAGAATCTCCCCCATCTGTACCACAGGCAGTAAAATTACCTAGTTGTATAAATAGGAAAATAATTGTAATTGTACGTTGCCTAACAGTGTAAGGCGCTTTAGAGAAAAGTGTCAGCTAAAGGTTTATGTACTTTTATGACATTAACCAATGCAGTCTTTCCCCTTCTTATGAAGATAAATTGTACTTCAAAAACTCTTTGTTTGATGAATTTTCATAAAGTGAAGAAACAATAACCATGTGTTCCCGTCTTGGGTGTGTCCCCTCTCCCTCCAGCCTTACTCCCTGTGTTGCTGGGTTAGACTCCAGCTCGCCACGACCCCGCTTGAGACAAGCGGTTTCAGTCAATGTGTGTGTAACCGCTTGTTTCAATCCTAAGAATTTCTATGTGCTCCTTAGCCACAAAACTGTCAGCCAGGTATACTAAAATATCACCAAATACCTTTAAAATGGACACGGTTACTTGGTAGTTAACATAAATTATCATTACAAAATATAACAAGACAGTTTCCCTTCATTAATTACTGTATAATCTTATTTGGCAGTGTACTTGTGCTCCTTCACCTCATTCATAGCTATCATGTATCATACACTTAACAAACCCTAATATAAAAAAATTACCTTTAATGTAGAAAAAACAAGCAAAACAGAAGAGTAAAATCAAAAGAAATCAACAAAAGCTATTCAAACAAATTCACATTTACCAAACAAGTTGACATCATTTCTTGGTAAAGTCAAACTCTTGTAACCTAAATGAGTATACCTTGGTGATGACTGTACATACAGTACATTAAAACCTGATACCATGGTGAACAGGTCAATAAAACAAAAGCATTTGAATTGCACAACGCTAATATTCCACATACCTTTCTAAAGGTTTGACACCATATCCTTGATTGAACTGAATCTTGTAAAACTGAGTTTACTGTTACAAGCAGGATGTATTTGGGTGTAATTATTGATTTAGTAAAATGTCTATTCATCGCAGATTCTGTAAAGCACTGACAGCAACTGAACTTCAATTTAAAGATTTTCGAAAAATAATTTTTAGACGTTAGCTACTTTAACACTTTTCTAGCTTCATTAGCTTTTCAGAAATTAGAAGTTAATGTACTATCCAGTCCGTAAATATGCTGCTGTTCTGAGGCACCAAATAGGCATAAAGGCAGCGATTTCTCAGCATTCAAAGAAATGTTTGCAGACTAATGAGGTTTACAAAGACAGCAACTCCAAATATAAGTGAAATACAGTGCACAGGACTTTAGACTTTTACTGCCTTTTAGGCATTAGTTGCTTTTGTCTAAACTGTGACTTCTAACACTGAAATAGAGACTAACGGACAATGATACTTTTGCACATGCTTTGAGGATTTACTACAAAATCAAGAGCAATCACATTAATTTAGCTGATGTTCTTCTCCAAAGCAATGCAGAATGTGAGGCAACCTACAATCATTTACCACTTATAGAACTGGGTAATTTTATCAGAGCAATTTAAGGTAAGAATTTTGAGTGCTACAGCAGTAGGTGAGATTCAGACTGGTGATGTTCAGATATAACAGCAACGGTTCTAACCACCACACTGCCAGATTCCCTGTCCTGCCTTTAGTGTCCTAGATGGGTTTGTTCTGAGCAAAGATGATTACTTGATCACAATGTCTAAGACAAATCGTAAACCTTTTGAATGTGAACAGATTGGTAGAGTATGTATTATTACTGATGGAAAAAGTTGCACCCTACTGAAATGTTTATTCATGAAAAAAGTTGGAAGACTGAGAATCAACTTGTAGCCCAACTAAGGAAAATCTCAAGATCTCAATGCCAAACACTTGAGCAAAATTTGCTGCGCAACCCAGAATCTGCTGTCACATCCTATCTCTTTATCAGTCTGAGATTTACTGATGGTGGAAATGATCATCTTCTTCCTGATCCCATTAATTACACCAAAAAAATTGTTAACATTTATTACACCAAAATCTGTTAACATTTAATGAATATTTCAAAGGTCAGGGTCAGCCAATAAATGGCTATAGTTCTATCAAATGTTAAGTATTTAATTGGCTTCTCAAAAATGATTAATTGAGGTGTAATTAGCCAACAGTTATTATCTAAGAATATCTACAGGCTTGATAATTAAAGCCAGATGGGCCATCCTAACTATTGTGAGTCATCTTAATGGCCATAAAGGGAAAATATATGTCTATCAACAGTCAGGAAGATGTGACAGAGGTATAGATGGCTTTCAGAATTTTTCACTTGCTCCACTGGAAAATTTTGCTGTAAGAATAATGTCCTTTGAATAATATCCTTCATATACATATGTATTGAATACTGTAATTGTGCCTGTCAGTCTTTTCTCAGGGATTCAGGTTTTAAGCATAGTATATGCTTGGAATGCTTAAATATTGCGAGTTGATTGTTGATAATGAACAGTCCTCGGTGATGCCTATATAAAGCTGTACATCCACTGTAATGTACTGTTGAAAATAATGGGAGAGTTTGTGGCTCAGAGCTCATTGATTTCATCAGATGAGTCCACCATTAATCAAAGGAAAGTTCTACAATACCACTGAAATAAAAAGTCTTTTGTACATGGTTGGAATATTGCAATGATTTACGATGTGGATAACCAAGCATGACCAGGAAAAGATGGGAAATTGACTCACATTTACTTTTGTGAAAGGAGAATACATGAGCTGAAAAGACAATAATCTTTAATGAAGCACACCTATCACAATGAATTACTTGCAGTTTGATTACAGTCCTCCTTATCCTGATACCAGGTTAAATTCATATATAGCATACTAAAGATGTTTCACGAGATAAAGGCAAATTAAATACATTTACATTTATCATGGATTTTGTTTTCTGTTACACATTTATCAAATTGAGTACCTCCTCAGCATCTAGAATCTGATGTACATTAAATGTACAGTCTGTTTTTTCCACTTTGGTGACATCAGTAAACATGGACTTTTAATGGGAAAATGGTGCCCGTAGTTCCGTTTGAAAAATCTGAGGTGAAGGGTTCTAAATGACAATAAGTTCCATAGGGTTTTTGTGATTTTCCAGTACCCTTCCCCTCCAGCTGTCCTTGGCACAACTACATCTGCACCAACATCCACCTGAATGCCTTAAAGTTACTGCATCTTCCTTTAAAATTCTGAAACCTTACTGGAAGGTATAGTATTGCACTTACTAGACACGGATTACATTCTGGTTGTCTTAATATCCCTAAATTCAAAGTCTTTTATTATATTCCATAAAAATATGATGTTACTGAATGAAAGCCAGACTTATAGCACAGTTTAATAGTACAGACACAGCCACTTCTTGAATGGGATGCAATAGATTGGTGTAAAGGATATTATAATGTCCCCCTTTTTGCTAACTGTAGAGTCAGGAGTTTCAATAATAGTGAAATTTAACTACAATAAATGTCAAATGAGATGCTTGTTACTAATTTCCTACATTTATTTATTTAGCAGACACATTTCTCCAAAGAGACTTCCAATGTAGTGTTATCATCCCACACACCTTATTCACCAGGGTGACTTACATTGCTAGATATACTACTTACAATGGGTCACTCATACACAGTGGAACACACTCTCTGTGTCACTCACACACTATGGGTGAACGTGAACAGCATGCGTTTGGACTGAGGGAGGAAACCCACGCAGACATGGGAGGAACCTGCAAAAAACCACACAGACTGAGCTGGGATTGAACCCATGCCCTCTCACACCACCCAGGCACTGTGAGACAGCAGCGCTACTTGTTGTTCCACCATGCTACCCATTATACTGTAACCCTACTATAATTCAGTATAATTTAGTGTCTTATTTTTGATCATACTCTAATGTCTTCACCCAAGCTGTCCTCAAATGCTTCTCCGGGTGTAATTTTTGAATTCTAACTAAAGGCATTGACAGGTTACTCATTTTGCTGGCACTGCTTGTACACACGACCACTGAGGAAAACTCATGGTATGCACGGTATACAGAAAACTGCACATTTGACAAAATTATAATATTCTGATTTGCCATAGGAATTGAGTCCTGTAATTTTCAAACCATATAATAACTGTGTAATTATAATGGGAAACACCACTGCATAAAGAAAAGTAGAATTTTTATGGCAAGGGTCAAGATTTGTTCTCATTGCCACAATTTCAGAATGCCACTTTGAAATAGGTGTTTTTAATTACACCCATAAATTATTTACATCTCAATTATATCTTAATGGGCTGTTCATGTCAGTAGCTTGGCAATGTCAACAGTGATTCATTATGGCTTGGATATTCACAAGATGTGCACTAGCCAAAGCGCAAATTCTGAATTATGAGATGACTGAAATGACAGGTCCAGAACAAAATTATAGAAGGAGATCAGTAGACAATAGTGTTCTCGCAGTAGGATCAGGAATGTGTTTGTCGTTGAGAATGAGAACACTGTTAGAATTGCAACAACAAAGCTGGAAAGACCCAAGAAACTAAGGTGCACTGTTTGACTAATTGTCTTTTCCAGGACATCCATTTGGAGGGTTTGGAACCCATACACAAAACACGCCATATATGGGTATGAAGACCATTTGTCTTCATTGCAGTCATTTAATCTTTAAGGAACAAAATTTAAGGCTTCACTGTTTTGAAATGAATTTCAAGACAGTGCCCTATTTCTCATTAGGAACAGTTCTGTGGCATTCGCAGGGAACAGGGGCTTGACGGCAAGATTTATTGGATTTCTGCAGATCTGAATAACTTGTTTTTGCAGTCACTATGGGCCATAACCTAATTCAGGCCAGAAACAGCAATGCTTAATTTTAAACAGAAAGTGGGTTCAAAATTCTAACCAGACAATTTCTCAACTCCTTGGTCCTTTGGCCTAGAACTGCAGGAGGCTGTAATCTCTATGCCCCGAGACCTCTCAGCTTACATTCTGTCCCTGTAGGATTAATCGCTTGTCTCTAACTGTCATATTTGCAGGTCCATCGAATACGCTAGGCAGCTGCTCTGCTGTCTAATCTGATCAACGAGGCTATATCTAATCAACAAACAGCAGCGCAAGCCCCTACTGAGGGCCTCAACTGGGACCTGTCCATCAGCTGAGCAGTTCTTTCAACACAACATTCATCCTGGCCACTAACCTGTTCCAGTCAGTGATTGAGTAGAGCTTGATTGAAGTAATTAGAAGCCATTTTCTCTCCATTCAAAATTTGAATCATCTGGGGACTGTTTCAAACAAGCCGGGGAACAGTTAGGTCTCTGGCACACTGTAAAACCATCCTCATGAGGGGACTGGCCCATTGAGAACAACTGTTCGTTGAAGGTGTGCTTTATAATTTTGAGAATCTTCTACCAGGAGCTGAAAAGAGGAACAGGAAGTGCTGTATAGTGCCTCTGATGCACAAATCCAACAGGAAACCTTTTAAGCATGGCGTGTTCTCTGGTGACCTGTGTGCTATCATTACTTAGAGTGATGCTGGACCTTTACGGGGAATGGACTCATCCCAGTTCAGTTCTGCCTGGAGTGCCTGGAGTTTTTAATTAAGGAGCCACACAGCCTGTAGGGCAAGCCCAGTGGTATGCATCAACTTATTAGCTGTAATTTATTCCAGAAGACTTCCAGGACATCCCTTATACACACGCAGATTTATTAAAATAGCTACATTGCACCAGAGTATCATTTGGGCTTGCTATGGTTATTGGGTGAGTCCAGGAGTTGCAGGGCTATGAGGCAGTGAGTGAATCAGGGCACCATTATGGGAGGCAGGGAAGACCTTCTGCATCAGTTCATCAGCCAAAAGACATGCTGGGAGTTTCCAAGGTCACGCCTTCCCCTTTATTAGAATCACTTTATACACACAAGAGAGTGTTTCCACAGCCCATTGTCCTAAAGGAGATTTCTTTCCCTGTCAAAATATCTCCCCTTCCTTTAATCGCTCACTTGGCATTCTCTGTGCCCTAATCCTCAGAGCCTAAGCAGTGCTAATTGTCCACGCTTAGCGACTTGGACCACAGCTAATGAAAATGATGTTGTACGTTCACATGTAACAACGCCCAGCCCACAGTGCAATTAATCTGGGTTATTATTAATAATGTGATTATGTTCGTAGACTCTTCATGCTTTACATTTTATTAATGGAAGGATCGCACACTTGAATACTCTGATACGTACTGAACTATAATTTGTTTTTGGACACTCTAGATGTTCTGATCACTGTTTCAAATTACAGCTAAATTCTCTACAAACAGGGACGGGCTGAGATGGATGAGGGCAAGTGCAATTAAGTCCAGTTCAACTCATGTTGTTCCTTGGTAGAGAATGGTACAGAAGTGGTTCACCACTGACTTCTTGCATGGATGTTTTGGGTTGTAGACACACCACAACAACAGCACAATTCCTATAATGAACGTCTTCAATTGCTGTCCTCCTGTAATGAATTGAATTTGAATTTATGCCCTAACAAGCACCTCAGGAGCTGCGAGACACAAACTTTACTGCTGCAACACTGTGCCACTCATAACTGAAATATAGTTAGCATAATTTATATTACTGTTCACACAATAATTCTTTATTGCTAATTTCCTGATCAGTGCAGTATAAGGATGATGAAATGTAGAGACTGTGTCAAAGTCAGGAAGATCTGGAAACCTTTACTTCTATGTTGTTGTGAAATTAAACGATTATTATAGCTTTGGTGACGAATCGATGGTTCCAGCTGGAAGGTTATAAATCAGGTGTTTTAACATTGCCTTCTGCTTCATGCACAGAAGTGCCTGAATGAAGCAAGCTCTTGAAGAAATCATTGAACAGCTTTAACTATAAAGCATTGATATGGACTTAACCACCTTCCTCTTTCTCTGCTGTGCAGGTGTGCAGTTTAATAAAACATTTCTGCTGCTGGCTTCCTGCCTGAGCTATTGATTGAGCTTCCATTAAACTACGAAAAGTAAAACTTACATAAAATAAAGTGTTATGCCAATTATACACCCAAAGCACACTTTACTGACCATAATGTGTGAAAACCGTATAATTAATGTAAGAAAATTTTAATTGGGAGTCATGTCACCTGCCTGTGATTCTTGTGACCTTGATATCTGCTAAAGACTGTCTGAGAACATTAATGAGTAATTAATTCCTAATTTTTGGCCTTTGTTCTATCTTCTCCACTGGATACACTCCAGTGCTTTCGAGAACACAAGCACAGTAACGGTTGCCCCTTCTTTATTTCTGCAGGGTGACTTCCTTAATGCATTCAATGAAATTCAGACAGCATTCTTCAGCCCGCGGGGTATGGGCAGTAATTTATTTGTCCTGCAAGAAATTCCTTACGCTTTTGGCATTCTGTCGCAAGTTTACAGCACATCTGCGGCGCTTTGTGTGCTCATACAGAGGGATCCACGGGTTCGCCAGTTCAGCTCCCAGGGGTTCCTGCTCTAGACCTGCTGAGCAAAGCACTTCAGGAAAATAAACACTCATGTATATGGACACAGTTGTTAGATGCCTTGGATAATGTATCGCCCAGGCAATTAAATAAAAGGAATTACTGAAGATTAAAAATAAAATCAAATAGAAAGAGCATGCACACAGCCCCTGTCTGGTGGCTATTCTTCCAGAAAACGGTAAACTGATAAAGGTCACTTACATTTAAGAGAATTATGCATTTTGAACAACCATATGCTGTCTAATGCATTTCCATCGTCTGAATGAATTATACTTATGACAAAAATGACAATGTATGAGGAGAAGTAAAAAAAGAGTCCGCAGAAATACTTTTTTAATTACCCTTATACATTATGATTCTCATGTCTCAATTTCATATTTTAAATACTTCTAAATCTACTTTTATTTAGCCGACAACTTTGAAAGTACTTAACTGTAATTGTTACAAGGTATTATGATTACGTTTAATATTTCTTTATTTATTTATTTGTTGGGGAGGTATGGTGGTGCAGTGGGTTTAGCCTGTGTCTGCTCTCCTGTGGGTCTGGGGTTTGAGTCCTGCTTGGGGTGCCTTGCAATGGACTGGCGTCCTGCCCTGGGTGTGTCCCCTAACCCCCCCCCAGCCTTGCACCCTGTGGTGCTGGACTAGGCTCCGGCTCGCTGCGACCCTGCTCGGGACAAGCGATTTCAATTAATGTGTGTATACTTATTTGTTTCAAGTGATCTTTCTGTTGCTGCTCTTCTGGGGGTTGCCACACAGAATTTCATTGTATTGCGTACAGTGACAATAAAGTATTTTATTTATTTAACAGATGGTTCTCTCCAAAGCAATTTCCAATAAACTCTACATAGTGTTATCAGTCCACATACCTTATTTACCAATGTGACTTACACTGCTAAATACACTACTTACAATGGGTCACTCATGTAGATGTCAGCGGAACACACTCTCTGTCACTCACATACTATGGATGAACCTGAGCAGCATGTCTTTGTGAGTGAACTGAAGCACCCGGAGGAAACTCACACATACGGAGGGAGAATATGCAAACTCCACACAGACTGAGTGGGGATCGAACCTACATCCTCTTGCACCACCACGGTGTTATGAAACAGGAGCACTACTCACTGTCCCACCCCACTTATCAACACTATGCAGTATCAAAGGGATAATAGTCTTAAAATAAAGTATTTTACAGTACTATAGTTGATGCACAAACAATTTGATACAAACAAAAAATCTACCAAGATCGCTGTCCAGTTTGTTTCTTTGGTTTTTCTACAATTTGTGGTTTTATGTGCAATTGCTTGGTGTGGTATGTGCAATTCTATCTTGTTCAAACCATGGACAAAGTGCATGTTCTTCGTTATCTCTTCTTTCGTCAAGCTGCATGTTTGCCACCGAAAGCCGAGAAGGTCTGGTTTCCTGATAAGCATAAGGCCCATTCAGTCTGATGGAGGTAGGGAGATGACAGATGTTGGGGTTCAGAGGGCTCTGTCCGATCCATCGAAATAGTAACTGTCAACAGCATAACAGTGTGTCAGCATTTCAAGAAATGAACACAGGTTTTTTTTTTTCAATTTCCACCTTGCTCTACCTTTTTGTGGTCCTTCAGAAAGGTGGATGTGTGAACAGCTCTAACACGTAGTTTGCAGCAGTGGAATCTCTTCATTACAGTGTAACCTCCTTACAATCACAAGGCACAACTGTCAACACAAAGAGGAACCAGGAACCGTGGGTCTTGTGAAAAGTGTTACTGCAAATGCCCAAGAAAATTTGCCTTTTCAGGGCCCACACTCTGTGGAAATTGATAGTAAAGTGAAATTGTGTAGAAAATGGAGTCGTTTTGAGTAATATAAATTTGAACGTGAAACCCTAAATACACAGTTTGATATCCAGTGGTGGCTGTATGGGATAACAATGCAAAAGGTTTCATAGTAAAAAGTGTGCAATTAATACTTACATAAATTAAAATATGATGTGTTCTAGACTGAAAATGTGCCAGTTTCCTCTCCCAACCCCCCTCCCCCAAAAAAAGTGGCATTTAAATATGATCAAATGAGTCCTTAAGTGCTAGATTTCCCCTTCCTCAACTTGCCTTCATCCAGGGAATTGTTACGGGCTCGCCCTCCATAGTGCTGCAACAAAAATTTTAAGCAGCAGGAGCCGAAGCATAAAACTTCAGTACTGAAAGAAAGCCATTACATACTTTTATGGTTGGGGTGGAAAATTAGCACTCATCAGCATGTCTGTATTGATGGATTAACGTCACACTTGTATGAATGTGCTCCACAGAGTAACAAAATGCAAGGTCTGATGCACAGGGCCAAAGCAGCAAACTGTTTCTCTTTTTACTGCAGCCATTAAGATTTAATTGGCTGAGCTGGTCTTTAGACGCAAAGGGCAGTGAGCACACCGTACTTTAGCTGCCTGGAAAGCAGCTGTCCTTGAACCACCCTGTATATAAACATATGACAGGTAAACTAGATTCTCCTAACAAGAGTGATTATTTACAATTAATGATAATTACAATCAAGAAATGTAGCTAGGTGCACAAAAATGGTCGAATTTTATGCATCGCCAGGTTTTCAAAGAAAATTGCTATCCACTGCTGAAACGTGACTGGAAATCACTTTTATGTGAAATCATCCAATCAGACTGTGAAAAGCCAAACCCTGAACAGAATTACAAGAAGCCATAGTTTTTGTGCTGTTTTATGACTCATGTTATGAAATCTGGGCTTTCAATCTTGAGGGAAGAATATATAAAATGAACAGGGAACATACTGTAACGACTCCGCGTTACTGTTTTAGGAGGGAGTTGTGTGTTTAAATGTAAGTAGTTTCATTATGGGAGATAATGTTAAATGTGTGTAACCACTGGGGGCACTTAGGGGGGAAATGGTAGGGTGACCGTGTCTCCTAGGGTGTTAGGAGAGAGCCTAGGGGTGCTAAGGTAGGCGGGCTGGGAAGGCTGGCTGTAAGCGCAGGTCCTAGAGGAAAAGGGGCCCTCAGACCGAGAGCATCATTTCCCTTGTGCTGGTGTTAGAATAAATCGTTCATTATGAACGCTGCCTCCCCGTCCTTCTTCGCCCCATCCAAACCCACGGCGCTGCGCGCCACAATACATATTTCACCATAACATTACAATGTGTGTGTGTGTGCATATTGTACTGACAAGCATATTTATTAAACTGATTTTTTTTGATTTGATGCTGTCTCAGAAATATCCAATTAACTACATAATTTTTATTAGACTTCCCCTTGATTGTCGGAAGTTCAGAGTTCTCTTGTACAGAATATTAAAAAGCAAGGTCCTGGAATATTTGAATATATCTGCGGCACTATTTGTAAATTTCTGTCCACAGGCGTCACTGAAACAACCTGAGCAACGTTGAACAAATCTGCTGAGAGGAATGAACAAAAATGGCTATTACATCTTTACCCCCAGAAAACTTAAAGCTGATACCACAGGAAAAGGTGTGTTATGCCCTGGGCCACGCCCCAGCAGAACACACTTCACAGGAATTGGGGATGAGTTTAGGCCTCTCCTGGGTTGCAGAATCTCACTCAGAAACCCGTCCCCGGTCATATCCTGACTCCGTATCCCCGCTCAACTCCTCCGACTCCAACCACCGCTTGAATCATTGACAGCAACATTGGATTTGTCCCAAGAATAATATTTGTGCTTCGATTGTTTCACCCGCACTTGTCCCCAACCATGGCACCGACTTTTGCCCTCCATGCCACAGATGAAAGACACCGCATTTGGGTCCTACCTCTCGTCTCCTGGCGTAGTTGTGCGTGACACAGTTGCTATACCAAGGATTAAGGTTTTTTTTTTAAAAAACTTCTCCTTAAAATAGTAAATTGTCAATTCCAGCTATCTGAAATGAAATATCACAGGGAATAAAACATACATACCATTAAAAGACACCATTTTTAATTCAATATAATGAAAGCCTTGGTCAAGTATATAAATACTTTTGTAAGTCACTATATTTATACATGTACAAAGTCAGTCATATTATGACCTGTTTTGAGTAGGGGAGGTAGCTGGGTATAACAAGAGGTTGTCTTTAAAGAAGTCAAGGAACTAATAACAAGAACACAAAAACTGTGACAAAACATAACATGTGAATTAAACTACAAAACCATGTTCATAGACCAAGGAGCTATAGTCCTTATTCCCACTTGCCACTCTCTGTTCAGTCTAACTGCCCTTTCTACTTTCCTTAACTGTTCCTTCGTCAGAGGCAGCTTGTCTTCACCAGCATGGGATTCTGGCTGTGTGCAGCTGTGCACTGAAGGTTAGGATTTACCTGGGTCATGATTCTGACTCACAACAGCTTATCAGGTACTGTAATATATGCAAAATATATGTAAAATAAACTAGTTACTTACACACCCGTGGAGACGCCGGTGGCCTAAACTGAATGCTTTCATGACATTGTCTTCTTCATTAGAGGACTCTTTTTACCATGTTGTTAATGGCCCAGGGCCTTCTTGCAGACCTCCAGTTTGGCTGTAATGAAGCCATTAGTTAAGGTAACAAACTCTGGTCAGTCCCAGAGTTGTTTGAAAGCTACAGGGCACTGCTCAGTATCGATTCACAGTCAGAGATAACTGTTGGATGGAAATACAGTCAAAGGAGAAATGTCTCAATCTAAAAGATCCGGTCATACACAGGCAGCTCAATGGACTCTTTTCTTTCTGCCTCTTCACAATATCTGCCCCTGTTATTGAGAGAAAGCTGTTATTTTATAAATGAGCAAATCTGATAGGGTGCCTGGCTGGGTACTCCGTGCTTGAAGGAAATCCCATATGATATGAAATATGATTCTCCTTTGTTGTCATGCTTATTCCTTCCATTTGGTTTCTGTTCAGCATCAGGAGAAGTATCTGCGTTTTTGAGCTGAGTGGCCCACCCTGCTTCCATGTGCAGACACCTATTTGTAAAAAATTAGAAGAGACATTTTTGTAAAGTATGAAGCATAAGCAGCTTCACTCAGGACGATTCTCAGTTAATAAGGGTCAGGACTTTTTCATTGGCTTTTGGGCTTCTTCGAATTTTAAATACAGCAAAATAAATTTGTGCACGATTGAGCATTGTGGGGATGATTAGTTTTCATTCTCTCTGGCGAGCTGGGACAGCCCTGACAGAAGCCATGTAATGAGCGAAGTATATTACATCTCATGATTGGGAATTCATAGAGCGCTGGGGGGCAGGGGCAGTGTGATTAATCTAGATGCCGCCAGTCCACAGAAATATTATTATGTTGCAGACAATGGGATTCTGGCCAGAAAATCGTGTGATGTTCCCAATGTTCAGAAAAACAGGGTAATTCCAATTTAAGTAAATATTAAGAAGCATTGTGCAGCTGTTCAGGGCAGGGAAGAGATGTGAATTCTGCTTTGTTTTCTCCCAAAGAATCTCTGTTTAACAGCCCTTGATGAAAAGTACTGGTCATTTTGGGATATGCATGACACTCCAACACAATATGCTAGATCAAAGTGTTATATTACAAGTAATACCTCACATTTAAACACAAAAACCACAAAAAAACCTCTTTAGATGTGTGCTGAAAACCGCTGAAGAATACAAGTATAGGAAACACCAAGATGGTTTAGTGTAAACGAGCCACTGCTGTTTGGCATTTCAAGGTAATGGCGTGAATTGTTAAATTATGCATGAACTGCATTTTATCTGCCACCTCATTGATCCAATATTGCCTACAAGGAGCCCTATCTATGTGAATGTTCACCACAGTAAAAAGTCCCACACCTTGTTAACAGGGAGGTGTATCACTTTCACATATTCCAGGAGACTGGAGAAAGTGTGCCAGCCGGATATTGGTTCCCATCATATGATTTCCAGCAAAAAGGGAAAGAAGTCGGTGATACACAGACGACATTTGAGTCCAGATTCTTCAAGGGTAAAGTAAAAGCATTTAGGACACACCACGGTGTTTGTGTAAGACTCGCCCTTTCTCATCTTTGCCTCACCTGGGTCATTAATCTACTTAAAGAGAGAGATCGAGACCCACATTGCAGCATCCATCACTGAATGGTCTCAGTTAGAGCCTGATATCTCCAATTGGATAAAGGATCACTCACTGTCACTACTGAGTACCTGCGCTCCTTTATACAGGAGAAACAAAACGAGAAAATTTTTTCATTGCATATTTTTAAGGCTTATTTTTTACCCACAATGACCTTCTGAGCAGGATTTGCAAAACAGACATAAATTCTCTCTGATGGGAAAATAATTTGTTTTTCCAAAGTTCCTTTCCTAAAAGGAAACCATGCTTTTTTGGAATTTGGAAACATCTCCAGAAATCTGGTGAGAGATGAAAAAACAATGAGCATATATTTGCAACCTACCCAAAGAGGTCTGCAATACATCACTGTCTCAACGTTGTGAGTTTTCATTGAAGAATTTGTGTGGTGCAATGAATGTCAGACCTTAGACCAGTGAGCTTTTCCACCACACACTGCTGAGGGCCCATTACACTAAGAGCCCCAGACCTCCACTGGCTAGAAGAGGCTGTCTATAAGGACCCTGATTCATTGCACTAGCTTCCAGTTGCCCGTAGCAACAAGCCCTGAATTTGTTATGTCTTTTAGCACACAGTGCCTAAAGTTTGGACTAGGGAAACATAAAAATGATCCTAAATCAGTTAAAGTGACAAGAGAGGCACCCACAGGCAATGAATAAGTCCTGTTAGAGGTGCCATTTCAAGTTTATTCAAGGTGATCTCAAAAATCTTTGTTTTGTCACAGATTCAAGGCTGAGCCAGCTCCTCAACTACTGGGATCAGGCCAATGAAAAGTGAAAGGGTCTATGCTGGATCAGTGGACTTGTCCAGCAAGTAATGCATAAATTGTACTTTTGGTGAGATGTACATCACTTTGGACAAAAGCGTCTGCTAAATGAATAAATGTAAATGTAAGTAGGGGGGCGCGGTGGCGCAGTGGGTTGGACCGGGTCCTGCTCTTCAGTGGGTCTGCGGTTCAAGTCCCGCTTGGGGTGCCTTGCGACGGACTGGTGTCCCGTCCTGGGTGTGTCCCCTCCCCCTCTGGCCTTACGCCCTGTGTTACCGGGTAGGCTCCGGTTCCCCGTCACCCTGTATGGGATGAGCGGTTCTGAAAATGTGTGCGTGCGTGTGATTTACTTTTTCAAATTGTACAATCCAGACAATTTAAGTCACACTACAAAGGCACAGAGTTAAATAAACAGATAGATAGATAGATAAATAGACAGATAAATGTACCATAAGGCACCTTGTCTGAAGGTGTCAGCCATGGTAATCATGATATGACGCTTTGGAGAAAGGTTTCTCCTAAACGTCTATAGCAAATATAAATCTTTCTCAGAGCTCTGACAGAATTGCACACAACTTCTTGTAGTTTCTCATTTCAATGGAAGCCTAAGGAGAGTTAGTTCAGCTCCAGATTTAAAGAGTCGTTTTACCAAGCCAAGATAGGTCAAGGTATGTTTTTTAGACATGAATGAACAGGCTATATCTGGCATTCCAAAAACTGTACTGTAACACAAATACAAACTGATATGCTGGGCATCTGACAGGTTTTCAAAAAACAGAAGTGCGCCCGAAATGTGTTTGTTTGGACTAGTGAAAGCACATGAGTCAGGTCTGAGTCAGGTCTGTCTGTGCAGAACAATATGATCACATGAGGCATCACTGTACATTCTCTCACACAGTCTTTGCTTAAGAGAAGTTGCACCAATACTTTAAACTTAATTAGTACTTAAGAGCAGGATGTGAAGTTGACCCAATACACAATATTTTTCATTTATTAATAAGGCTCCACAATTTTGTTTTCCAGTCAAGTTTGATTTTGTGAGGAAACGTACAGTATTTCTACAGATGATACACAACATTGTACTTTTTTGCGCACTTATGAACGTTTAGTTTGCATCTTTAGAATCTGCTTGAAACCACACAATTTCTGTTAAACTGAATTAATAAAGATCATTTAATTGTATTTCTGACTAAAAAAGAAACCTTATATGTACATGGACCTTTTTGTGTTATGTACACAAACTTTATTACCATGTTCTTATCTGCAATGAGTCAATGCTGTACTTGTGGGAAAAGGCTTTAAAACTTTCAAAAACCTTGACTGTTTATTTCAAAAGTCACAGTATTCATTGAAATTGTAATAAAAACTTATGGTAAGAGAGGGTGGTGATGCCATGGCATTATGTTTGTGTGTAGCACTCAGGATCTCTTTCCATGTGTTTGTACCATCTTACAATTGTACTTTTCTTGGACGGGCAGCCACTAGAGAGCCCAGCAGAAATTACTCATAGATTTGAGTCCACGGCAATATTCAGCCAAAAATAGGCTGGCCATCGTATGGCAACAAATAATGAAGAACATCGTTCTCAGAAGCTCTGAGCTGTAACCTTTTCCGGTTCCCCGAACTTAATCGGATTGTGTTTCCGGGCATCACTCTTGCAGCTCCATGACCTCTGTGCCTTTGAACGTCCAGAGTAATCTTCCCCAGTACCAGCGCGGCAGTTCAGAGTGACATTTGAATTTCAAAAACACGGTAATCCAGAGCAGGATGTCTCTCGATCCCAAGGAAATCAGATAAAGTGCATGTGCTTTTTACAAGCGTCTGACTGAATAGGTCAACTAAAGTTCCTTTTTTAGTCTGTAGCAGTGTTTCTCAAAGTGTCTCTCCAAATATTCTTACAAACAGGCCACACAGTTATTTGTCATTGATAGAAAAAAAAGAGGTAGATGTTATTTTTCATTTTATTAGAGAGTTGGGAGCAGCTGGCAGCACGCTGGTTAGAGATGCTCCCTTTGAGCCTAAAAGGTTGTAGGTTTGAATACCAACTTAAGCAAAGTATGTGCTATAAATAGCTCCAGTAAAATTACACAGTTGTATAAATTGGTCAATAGTTGTAAGTAGCTTAACATTGTAAATTGCTTTGGATAAAAGTGTCAGATACATGAAATTCAGATAGCAAACAAAGATTTAATGTATTAGTTCATGCTCTCAGGCATTCGCTTTTAGACAGTTAATCCCCTCCCCAGATCAGGATTTCATTTTTGTGTCCTGTATTTTTTTTCCCTTTGGACATAATGAAGTCCTTTTTGCTGTAATGTATTTTTAACTGGCTTAGTCATCCACTACTGAAAAGGAACCATTGGTCAAAGTTTTTGCCCATTTGAGAATTGTATGACTGAAACTTGTGCAGTGTGCAGATTTGTTTGTGCTGCGCAGAGCTGGACTGTGAAGGTCTGTACCCTTTTGTGTCATTGTGCAGAGTGACGTGCAATGCAGTCTGAATGGAGCAGGTCACCTCGCTGTTCCTTTTCTGCTTTGAGGAAGCCACATTACACGCCCTCCATGCCATCTCAGACATCTGAAATCTAGACTACTGTGCCTTCTCCATCAAAAAGAGCCAGCAAAGTGGTTTTATGAATATTTCATCCCCTTGCCTTGTGTCTTCTCTGGCTGCATATGGCTGTTCATTCTACTGAAGGCTTGACACCGTGCCCCCTTAACACTTGTGAAATATCTGTCGGGATTATGGATTACAGGATGGTCAACCTCAGAGAATGGCCCTTCTTAATCCTCCTCTAACATTATACCTGTGACACATTTTTTAAAGTAACAAGACCCAATACATCTCACACGTATGGAGTTAAAAAAAATAAAGGGAAGGAAAGTATTTATTGTTATGAAGCAAGTATAATATCAGTAATTTCTCATTAACCGCTCATCTGAGTCAGGGTCGCAATGTTCTGGAGCCTGTTTTGGAAACATGAGATGCAAAGCCAGAAAGGGTACACCTTGGATAGTTCAGTGCAACGTGCACAAGTGTAAGGTACACATTTGGTTTTGGCAATTGTTTCCTATTGACAAAGATATCCTGGAGTCACTGCTGCTTTTACACCCAAGTGGATGGCTAATTACAGAAGATTTTTACTGCTTTTGAAAGATGAGCTGTCACGCAGGCATGAGCACGATAAGCAGGTGCATTTAAATGTGTTCTTCGGTCTGAGCAACCTGGGCAGAGTCTAACATTGATTTTTAATGCCTTTAAGGTGCAGGAGCATGCATACTGAAACGCTGCAAAAAGCATGGTAGGCAGAATGAGACAGGAACAATTCAACAACTCACTGCTTGATGTTAACTGGGTTTTGCAGATGAGGCCGGCGCATGCGGAGCATGCAGAGAAAAACGCCGTCTAAGTCAAGTTGCTTCTCATACGTGCAAGCAAAATGACCTTGCTGCAGGCTATCCTCTACTTCTCTCTTCCTAGTAAGGTGTCAGATGTTGGGGAGTGAAAAGGTGATTAATTCCTTTGACTGAACAGGGAGGACAGCGAATGACATCAGACAGCAAGGGCTCTAAGAGCAGGAGACACGCTCATACCCTGCACAAGGTCCCTCAGCCTTGGGTTCAGTTTCACCTGCTTTGAATTCATATAAATCCTGTCCAGCACATCTGATTCCGTGGGAGGATGACCCTACTGTTATACCCTTGTTTCAAACACACACCCAGGTGTTTCCTTGAAACACTGACCAAGAGTGAAGAAAGAGCAACAAAATGTTGTTTTCATTCCTGCTGAAAAGCAGCACCCACAGGCCCTTATACAGTCCCCTTTTTGAGTTCCAGCACACGCCGGTGCTAAGCTGAATTCTCTGGGATGTTCTTCTTGTCACATACATAATTCCCTTTCCAGGGCATTTCAGCCTTTTTTCAGAAAGTGCTCGTACTGGAGTGAGGGCCTTCGGGCCTCAGCAGTGCACCTACCCTGTGTAGGGCAGGAAGCTGGGTCATACGGATATGTTTGGTCAACACATCGTGGCAGTGTGGCAGTTTACATTGAATTTTACCTTGCTTGTGACAGCAGTGTCCAATTGCTGGCTCCTTCCAAAGCTGCATGTTTTATTTGTACACATCCCTGGGCATTTTGGCTGGGCCTATTAGGCCTGTCTGATGAATATTGCATGGGCTTGTGCGTGACTGGTCATCCAGCACTGTTGTTGAATAAAATCTCTGGAAAGCACAAGACTAAATTACCCAAAACAGCAGCAATGAAAATTAATAATTCATTAGCAACTTCTTGGGCTTGGACTACATAAATACTTCCTCCAGCAAGTTTCCTGTAGGTCAGATGAAATTAGAATTAGAAAGTGCTTTGGCAGGAAATGAAGAATAGTACCCTTTTCTTTAAACAAATATATTAAATCCAGATTGCTTACTTTTGGTTCAGTCCTCTTCTAGAATAATGTCAATGCCTCCCACGATATAACACTTTTCCCTTCTGTACATTGTAAGCCGCACAATCAAAATAGAAACAATACTGTATTTAAGCAAAATTGCAACAAAGCTGTCTTTATTTATTGGTTTTTACTTAAAGTTTACTCTGTCCTTTATTGTCTTTTTCTGGAGTCTGAAGTTTGCTGACTGTACTGCAGTTGAAGGATGTAAGAAGGATGTAGCTAATTCTGGTTGAACGTAGAAGAAGACGGAATGGATACACGGTCAGTTGACAAAATTTGAAGCCACATATCGTGTGAAGATGTGTGAAGGTTAGCAATCCATTCAAGAGACTCCATTCCTGGGATGTGGGTGGTACTTGTGATGTGAAATACACTCTAAGCGACATGCTCTTGGGGCAATGGAAAGTGCATATTAAACGGGTGCATGTTAAACATTGTGGTCCTGATTCATGGAGCTTCCAAGACATTGGAAGCCAGAAGTGACATTTAGAATCAAAACTGCTGCTCGTTGGGTGTTCCCGTGCCCCAGCCCAGGGCACTACTCACATCCCCAGCCGACCTACAAGTAAGAGTATTGATCAAGCCACTATGCGCGGCTTTGCACCAGGAATTTTTATTCTGGGTAATGTCCTAAAATTTATAGCCTTGAACCTCTTCTTGGTGATAGCCTGAGTGTGAGAGTTTAAGTATAACTCTCCCCAGAATTCAAAAGAGTCTGAAATTGGGTTCCAGCTCACGGTGTTCGTAGAAGCTTCAAATTGGTCATTGACCACTGGTCTGAAGGAACCACTGCCTGGCTATTCAGGGCTTTGGTCATTTCGTGTGAAAGGTCTTATTCAAATTTACTTTTAACTAAGGATGTCAAATGAGACCACACCACGGCTACAGAGCCTTCAGATTTTCATTGTGTCTGGGCATTCCATTCATTGATTAAAGCCCTTTCTCCAATATAAACAATCTCTTTGCTTTTTTCATTAGCCAACTGGGTCATTTTACAGTCAAGTGAAGATTTATAACTGCAAGAGCAGAGTGAGATTTCATTCTGTTCAAACAATGACCTAAATTGATGACATGAGCTCTGGGATACACTGGACTCCTCTCTTGCCCTGACCAGACACTGAAACATTGGGGATTTTATACTGCCTCTGCACTTGAACCACCGTTCTTTACAGCGTGTAAAAGAGAAACATGCTTTTTCCTCCCAAAAAATAAGCCTGTGTGAAACCACTCAAACACTGTCCACATGATGATGAACATGCAGGTATTTGCATAATGACATCACCTACAAGAACTGTGAATTCATTATATGATTGAGTCTACATGTTAATACCTGGCAAAATAGATTTATCTGACACTTTTCTCCAAAGCAACTTACAATAATTTACCCATTTTAACAGCTTGGTGTTTTAACTGGAGTAATTTAGGGTAAGTACCTTGCTAAAGCATAGTATAGCTGAAGAAGGAATTCAAACCTACAACCTTTGGGTCCAAAGTGAGCAGTTCCAATCACGATGCTACCATGTGGCCCAGTAGTGAATGATGAATGTGTTGACCTGTTTCATAGCTTTGTAGAAAGGAAAGTGGACCGGTGAACTGAATGAGTGGACCAGTGAGCAGGGTGCACACACTCCTGGTCATCTCTACCACCACTGCTAACTTGTGACACGTGAAGCAGCCGAAGTGCTGTTGAGCAGCCCTTGTGCTGGTCTATGTGAAAGGTGGACAGTGGCCCAAAGTGCCTCCATAATGCCAGCTTTGCTCCTGTCCGAGCGAAGGCACCAGGAAATCTACTTTACATGCAGCAGCTCAGTCAATTTCCCTGACTTCACCATGTGGAAAATGGGAAATGTGCCGATGAGCAGTGAAAGTGCAGCTTGAGTTCTGCGTCTTCCTTACGTCAGCATGCCACCCGGGGGGGGGGGGCGTTGGGTTTGACTAGATTTGCCTCTGTGGCTTCATACACGCCCTGTCAGGTGGCAGCACTCCATGAATCCGTCTTTACTGACAGCATAGGATGAAGATGAGCACGTTCACTTCAGGGGTTCAGCAGTGGAGACACTTGGGTCTGGACAATTTGTCTGAGGGGGGGTTAAGCTGTAGGTTGTAGGTGCGTGGGTGCTTTTGAAGGACAGGGACTTGGCTGGCTGCCCCAGCATCATGAAAAGTTCATCATGCTTGGTGCCATGCTTGGAGATCCACTGCGGGAATTAGAGCACATAGCACAATATTGATGTAAATGAATATCTTTGTGGGGGGCGTGGTGGTGCAGTGGGTTGGACCGGGTCCTACTCTCCGGTGGGTCTGGGGTTCGAGTCCCGCTTGGGGTACCTTGCGGCGGACTGGCGTCCCATTCTGGGTGTGTCCTCTCCCCCTCTGGCCTTACACCCTGTGTTGCCGGGTAGGTTCTGGTTCCCCGCGACCCCGTATGGGACAAGTGGTTCAGAAAATGTGTGTGTGTGTGTGTGTGTGTGTGTGTGTGTGTGTGTGTGTGTGTGTGTGTGTGTGTGAATATCTTTGTTCCCCAAGACAGATGGCATTCTGGGAAGCGTGATAAATGATTCTATGAATTGTTCCGATGTTTCTTTTCCCACTGGTCCTTTAAATCCTAAATCACCTGATGTGGGACAATCAGTTTACACAGAAATTTAATAATACATTGTCTTGCATTTTTCAGAATCACGCTGACATTCAGCAAAGTGATGTTTAACCTTCTCCGACCACTTGGTAATGTAATTTTGTGTCTTTAATACACTTTTTTAATTACCAATTGGAAATATTTAATGCTGCTGTTGTTCCTTATTTGAAGTTCATGACATTCATGTTTCCGGACTTTATTTTAGCATCACTAAACACTAATTTCTGTTCTGTGTATGCTACTGTTGCTTCAGTATTGTGGGGTCAAAGATTTTTTTTAAAAAAAACTCACATCTACAGAAAGCCAGTAATAATAAAATAATAAATGCAGAAATGGATAATGTCAGCATGGAGCTGATGGGTCCAGTTTATTGATCTCCAGTTTACAGTTAAAAGCTTGATAGGTACAGCCACCCCATGGTGAAAATTAATAACTATTTGCTGTCATTGCCTAAGTGCAATTTATCTCATTCCAGTGATGCTTGATCCCCAGTAGCTGAAATGATGTTAACCCAAGGGCTCGGACCAGTACTGATACTTTGTATGACAACATTTCTGGCAATGAAGTGATTCAGGGATGGCAATGTCAGCCACCACATTCCCCTCCGTCACTGCAGGACAAAACCACTGAAGAATCATACGAACTCCTGGCTCAGGAGAGCCGCCTTTTGAGGATCTTTGCGGCTCGCTGTTGGATTTCTGTAGTGCCTTGGAAAGGGCCTCATGGTGCCACATCATGGTCTGCTGCTGCTCTTCATCCAGGTAACACTGTGTCCCTGTGCTTTTCGCTGCCTCCCCTAGGAGGCGCTCTTGAGTTGTGAAAAACTGCACTTTGCCGCCATTCTGAGGTTCAAAGTTTCCAAAGTTACAATATGGAAAATATCTTCCTCTGCTTTTCTGCCTTGTTCTTTTGAAGCTATCAGCACAGAGTACTGTACGTTTTTCAAACCGTTTGACAACTAATCACTTCTTTTGAAAATGCCGCGCCTTCGGTTCAAAAACCTTCATCACTGAAAGCCGCTGCCCTCCTCTTCTTCTTTTATTTTCTTTTTTTCAGAATGGTGAAATGTGTGAGAGGGATGTCAAGTTTAGCACGAAAAATAAATGGATGCTGCTGGTTCTCAGTAACACTGTAACTGGCGCTTCATTTATTTGACCTTTTAGTAACTGTTGAACATCCTTTGCTTTGGGACCATTTTCTGGTCCCTTTTTAATTGGACACTATTTGCATATTGGTATTTCAGGCGCTTGTCATTAAACTCATAATCATCCCTTGCTTTGCGCTTTTCTGAATGTACAAACAACTCCTATGACATTTGTTAAAGATGTGGAATTAATTGAATTAGTGCCATGCTTCATTACGCAAGTATGAACGTTCAGTTATTGGTTGGAATATTCTCATCCTCCATGTGAACAGTTTTTAGAATTTATCACAGTTTTTGCTGCACATCCAGCGGTCTGAAGCCATTGCTGTATTCAGTGTTATAAATCAGTTTTCTCTGTCAAAAGAGTCAATTCTGGTGATGGGATCACTAGAAATGAGTAGTTTCAGAAATTCGACTTGTTTGTCAAGCCTTCAGCTTACCATTAATGTGGTACTTTTCTTTTTTACTTTGTTTACATTTATTTATTAAGCAGGCGCTTTTCTCCAAAGCGACTGCCAATGAACTCTATGTAGTGTTACCAGCCCACACACCTTATTCACCAAGGTGACTTACACTGCTATATACTTTACTGACGATGGGTCGCTCATCCATACATCAGTGGAACACACTCTCTGTCACTCACACACTATGGGTGAACCTGAACACCATGTCTTTGGACTGTGGGAGGAAACCCATCTAGACATGGACAGCTGGGAGACCAGTAGTTAGTGCAGTTGCCTTTAGACCCAAAGGTTGTAGGTTTGATTCTCAGCTGTAGCACCCTTGAACAAGCTACTTACCCTGAGTTGCTCCAGTAAAAACTACCCTGCTAAATAATTGTAAATACCTCAGTGTTGCTGTGGAGAAAAGCATCAGCTGAACAAATAAATGTAAACTATATATAGGTAGAACATGTGAATGCCACACAGACTGAGCAGGGATTGCCCCCCCTGGTGCTGTGAGACAGCAGTGCTATTTGCTGTGTTTTTATTTGGAATCTGTAACCTACTTTTACCAGAGAAATTAAGCTACAAACAATGCTCTTGTGATGTCCCTCTAGAACAGTCCCCACAGATCGTCAGTGAGATTTATGTAACAGGGTATACTGGGTGTAGTATGAATTTATGGTTTGGGCTGATGTGAAACACTGGGAGGACGAGACGCATGACTGTATAGGAAACAGCCGTAACCAAATGGGAACTCTTATTATAAGGAGAGGGAAATATTTCCATCCCAAACAAACCAGAGCTTTACAGGGGACACAATAAGTTAGCGTACTGGTCAGAGTTGCAGAGTTCAAATCCCACCTCCAGCTGTAGTACCCTTCAGTAAGGTGTTTACCCTAATTTGAGCCAGTAAACTTACCAGCTGTATAAATGGGTAAATAGCTGTAAGTAGTTAAACGATGCAAGTCACTTTGGAGGAAGGTGTCAGCTAAAGGAATAAATGTTCCATTGCAGTGGAAGGATTTTTGGAAGCAGCATAAACAAGTGTACATTGTTTACACGCTCAGGAGCACAATGCCGTCACTGTATCGTGGCATTAGCTCTGGAACTTGTCCAGCGACCTCATGGATGTGACACTGTTCCCGTGTCTGAGATTTTATTGTTCTGTCACCCAATCTGAAGCCCATGAACCCCCCCCCACAGAAACAAGCCTTTGCACCTTGTGCTCTGGGGAATATTCCTTCTTTGATGCACATTTCTATTTTTCTCTTCTGTCTGTGGTTACTGAATGTTTTACTGCCACAGTGTGACACCACTTCTATGGCAGTTGAGATGAGCAGTGAAAGTATGACACATTTTCTTATCTGAAGATCACACACATCTCTGTCCTCCTGCTTTCTTAAAATTCATGAAATGCTTCATTTCTGAAATGTGTGTCTGCTTTTAAATTATGTAGTGAACCACTTTCTTCATGTTTGATGAGAACCAATACACTGTCACTGAAACCAGGAAGCTGTGGTCTTGTGTTCAGCATGGTGACTCAGTGTTAACACCATCAGTGTTAAGGGTTTAAATGCTGAAGGACACACAGACCTGGAGATCAGTTTGCAGCGTCAGTCATATGGACTGCAGCATTTCCATGTGCATGAATGTGCTTCTGGGAAAAAAATGCCCCCTCATTGCCTTACCACAGTCCACTCTGAGAAAGGGAATGTTTTTACCCTGCTCAAACTATGATGCCAAAGGGGGTAGCAGGGAAAACCTATCATTGTGTCTTAGTATCTTTGTATTCTGCTTCATTGTTCTCAGATAGCCAAACTGAACACTGGTTTCCTGGAAGAAGAGAGAATGTGGGACTCCAAACCAGCGGAAGCAAGGTCCTGGGATTTGGAGCTATTGGGCTTTGTATGAAATTAATTTTTTAAAACTCACACACACATTAGTAGTGGGGCAGGTTCTGTTTCTGATAATGCACATCAGCTCTTTATTGAACTCTGCACATGTTCAGAATGAACTGAATAATATGAATGAATATGAATGAATCCAATAAGCACATGTGGGAACCTGCAATACATTTGAAATTATGTCTCTAGAAACTGTTCTTCAAATAGACTGAGTAGAATAGATGACATCAGGTAACAGCTCACCCTGTTACCTGTACAGGAAGATCTGGTAGGATGTAATCCAAATAAAAACATGTCTGACAAATAAAACACCTATTTTAAAAATATGTGATTTTTTTTAAAGTGATGCATTTTCTATAGAGCAGTGCAACAGCACCAGTACTAACTTCTGGACATCCTGCAGAGGTCTTTTTGCCAAGCCTGCATACCTGGCACTCCTGTTAATGGAGTGCATAAACTGCCTCAAGGTGTTTGATGGTCTTTTTTGGGCAGGAGTGTATAACACCAGTCAAACCAGACCTCAGCTTATCCCTGCCACACGAAGATTGGTAAAATCTGCCAAAGCCACTAATAACATAACCACAACTTTGTTATCCTTTTTGCATTCTCAAAACAAGAAAATGTGTTGCACAGTGGCTAGGAAAGGAAAAGCACAAGTTCTCCACAGTATAAATAAGTGAGTTCTAAGAGTAAACAAACATTTTAACTGCATGAGGATAAGTCAGAGCAGCCTCCCCCCCCCCCCACACACCATGAAAAGCTGCTTGTCTCCAGGCGAACCAGAGCCTAACCTGGCAGCATGAGGCACAAGGCTGGAGGGGGAGGGTACATACACCAGATGGGACACCAGTTCACTGCCAGGCACCCCAAGCAGGACTTGAACCCCAGACCTGCCAGAGAGCAGCCAAATTCCAAACTTGCTGCGTCACCGCACCCCCCATGTCAGAGCAGCCCCGCTGTTTGAAAAAGTTTAATTGTGATGACATGATCAGATGGTACTTCAATAGCTCAAGACACAGAAATAGCACAGAAGTAGAGATCATAATTCTCTTTTCAGCTATACTTCCATGATTTCAGGCCTGACACGTCAATAAGCGTCACTAAGTCCTCACTAAAGTGAATAAATACAAATCACTATGGACAGTAGAACATAAAAACCTTTGCTATCTTTGCATTTTGTGAAGACATAGATATGGCACCTCCATGGTGACATTCAGATTTGTTCGCGTGGATATTGGGTTTAAGGATTAAGCTATTAGAACTCACATGAGCTACAATGCTTGAAAGTACTGTAATTCTAACTCTAATTCTAATTCTAATAAATTCTAATGTCATTATGCCTAATGTCCAAAGCCTGAGTAAAACGGAGCTGATCTGAAGTTCCCTCAACAGGCTTTGTCTTTGCTATGCAGTAGGGCTTCTCACTTGCTAATAGTTTCATTAAGCACTGTAATTAAGGCCAAACGAACAGTATAACTGGTTTAATTTGGCAAGAGATACTGCAAAAGCTTTTGTATTGTAATACCAAATTGTTCATAGTGCTGAGACTGACCAAATTGTCAGGACTGATGTAAGATTCGCTATCATGATGTCACTGAAGATTCTGTAGCGCGGTACAGATGTATACATTGCCCAAGGATATGACAGCTGGGCTTCAGCACAGATATGAACCTCGAAATCTTTTCTGTGTTACATGTGAACAAAATACCATGTGAACACCATGAAAACCTGCAGGAAAGCACAACATCAAAATGCAAAACAATTTCTCCATTAAATGCACATCAAGGGAAAGGTATGTCATGAATGCAAGTGTTTCAGCAGGTGAGCACTTTCCTGAGAAGATCCTGCGGATGCTGAGCTTAAGCATCACAGAGTCTGACATCCTTTCCCGTTTTTCTCCTTCTGTGCCTTATCTTCGGCAGCAGCTCGTTCAGATTTGGCCACAAATCGGATTGAGCCCCACCCCAGCCCCTCTTTCCCCACTGCAGGAAGTCTGCATGGAGATTTCTTCTCTTGCTCCACGGTTTAATTGAGTGTGTTCACTCTTGATGCTACAAGTGCAGAAGTTGTTGTGTGTACAGTAACCCACACACACTGACTGAAACCGCTCATCCCAAGCAGGGTTGCAGCAAGCCAGAGCCCAACCTAGCAGCACAAAGTAAAAGGCTGGGGGGAGAGGGACACACCTAGGACATGACACCAGTCCATCACAAGGCACTCCAAGTGGTATTCAAACCCCAGAGCCGCCAGAGAGCAGGCACAGGCAAAACCCGCTGTGCCACCACACCTCCGCATGGTAGCCCAGTGTGACAAAATGTTTTTGCAATGTCTCAAATCCATATGGTTCTGTTAATATAAAACAGAAGTCATCCTAGTATATAATACCTCTCAGTAAAACAAAGTAGACGTAGTTTTCCTTTTTATCCATAACACACTTATATTCAATATTCAGGTGACTGTAGATGTGATCAGGGGTTACACAGCATATTCCTTAAACTTCCAATATGCAGCAGGAACACAGTGCATGTTCAAAGTCCCTTCATGAACTATCAATTGCCTGTTATGCTGCATTTTTACATGTATTAGCCTAACAGTATTTACACATAACATTTAAAGATAATCTTCTGTTAATCAACTTTACATTTAGCAGACACTTTTCTCCAAAGAAACTCACAATGAACACTCTGTAGTGTTACCAGCTCACATACCCAAGGTGACTTACACTGCTAGATACACTACCTACTGGGTCACTAATCCATACATCAGGAACACACACACCCTTTGTGTCACTTACACATTGTGGGGAACCTGAACAGCATGTCTTCAGACTGTGGAAGGAAACCCACACAGACATGGAGAGAACATGCAAACTCCACACAGACTGAGCAGGGATCGAACCCACCTCCTCTCACACCACCAAGGCACTGTAAGACAGCAGTGCTACTTGCTGTGCGGCTGCACCACCTTCCAATTCGAGAACTGAAGACCCCAGATTCAAAAGGTCTCGATAACAATCATGTCATTAATAGAATAGTAGCTTTTAGAGTTTAATCTTTATTAACTACAAGTATCTAACATATATGTTTGTGCGTTTTGGATAAGTGCTTAGAGGCAAACATTCAAGTGGCATTAGGACACCACACAGATATAAGCTGTGGTCTATGGATCGATATGCATGACAGTAATGTGGTAATGAGGACGAAGGTGATAAAGGTGTAGAGAACTCAGGTCGCCTTTACGTGTACGAATGCCCAGTGCGAAAGAAGCCGTAGCGAACATACGAAGCCGTTCTGCGCATGCGCAGTGCAGCTCTGAAAGCCACGCTTCCACCCGTGCACGCGGATAATTGTCTCATTGTGAGACGCGCGCAGCCGCTGGGTGATCATATACGTGTTCTGGAAGCTCGTGAAGGGTAAGATACTCATACACTACTGCACTGTTCAATGTGGTATAAACAGAATACTGGGCATTTGGCCCTGCCGAGAAAAGTGTTACAGCAGCATATGTAACTTAGCTGGAACTTTTTACTGTGACGTCTTCGTGTTCACAGTGCTCAGCGCGCCACACACAGCACGCGCCACTAAGACTTAGTGACTAAGTACGAAGTGTGTGTGTGTGTGTTCTTCTTCTTCAGTCTTGTATCTTCAGTTTGAACAGATAGGAACTCATAGAGAAGTATATTTAGAGAACTTTTTGTAGGAATGAATGTTTTTGATCCTGTTCTAATATGCAGGCTAATTCAACCACAATGCCATGTCATGTGATTAAGATTAACTTACATTTTGATTTTACTCAGTATAATTGTTTCGAATACAGCCAAGTCCTCCTCTGCTTGTTGTGACAGGTCCTGTCTGGCCTGATGAATATGACAATATCTCTTGCTCTGTCAGAAAATGAAGTGAACTGTGTAACTGAAATGCACTGAGTTTCTACTGTAATACTTATGTGTAATAATAATTTGGAGCTGAACAAAGCTGTTGGACAGTGTGTAATAGTGCTAATACTAGTCTGTTCAATCCATTTTTTTTTTTCCTTTATAATTCTATTCAATTCATTTTTTTTTCCTTTTTTTCCATTTTTCTTTCCATTTTTTAACTTCCAAGTCAAGTGCCAAAGCAATAGGTCGGATATCTAGATATTTACACCACAGGTGAGCCACGAAAAGAACCTTTTCCTCACTCAAACTGCAGTACTAAAATAATTACTTGTAGAAAAGTGATGTGTCGTCCAGCTTTAGACAAAGGCACCAAAATACAAAACACCTATAATTTTTGGGCATGATTTGACCCCGACTTAATTTCCTTTCTGTGCTTTTTTTTTTTTTTAAAAAAAAAAAATACAAGATCGGAAAATATATTTTTACATTTTAATAAGAGCTAAGAGAAGTAGTTGGTAAATTACCCAATTTTTGCATTTAAATTTATGGTTATGAATGTTTTACCTGCTGTGCCAGCACCGCAAGCGTTTTATTTATTGGTCAGAAATGTAGACGTGATTAATGCTATGACAGCAACATAGCAGAACAGCACATGAACTGCCCTTATTTTATTGCATCACTTAGTGCTGTGCGCAGTGTTTTTGTACTCTTGAAATGTACCAAGATTCAGTTTACTTCCTCATTTATTGAGTTTTTTTTTTTTTTTTTGTTCCTTGTTGTGTGGTGTGTCTTTGCGACATCCTCTCCCTCCCATTCCCCTTTTCTTGGTCCGACTCCTCCTTTGCATGCAAGTTTATGTGGAAATTACATTAAGCAACAGGAATAACGCATTACATGGGTCATCAGGACCTTGAAATAGTCACCTTCTGCTCATGTATAAGAAAAAGGATGGCTGTCACAGCTCACATGAGGCCTTTCAGCCATCTTTATGCCCTAGACTTTCAGTCACTTTTGGTGTTTACCATGTAGTGCTCTGTTGTGACACACTAACTGGACACTTGTTTTGAACACCCACTTCCTTCTGCACCCTTTCCTTAGTTTCTTTTCTTCTTATCGAAATTTATTCCTAGTTACTTTCCATTTGTCAGTGTACAAGTATGGTGACAGTTGGAGTCAACATTGTTTGTGCTTCTCAGAATTTTGTGGGTATCTTAAATATTCATTCAGTTTTTTTCCAGAATGAAAGGACTTCATGATTTGTCTTTCCTTCCATTCCAGCAACATTCTAGGGCAACGAATGATCCTTGTTGCTCTTTTCTTGTCTTGCTCTTAAACGACTTTTTTCTCAATGAAGTCCTGTTAAATTCGTTGTCCGTCATCAGCAGCTCTTGCCAGTTATTCAGGATTTTTTCACTCCATCACTGTATAGTGAAGATGTGGCATTAGAGCAAATGTATAAATCTTTGTAGGAGAAACTGCAGAATATCTCTGTCTGAGCACATCATGTAAAACTTAAAGGGTAAAATGGCAATAAATCATTCCATGTGTTTTAAGCTTTTAGTGACTGTCATGTTCTGTCTGCCACGCTCTCCGACCCAATTGTCTATTATAGAATATGAGAGAAAACCCACAAAGAATTTTAAAGTGCAACTTGGACTACATGCTGAAACTGCATAAAAATGTAGCTTTTTAAAGAAAGATGAGGAAGAAATAAAATGCTAATTTTGTAAGGAAAAATTTGTGGAGTTCCTTTGCCTGTCAAAAGATTATATTCTCGTAACAGAAAGGTGGGCTATGATGAGACAGCTGGTAGTGTAGGGGTTACAGGTGTTGCCTTTGGCCCCCCAGGTTGTAGGTTTGATCCCCACCTCTGGTTGTACCCTTGAGCAAGGCACTTACCCTAAATTGCTCTAGTAGAATTACCCGGCTCTATAAATAGGTAAAAAATTGTAGGTAGACTAACATTGTAAGTTCCTTTGAAGAAAAGTGTCAGCTAAATAAATAAATGTAGGTGTCAGGAAAGGGTGTAATAAAGACAGCAGAGGCAATAATTTATAATGAAGTTATACTTTTAATCATTTGCATATCTGAGGTGTTTGTTGCTCTTGTTAATTCTCTGCTATAAACTCCACAGATCGAGTTCCTACTTGCAGTTTGTTCAAATGTTGCCACAGTAAAACCTGCTCATGTATCTAAAGTGGTGTTTACCAGGTTTGTATGTCAAAAAAGGTTTAAAAAAAAATAATAAAAAAAATTGGACAGTACAGCAGAAAACACTTTTTGTTTTCAGTCTCTAAGTGGCCCAGTTTTGTACCAGGGTATAAGCTTGCTTTGTTGGCCATAGAAGGTTGTGGATTTAAGTTTGCAGTGTGGAGAAGCTCTTGAGAAATGAAGATGTCTGCAAAGGGAGGATCAGTGCCAGTGCTCGAGTCACACTTTTACAGCATGACAGTGGCTTCTCACCACTTTTCATCCATGTCTTTTTCTTGACATAATGAGCTCTCCTTTGTAAGCAGTCCCTAACCAGAAACAAATTTGCACATCCCAAGGCTTAGACATTAAAAACATGAATGGGCCAAACAAGAGTGGAACACTTGAACTGTTCACCTCAAGTACCACTGACATTTCCATTGGAGCTAATGGTGGAACTGTGACATCACTTCACAGGGGGAGCCACTGAGGACCCATGTAGGTCCCTGCGTCTCAGTGTCTACATTGTCCATTCTTGTGATCAGTTTGATGACAGTGCAGTACCTACATGACATGAACATGGCACTTCCTGTATGTAAATCTGTAGAGATTTTTAGCAAACTGGTTCCTGGATAAAGTGTCACGGCTCTGCAGATATAGTCAAAGAAACTTTCTCCAACAATGATGTTTCGTCTAAACTGAGTGCTATTGATTTAAATGCATGAACAACACAGAGTGTCTTTTATGTCATGAACTTCTTGTAGACCAGCAATTTCTTGGATGTATTTCATAATTGTCCAGTCAGATCGAGAGGCAAGTTACTGGTGCACGATTCCACATTTGCGTATAGATCTTCATGTCCATCTGTCTATGCTGCTTGGTAAAAAGTCATAGAGGATACAAATCTGTGATGAGATAAAACGAAATGTGGTCAGAGGTTACTTTTTCCAAAGGCCCTGCTAAAAGACACCTTCTGAAAAGGGACAGTTTTCACTGTCACACTTTCACACCTTACACACTGCTTGAAATTCACTGTAGCTCCTGCTGACCACTTCTCTGGCTCTGTTTATCATTTGATCTGCTTGAATAATTTGTTGCCTAAAATATTTATATTTTCATGTTCTTATTCTGGGGGTGCGGTGGTGCAGCGGGTTTGACTGGGTCCTGCTCTCAGGTGGGTCTGGGGTTTGAGTCCCGCTTGGGGTGCCCTGCAACAGACTGGTGTCCCGTCCTGGGTGTGTGTCCCCCAGCCCTGCGAACTGTGTTGTCCGGTTAGGCTCTGGTTTGCTGTGACCCCACTTGGGACAAGTGGTTTCAGACTGTGCGCGTGCATGTGTGCATTCTTATTCTAGCTAAGGAAAATGTGTCAACACAGGGATTGTTGGTGTAGGTGTTCAATTAAAAAAATGGAATTCCTGGGGGAAAAAAAAAAAAAATACAGTACCTCTCTGAACTGGCTTCCAGACTAAGATATTCCCAGCCCTCTTACTGTGATGATGAAGATTATCATTGTTCTTTTTTTTAAAAGTTTTCTTATTTTTAGAGTGAATATGGCAAAAAAAGCCATGTAGTTTGCTCGACGGTTAGACTAGCGAAGTATTACTTCTTTAATGTAAGTTACAAGTGCTCCAGCATGTAGAGTGAAAATTTACTTTATGCCTGCAAACCATGGGTATTTGAGGCACAAATGCACTGTATTGATATTAGTTTCCATAAGCTCTGACGGAGCTCCATTATTTGCAGCTTTCAACAGCAGCTTTCAACAACCGCTTCCTTTAGCTTGGAACCCTTACAGCATCATATTTTTAAGTTTTAGTAGTGCATTTTTTACAGCAATATATGACAACTGCCTTGTCTTTGATTTCTCTTTAATCACACTTGGCTTCTGTAAACCACCGCTAATCCTATATAGAGCCATTGAGTTTGCGCTCTGCTAGTTGTTTACATGTACAAATTTATGGAACAATTGTACTGGAATTAATTTGTTCATGAATCATTAAATCTGAATTATAAACATTTTTCTCTGCCACCTGACAAAAAATGCCACTTGAACGCTTGCTGCTTAACTTTCAAATTCGGTTTGCTTAGAAAAAGATTCACTTGCAAATGCGGGTAAAATGCCTGCACAATAGAGCCTTGAAGTGAGGAGAATGCAGCTGAACCACATTATGGTTTTTGTATTGGAAATGAGGTCAGAGACAGAGGGCTACATTTTACAGCAGCGGGAAGTGCTGCCAACTTATTATCACATTAGAAATGCTCAGCTCTTGTAATCATAAGGCTGTCTAATCAGATCTGTCTCGCCTACACCAGAATCTACATAATAGATTGGGCTACATAGTCATTTCATCAATGACAG
This sequence comes from Scleropages formosus, assembly GCF_900964775.1. Lineage (NCBI taxonomy): Eukaryota > Metazoa > Chordata > Actinopteri > Osteoglossiformes > Osteoglossidae > Scleropages > Scleropages formosus. Next base: position 1,043,094 of record NC_041827.1, read on the forward strand.
CATGTCCTTATTTCAGGGAACGAGGATTTGGTGTTGCACTAAGCAAGGAAACAACAGGCAATACAGCAGCTTTACCGTTTTGGCCTTTGATTATGTGTAATATGGATATAGGCCTTTCTGAGGGTCTGGAAATGGGTCCGGGATAGATGGACGGAAGTGCCATTGAGTCTTGGTTGACTCGTAATGACCACAGGCAAGGGAGGAACAGAAGTGCTTTGCCAGTGCCTTCTTCTTTGACATCTGGGGGTGTAAACAGAGGATGAAATATGCAAACCCCACACCTAGCAAGCAGCTCGGGAGCTCTGAAGCGCTGATTTTACACACTGTGCCACCATGACCCTACGGAGTATGGGTGTAACTGTTATTCAGCGCCATATTGATTTTTTTAATTAGTTAATTCTAATAATAATTCTGCTTTCATTGCACATTTCGCATGAACATGGGCAAATTATGTTTTGATTCTTAGATTAATGACAAGATGATTGAAACCTTTATCAAGGTTCCCAAACATTCAGCAGTTGCAGTGGTCATATGCAGAAGCCACCAAGTTTTTTGTGCTCTGTTTTGTTCCCCAGATGTTGCGCTGTGCTTTTTTTTCCCATCGTATGTAGGTGAGGTGCTCTCACCTTCCACCCTCTTAACCGTGTCTACCAACTCCAGCTGTTACAGCTGGAGGCTTGAATGCACTCATTGATTCCCACTCCAGGTCACATCAGGCTGCCAGGCCCTCCAGGGTCCACAGGGTTTCTTTCCCAGGCATGACCGGTGTTTCCCAACCATTCAAGCTGCTGAAGGACACAATGCAGGCCAAGAATCATGACATGTTTTGGAAGCTTGGCTGTGCAACACTTCTGCCAAATCTGACCAGCATGTGAAAAATGGTATGTTCCAGGGTTGCCAAAGACCATTTCACTTTTCCTTTGTGACCAGGCAGGATGGAAGATAAATTGGCTGTCAGAAAACCATCACTGCTCTTGAGACATGTTTTGAATACCAGCTAAATGGTAACAACAGGAATTTGAGGTGGAACAGTAGTAGCTGTAGTTAAGCTCTGAGTAGAAATGCGTTAAGACCAGTTTTGAAACCTCAGAGCTGGAGTCATTTTATTGACCTGTGGTATGATGAGAAAGTAGCTGCTCTGTATTTTACCTGCATTTTCATGAGCAGGTTCCCTCTGTGCATCTTGGGAAGAGTTGTGACTTTTTATAGACAAGGATCCAAAGTGAGTGTCTGTGACATGTAGATCTGATCTCTCTGGAATTCTGCTGGCAATTTTCCATGCTCATGATGTGATGGTCTTACAGAGCTATGAGGCAGTTCCACAGTTCACAACACCAAAGAACAACAACTTGGCTCACATCCATGATTGTGTGAACCTGACATTGATCAGTTCTGCTTGCAGAGCCTGTAGTCCAGGTGAATCTTGAGTGCTGGCCTGCATGATATATTTAAAAAGAGAAAATAATGGCCATATGAAGAAGTGCAGTATTGTTGCTGTGTCTTGCACTATTGACATGTGTTCTCTCTTAGTGTGGTTGGTGGTGAACAACAAAATGTGCAGGTAAAATTTGTTTAAATATTAAAATGGCACCAGCATAATGCATCATTTTTCATATGATACACGCATTCACATTATGCAACTGTCTGGTTATACTGTCGCAATTGCATTGTTACTGCAATAGAAGTTTATTATCACTAGGGGGAGAACCCTAGTTCACACAGGAACTAGGCTTATTAATTAACTATTCTCACAACTGTAACTGCTATGCCAGTAAGTAACACACACACACACTTTCTGAACCACTTGTCCCATACGGGGTTGCGGGGAACCGGAGCCTACCCAGCAACACAGGGCGTAAGGCAGGAGGGGGAGGGACACACCCAGGATGGGATGCCAGTCCATCGCAAGGCACCCCAAGCGGGACTCGAACCCCAGACCCATTGGAGAGCGGGACCCAGTCCAACCCACTGCGCCACCATGCCCCCTCCAGTAAATAATAGTATGTGTTTATTAAATTAAATTATAGTTATTTTTAGGGGTGAAAATAAAAAAGGATTTTCTTGTATATTCACCATTAACATACTGTTACTCCTTGTTTGACACTAAATTATTTTACAACACCATTACAGGGACTCGGCTAATGCATTTGCTTTAATGTGATTTGAATTGAGTATACTTCACACGCAAGTGAGCCATGGTCAGAATAAGAATTTTGATCTGAATTTACAATTGAAGAATTAGGCCTTCTTCAGTACTAAAAAGTAACAGACAGGTTTGAGTCCTGCTTGGGTTGCCTTGTGACAGACTGGTGTCCTGTCCTGGGTGTGTCCCCTCCCCTTCCAGCCTTATGCCCTGTGTTAGGCTCCGGCTCCCCGCGACCCCAGATGGGACAAGCGGTTCAGACGATGTGTCTGTGCGCATGTGCAATATTATGCAACGTCAGAGTAACTCATCAATACCATAAGCAGGTGTTATAGGAATCCTCAGAGGTGGGGGCTAAAGGACACAATTTGCAGGGTGGTATGCCTCCTTTACTGGACATTGTGGATCAGGACTGTTTCCGGTTCATTTCTCAAACATTAATGGCACCTGTGGCTGTGTTGACCTTGTGTGGCCTTGTGTGGCTGTATCACGTCAAAGAGATGCACACATCTTTGAGTCCTCTTAGGCCGACAACCCCAAGTGTAGTAACAGTGTTGGCATCAGGTCTAAAGAAATCAGCTGAGAAAGGGTCAATGTAGCCATTCTCTGTGGACTAGAAAACAGTATGTCTGTCCTCCATTAGTTAGTACCATCATATGGTACAGAAACACATTATTTATGTTAAAGGATGTCTGAGAAGGCCAGAGCAACAGAGCCATGAAGCAATGGAGCCATGGTACTATGGAGCAACAGCTTCCACAGACCTCTATAGGAACGCATTGGTCTTAGAGTGACCTGAGGGGGCAGCACATGGACCTCTGTGGATTTCTCAAGTATTGAACTTGAGAAGCTACCCCAGGTTGGATCGTAAGTTTCAAGGGAGGCAGGGACTTGTGCACAGAGGCCTCTGTTGTGTTCACATTGTTTTTTGTGGGAGATCTCTCCTCAGCTGTGGTCCATCAGTGGAAGCTACACTTGTGCTGCAAACTGAAAATTCCTTTCATGTTGAGTCATTCTATGTACATATACTGTACTTATACTGCAATACACTGGCGCCCTGTCCAGGTTGAGGCTGTACCCCTCCTAGCCTAGTGCCCAGGGATTCCAGGATAGGCAGTGGACTGATGTGACCCACACACAGACAGGCGGTTATTGCAATACATAGAGGCTAGTAATTGCACAGAGGTTGTACTTATATCCTGCTTTATCGTGCACCTTATTTATGATTGTACACCTTTTTGAAGATAAGCATTTATCTTGAAGTTTCACAATCTGCTTCGCAACCTTAAAAGTGAACAAAAGGAAATCCTTGTCTCAACAGTTGCACTTTTCTCATATCCTCTCTCTGTCGGTCTGTTTTATGAGACTACTTCTGGTAATATCTGTATTAGTGTGTCTACAGATAGAACATATTTATTAAAGCTTTTACCAGGGCAAGAAGTATGTTTTCACCGCTTAGCAGATGCTTATACATGAATGAGTGAACTTATACATAAATGGAATGCCATTGAGTGCAGGCCAACTCAAAGTGACCACGTATGTTTCCGAGGCAAGAGGGTAACAGGAGTGGTTTGGCTGAGCCCTCTTCCATGCACGTCCATCCAAGCAGGACTCTAACCCTGCACACCAAAGCAGCTCAGGAGCTGTGAGGCACCAGCTTGACCCACATTGTCCCAAGCTGATGTACAACTCTGAAGCTCTCAACCTTGTTACATTTGTAATTTACTATACATATCAAAGTATGAAACAACAGATTTCAGGACTTCACACCTGTCTGCTGTCAGTTGATTTCTTCCATCAGTTGTTTTCATTGCTGATCCTTGTGTTTTTGGGCACATGAATTATGAAGTTTACAGCAAAATTCTTCTATTTAAGAGTTATAATGCTTTATTTCTCTGAGGTATTTTCTTGGAATTGATTCTGAAAGCAGTGGTGAGGAGCAGCAGTTTTCAGGTGAGAAATTCCCAGATTCCAGTTTACTTTTCACAGGCTGAAACCCTCAGTATCACACAGGAGGTATGGAAGCTGTTGAGAAAAAGTTCCAGATCTTACTGCTGTTAGCCAGCAGCAGAGCAAGTGTTTTCTTGGACATGTGTCCAGAGGGTGTAAATGTAGTTCTACTCTTTGCACTCTACTTCCTTTTTTTGGTTTTTCAAACCTGCCTGAAAGATTCATCAGTACAAAGACCTTGCTGTGTGTAGAATCACAGATGTGGAAGGCACAATATAGCTCCTAAAATGAGTGATTTTCTTTGCTTGCAGCCTGATGCTATTGTAAACCTGAACGAAAGGTGAAGGCACTTCATGTTCTTCACTAATGCAGCTTGGAAAGGATACTGCAGCATTAGCTACCTACAGTCCGTTCTCCAAAAGATTGTTCCGCAATCTTGTATTAAAATTAACATGTATTCTCAACATGTGTTAATATTCATAAGACACAGGTCTAGACTCCACAGCAGTTTCCACTGCTTTCTGTCTGCCACACTGTACATGCCTTTTTAAAGATGGGCCAAGAGAGAGAATGATAAGATATGGTCCAAGCTGTGTAAAAGCCCATAAAATTTCCAAAGCTGTAAACATCAAGTATGATTCAAGGTGTATTAATACTTTAATTGGCCACATATAACAATTTTGATGTCTTTACTTTCATAACGGATGTTAGTGTGCTGTTTTGGAGAAGTTTCCCATGTCTCTTCATTGCTGTGATATAGTTGAACACCAGTCTGCTACTCTTACACTGTTGATTTGCATCATCTGAAAACACTAACTAGTTTTTGTAATTCATCCATTAAAGTTTCCTCCTTGTTATGTATCCAAATGTATAATGTGGAATTTGTAGTATCTCAGTGGATGTCTTGCTCAAGTGAGCCAAGAGTGCCTTAGATCCTAAAATGTACCATAAATGTTTATATTACAGGAGAAAATGAATGTAGAGCAGACATAAATGATGATGGAATGCATGTCCAAATGGCACACATTTTATTTTTGAACTGAGTTAAAAAGTCAATATAGAGCATGACTGTAATATTATAAAAAGGGGGTGCGGTGGCGCAGTGGGTTGGACCGCAGTCCTGCTCTCTGGTGGGTCTGGGGTTCGAGTCCTGCTTGGGGTGCCTTGCGGCGGACTGGCGTCCCATCCTGGGTGTGTCCCCTCCCCCTCTGGCCTTACGCCCTGTGTTGCCGGCTCCGGTTCCCCGTGACCCTGTATGGGACAAGCGGTTCTGAAAGTGTGTGTGTGTGTGTGTGTGTGTGTGTGTGTGTGTAATATTATACACACAAAATAAGAAAAATTGCTCTGTCTGTGTGGATTTACATTTATGAAATAAATTTACCCTAAAGGAGCATGGTAAAGGAAACTGGCAGCAGTGGATGTAATATCAGCAGGCTGGATGTCTGTACCTAATTGTTTTGCAAGCAGGGTTTCGTACCAGATGTTTGTGTATTCACTTGCAACATATTGTGCCGTTGGCAGTTGCTTTTTAACCCCAGCTAATCATTGATCTTGGGTTTATCGTAACTCATTCTCCACTTCTGTATGTGCAGTTTTACCTTACTTGGTATCAGCAAATTTGAGTGTGGGTGAAAAGTCAAGAAACCTGAAGTGACGTGCTCTGCAATGACCTGGACCTTTTTAAACCTTTTTTTTTCACCACATTTTTTTTTGTTACACATTTTACTTTACATTTATTCATTTAGCAGACTGTTTTCTCCAAGGCGACGCACATCTCAGAGAAAATACAATTTATGCATTACATTAGGCATTAGAAGACAAGTGTATGGTGAGGTGCTGATATTATATTTGTTTGAAACTTTCAAATATTGAAAGGATTGCTACATTTTTCTGGTCACATCTCATGAAAGTATCCTTCCAACCATCTTTGTTTTAAAGTTAATGCTCATGGACACACCTTTTTTGTTCAGGTCACGCCTGGGGTTCCACTTGATGTTGTTTAACTACGTTCCAGTCAGAAGCATATATTTTTGGGAAGCCGAGTTTTATCCAAGTGAACGTAAACATTAATACATTTTGCCCCAGTACTTGGAATTGTCCAGGTTGTGAGAAATTTAGTCAAATCACAGGTATTCAGTACCTTTATAATAAACTTAGGTCTATTCGAACCTGCACAGCTAGGTACAGGAACAGCTTTTACCCCACTGCTGTAAGAGTACTAACCAGTGTGCCACCTTTAGTAAATAGAGTTGGACTGCTCCACCCAAGCACATCGGTAAATTACACTGCCACTTTAAGCATTCTCATTCTCTCGTTCTGAGTTCTCTGACTGTCAGCTGGCATTATTGTTACTACTGTTACCATTATTTATTGCTATTGCTGTTGCACTACTCACTGTCATTGTCATTGTTTTATTTATGCAATATTTCTTGTCTCTGTCTTTGTCCATCGTCTGTGGAGAAGCATTCAGGAAGATTTTCATGATACATGTGCATGGTACTTGTATCTATGACAATAAACTTGAAACTTGAACTTTTGGACACTGTGCCCATCAGACTGGACATTTAGGCACACTTGTCTGGCCTGATGGAGGCAAGAAGCTATGTGGTAGACCGAGATATGCAGCTTTGTTAGTGAAATACAGAAAGGCTGTCAATGGACAGACAGATAAAAATAGTAATTTTTCATACAGTACGTGTAATTCCTTCCCACAAACTTCATTCCTCTCCCAGTGCTGATGACCATGCATATAATTTACTTTGCATCGTCAGAATTTCTGTTTCATCTACCGACTCCGATAAAATGTACAAATATCACGCTTTTTATAAACTTTGGAAACAGTCTTTTATGTTCTCAATATGTTTGCTTTACCCTGGAATGAATTTTGTGAACAAATTACAGTTTGTATTGTTAGGATCCAAAAAAATGCCTTGTACAAGCTTTTACAGTATATCCATGGTATCCTACATTACAGTTTCAACCACACACACTTGCTGAAGCCACTCATCCCAAGCAGGGTCGTGGCAAACCTGAGCCTAACCTAGCAACACAGGGAGCAAGGCTTGAGGGGGAGGGGACGCACCCAGGATGGAATGCCAGTCCGTCACAAGGCACCCCAAGCAGGACTCGAATCCAAGACCCACCAGAGAGCAGGACCCGGCCAAGCCTGCTGCACCACTGTGCCCCCCCCTCCTCCAGTTTCAACCAGTGAATTCTAAACTAGATTTCAGGTGTAATGTTCTTTTTGCTTATATTTACAGCAAATGTGTGAATGTATCCAGCCCTTTCACTGTCATGATGTGCCAGTCCAAGCTCCCTCCTTCAGTCCGTTTTTGAATCCTGTCAGTTTGAGATCTCAAGGTCATTTCCTCCTGTAGACCTCAGAGACCTTTGGACCCAAGTCTGGACACTGTACCTCTGCTGTCCTCTCTTAGAGCTCATCATAAGCTAAATTACAGTTTTAGGTTTTACTTGGCTTTCCAGAACCCTAGCTCACTGCCTGCCGATGGCCCTTCTTTCAACAAGTGCAAAGTATGTGCTGTGGTTCAAGGTATTTCTCCTTTGCAGTACTGTAATGACTCCCTATTTCTTATTAGTTCTCTACAATAAAGTTTCACTAACAGCAGCTCATAATTAGCTCTCAGATTGTAAACTATAGGAGAACATGCCCAGGAGACATCAGAGTTCCCTGTGCCCTCTGGCTTAATCTGGATTAGCAGTGTATTAACATATGGTCCTTATTTGGAAAATTTGTAGGACTCTTTTAGAAGGAGATTATCACTTAACTGTGATGGGGAAGCTGATGACTGTCCTGTATGATGCTTGAGTTTTCTGCCGTAGCTTGTGTACGTCTCTCCAGGGCAGCTTCGGGGAATTGCCTTTGGGTGTTACATTTTTGTTTGCATTTATTATTCTTTTGCTAAATTTAATACGTGTATTACTGGCAGAAACAGTTTCCTGCCAGACTGTCAGGTGGTATTTATACCTCACGCTAACAGCCTAAAGATCATTTACAAGACAAAAGTGTAGTGTGCCGATTAGCTTCTCAATAAAACCTTCACTTAAAAAGTATTAAATGTGCGGGCTTAGATTTGAATAAAAAGAGCATATTAAAGACTCTGATTTGTACGTTCATCCTGATTGCTCCTCTGCAGGCGTTAATATGTATTGCTTCTTTGTTAAATGATCTGTCGGGTTTTCTGAAGACTTATGGGGGCTGTTAGGCCCGATGTGCATATAGACCGCTCATAAGCTTGGGGAACAGCTAACCTGCTGGGAGGATAAACACTGGCTGTCTCGAAACTCTTGAAATCATTCAAACCAAGGCTGTAGGCATTTAGGAGGCACTTCAGCAGGGCTTGATTGATGACACTGAAATAAGGTGGTCTGGGAATTAAAAAGATGGAATCTATGGTCTGTCATGGCTTCTTAGTACTGCACTGTTATGTTGGCTCAGGAGGGGAGGCAGTCCCTATCCTTCCACAGGCAAACAGCACTGATGCTAGATAGCTGCCTTGTTATTGGTGACCTGCAGTCTTCTCTCCCTTCCTTTTGCAGAGTCTTGCTTCAAAGTCTTCCAGAATGCAGCATTTTTTGCCAAAAGCTTAGACTTTTAGTGTGTGGGGCCAAAGAGATGCTACTGTTGGAGTCATGCAACATTTGGTCACATATAGTAGGCCGATTTACCTTCTCGTCACTACGGTAATCCTGTACAAAAAGCCACCGCCAATGAGAATTCCTTCTTCTCTGAACAGTAAACAAGTCTTGAATTCATTTATTCTGCTCTAAATGCCTTCATCAGATTTGGCTTCTGTTGCTGTTGTTAGAAGTTGACCGGATGACTTGATCTTGGGCCGAGGTTTTGTTTTTAGATAAAGGCAGTGGAGGTCTTTTACTGATGTAGTCTGCTGAAAAGAAGAAGTGATGTGATGCAACTAACCTTATTGAGAATGGGTTGTGCCTCTTGAAGTTTTACGCTGTATGTCATCAGTTCATGGACAGGAATTTGAGAAACTTTGTTTTGTTCAAGGGAAATGCCACATCATAGATGGGTTCTCCATATTATTTACTGTTTTTTTTTTTTTTTTTTTTTTTTTCTTTTCCCTTCCCCTTGTATTCAGCGGCTTTCCAATGTTTTCTGAACTTCAACACATTTGGCATGGTGGACGTGAGAACTAGCCATGGGTCTCTTAAAACAAATTCAGGCCAGTATCATTGTGTACTAAGTACTGGTCAACTGAATATGTTTAAAGGCTTATATTAAGTTGAGTGTTTGGCAGAAACGGGGGTGCGGTGGCACAGTGGGTTGGACCACAGTCCTGCTCTCCGGTGGGTCTGGGGCTCGAGTCCCGCTTGGGGTGCCTTGCGGCGGACTGGCGTCCCGTCCTGGGTTTGTCCCCTTCCCCCTCTGGCCTAACGCCCTGTGTTGCCGGGTAGGCTCCGGTTCCCCGTGACACCATATGGGACAAGCGGTTCTGAAAGTGTGTGTGTGTGTGTGTGTGTGTGTGTGTGTGTGTGTGTGTGTGTGTGTTTGGCAGAACTTTGATCGAAACTATGCCAACATATTGTAGACTTTAAACTCATCCACATCTTTTTTTTTGCGTGTATTTTTTCAGTGTGACGTCTTGTTATGTTCAAAGTTTTCAAACAGGATGAGATTTGAATCTAGTCCTGTTTGTTTACCTTAATTTCTGAGGTCATTACTGGTAAAGATTTACCTTGGTACATCCTATTACTTGTCAGTATTAGTTTAAATGGTCGCTAGGAGCATTTATCTTACTCCAAACAGTCCTTATGAAAATTCTGGTGTGATTTATGAGAAATGAAGTTAAGAGGATTTAACAGGATGTTGTGTTGCCCCATGCACACACAGTATGGCCTTATGCGTTACCATCTGTAAGATGAATATGGTCAATATGGAAAACACTGGCCACATATTGAAAGACATGAAATAGCACAGAAATGTATGACTGTTACAGGGGGGCGCGGTGGTGCAGTGGGTTGGACCGGGTCCTGCTCTCTGGTGGGTCTGGGTTTCAAGTCCTGCTTGGGGTGCCTTGCGACGGACTGGCGTCCCGTTCTGGGTGTGTCCCCTCCCCCTCTGGCCTTATGCCCTGTGTTACCGGGTAGGCTCCGTGACCCCGTATGGGACAAGCGGTTCTGAAAATGTGTGTGTGTGAAATGCTATAGCAGAAAAATTATTGCCCTTTCATTATAAGAACTAATTTTCCATTGAGTTTGGATGAGGGAAGTGAAAGGTGCCAAAGGTCACAGGTTCAAATCCCACGTACAGCTGTAGCACCCTTGAACAAGGAACTTACTCTGAATTGCTCCAGTAAAATTACCCAGCTATCTAAATGGGTAAATAATTGTAAGTAGCTTAAAATTGTAAATTGCTTTGAAGAAAAGCATCAGCTAAATTAATAAATGTAAAATGCTGATGTTTTTTCTGTAGAGTGACTTAAAATGTTAATCAGCCTGCAGTCATTTACCTGTTTATACACACACACACACACACACACACACACACACACATTTTCAGAACCCCTTGTCCCATACAGGGTCACGAGGAACCAGAGCCTACCCGGCAACACAGGGCGCAAGGCCAGAGGGGGAAGGGGACACACCCAGGACGGGACGCCAGTCCGTCGCAAGGCACCCCAACCAGGACTCGAACCCCAGCCCCACCAGAGAGCAGGATTGTGGTCCAACCCACTGCGCCACCGCATCCCCTACCTGTTTATACAAAAAGGTAATTTTATTGATACTACAGCATGGTGTAAGATTTGGACTTGCAACCTGCAACTCTAAATCAGTAACTTTAACTACAGCACTACTTGCTGTGCCCTGCGTGTGTGTTTTTGAAATTATCCTTTTTAGTACACAGTTGTTATTAATTGTGCAATGTAATATTCTGTTACTCTTGTATGTTCTATGTGTACTTTGGACCTCCTCTCAGGAAGAGGATCTGTTCTGAACTGCACCACACAAGTGTTTTTGAATTCAGTCTGTGGTTTTTTTCATGAGGTCCTTCATTCATAAATTTTATGTTGCTGGCCGCAAGAAATCCGTTAGATGGTGGTCAAGACAACATTGCCGCCTGGTAAAGAGAGGCCTGTCTCCATCAGCATTTGAATAGTCATACTGGAGGAGGGGTGCTCTTTTGCTTGTCTGTGAGATTTTCCACCCCAGCCTGAATAAGGTAAGCTCGTTTTTCCTGTAACATACACATCATCCGCATTATACTCAACGCAGGTTGTATGGACGACTGAATGAAGGAGAAGGTAGTCATAGCTGTTACACTGTGCTGGGTTTGATTTCTCCTCTTAACGTGTCATTGAGGATCAGTTCACCAGCTCCACTTCTAAATTGTATGAATAAATTAATGGCAATAGTCATACTCTGGTCTATGATAGGAGAGCACACTTGAAGCTTACTGAAAGACATTTTTCCCTCCAAAACGCATCCTTCGCCGTACACTTATTTTTTGGGATGGATGGACATATGCTGAAGAAGGCTTTCCCACCAAAACGTGTCTGGCCCGGAAGAACAAAACCATCTTTCGGTACTCTTGAACTGTGCTTTCCCATCATTGCTGAAAATGCTACAACAGGGGGTTTTCAAGCCCCCAAACCCTTTATTCCTTATTTTAGTACAACTTGAGAATTCTTTTTTTTTTTTTTTTTTTTTTTTTGTTTCTTCCCATGTTGTGGTATAATGATGTTAAACTAATTTACAGAAAGTGGTCTGAGACCACTGAATCATAGTGCCGTTCAGTGAGAAAGCAATTCACACCTCTCAGAAATAGAATAATTTTTGTAGCTCTTAACTCTGCAGCTTTTCCACAGGACACTTTAATAGGGAGAAAAGGTATTGTTTCACTAGAGGAAATAAATACTTCCAGTGTTTCAGGGCTTACCACTGGAAGAGACACAAATGCTTTCATCCTCGAGGTAGCTTCTAACTGCTATATACTATAATTTTTGCATCAAACAAGCTTCTGTGGTGAAAGGGCTGCTGTCTTTTTCAGTTTGTTCACATATCCCTCACAGTGCTGGATCCTTGCTTTCTTTTCAGAAATTGCTATTGCATATGATGTAATTTAATTGATAGAACTATATCAGTATCAAAATGTAAAGGAAATGCCAGTTTCCCAATTATTTCCGTAATATTGATCTGCTTGCAATCTGTCAAAACAGATTTTTTTCTTGCTGTACTAAATTTTAGCCCTGAAAATAAGTATTTAGTGGCACGTTCTGAGAACTTTGTGCAAAAACACTGGTTAAAAGGAAATGTCGTAAGAAATGGTGGAAACGTGGCTGATTATTATCGAGAGGCTGTTTTTACATTCGAAGGGTATTCCACACTCTTGTTTTCAGAGTTCACTTCATTTTAGCCCTTGTTAAGCTAGTAGTAAACTAGAGTGAGAGGCAGGAAGGTAAAGGTGATATCACTGGAAACCAGTGATCTCTGGTCCATTGCCTGGTGCCGTTGGCTGCAGGTGACAAAGCCGATCCCAAGAATCGAGACGAACATTTAACAACATTACTGCAAAGGCGACATGAACGTCCTCATTGCCTGCCACCTCCTTCTTGCATTGGGCCTTCTGTGGCAAAAAAATAAACACCATGGATTCCCCAGTGTTCCTTAGAAATGTAAGCAGCAGCTTATATTCAGTCTTTGAATTTTGAATCTCCTTAAAAATACCTCTTTGACATAAACTCCATCAAAGCGCCAGCAGATGAGTGTCAAATGGAGGAGATGGGTGGGATCGGCGCTAAGCTTCATTTATCCAGTATTTACAAACTGCAATAAAAAATTTAATTTAACAAACAGACTGTCTATTTAGTGTACTGTATCTACTGCGTTTATGTCCGCTAATAAATTATAAGAGGCAAAATCAATAATAGAAGACACTCTGGCAGTAATATGTCCTCTTAGGCTAAACACGTATCACAATTCATTTGCTTTAGTTAAATTTCTTGTGTGACACATTCTTTGCGTGCCAATGGCTCTCTGATTTTTGCTTTTATAAACAATTTGAATGAAACAAAGTAACTTTTTATCGTACTCATTCCTGAAGGAAATCTCTTAACACTTAAAGTCACTAGTAGGTTTCACCATCATTCAGGCCTCTAATTAAGACGCCCGAGTTATTGTATATAAAGAGAAGGTGAACTCTACTGAATAGTCTTTTATGAAGAAGGCAGAATGCGTAGAACAGATTCATCAAGATAGCAAAGCTTGCAAAGGAATGAGTGTCTATGCATGTATGTATACATACATGTATATCTGCACCTCTGATCCATCAGCATGGCAAGCAACATCCTGAAAGCAGGGCACTCAAAATGGGTACGCTGGGCAAGGTGAACATGCAAGATTTCTGGGCACAAAACCTCTCCCGCCTGAAATAGGCCCATTTACCCTGATTCACCATTGTTCACACAAGGGAAAACAGCATGGGAAAACATGTCTCTTTGCATTTTGCCATTTTGTTCTGTTCATCACATTTATGCTCTTTTAAGAGTCCTCCTTTATATTGCCGACTGAGTTGTTCACCACATTTGCACCTCCAGCCCTTTCATAAAAATTACCTATTTAGTCAGAAGTCCAGTTTTCAGGACTGACAAAACAACATTAGACAGTCATTTTCATAACTTATTCTGCTCCTTTATTGACTGTTTTTGGTGGAGTTGCTGAAACAGTATATGAAAAATGATATGAAAAGTTAAGAATGGTGCTGATTAGGCTGGGTTTTCTCCGGTCTTTTGTTTTGAAAAGACTGACAACTGTCTTCTGTAGCAGCAGCTGCTGTTGCAGGATTCCCGTTTCTCCTCTTTGTCCACCTTTCATTCTTCTGAGGTACGAACTTGCATCTAAATGCCAGATTCAAAGAAGTCCATTTAGCCGTTAAGTGAAGATCAGTCTTCTCAGTCTGCAGCGGTCCTCTGCATTTCTACCACATTGAAGATGCTCCAGTAACTTCTAGGGAAGGTCTCCTCCTCAACATTTGTCCCTCCACTGTAGCTCTGGAGACCCTTTTCAATGTGGTGCATATAGATCAAGCTGTTTTATGTGCTGCAGGCTGACCATGGGAATGTAATTTATTCTGAGAAAGACTCTAGGATTCCAGTGCTTTCTGACCATGCACATCTTCCTTTATCATCGCACCAAAAGCTGGCCATGAGCGTGGTATCCATGCAACGAGAGTCCGCTGTCATCCTCTTAGTCTTCAAGGAGTGCGCTTTGCCCCCTGCTGTGTGTTTATTTTCCCCTTCCTTTGGTATTTCATGCAGCTGTGCGCGAATCTTAACCATCAAGGTCCTTGGATTATTTCCATTTGGTCCAGTGAAATAAGCATTATATGTTAATTGTAAATTCACAGAGGCTCATTTTATTCACTGCTGCTCATTGTCTTTTCCTAGAAGAAAGTGGTGCTCTGAAAATGCAGTATGTTTGCTCCACTAGGTACCAGTGTGTATTTGCATTATCTGCTCTTAGTACTTGGAACCTTCATTAGTTTTGTTATATTCAGTAGTGTACAGCTCCCTGAACCTACGTTGTTGATGATGGTGGTGATGAACCTGAAGAATTTATGCAATAGGACCCTTTAGCAAAACTGCAGTCATCATGCCTTTATGTGTTTCATGCTCCTTGCTTAAGGATTCAAAAGCAATTGGGCCTTCTGGGGTTTCAGATGACAGTTGAGGAAGGCAGAGGTTAGTTCCTCAGTCTCTACATCGCCTGGTATCTCAGATGCGTCTGTGATTTTTTTTTTTTTTTTCTCTCCCCCCTTGCAGACATTGAACTGCAGCCATGCCATCCGCTGTCGGAGGACCTGTGGGTTACACCCCTCCCGAAGGAGGCTGGGGGTGGGCCGTGGTGGCAGGTGCCTTCATCTCCATCGGCTTCTCCTATGCTTTCCCAAAGTCCATCACCGTCTTCTTCAAAGAGATCGAGGATATCTTCAATGCCAGTAGTAGCCAAGTCTCTTGGATCTCCTCTATTATGCTGGCCGTCATGTATGGTGGGGGTAAGTCAGGGGTGGCACACATTTAGGGTGGAGGATTAGAGGCATATTACTCAGACAGTGAGAGAAGCCCTTATAAATTGTCTTGGAATGGTCAAGTACCTCAGTTAACCCCAGGAACACATTGGAACAATCCTTTCCACTCATGCGTGATGTGGCTCGTAGCGTCGCACTTCAACGTGCAAAAAGAACAGTTTTACCACAGCACAGGATTTGCTGTCACACTCTGTGGCACTTTGCTGTCTCTGCTCAACACCTCGTTTTGCTTTGTTTAACTGATGGTGGAACACATTTTCATTTCCCTCTTGGGAGGTCCCCAATCTCCATCATCCTGTTATCATTTGCCTCTCAGTCTGACCTCTGACACATTCCCAAGGGGCTGTACCTCAATAGATGGTCTCCTCCAGCTAATTCCAAGTCCCGCAAAGATGAGAAAGCAGGAGAGAAAAGAGGAAGAATTGCACCACACCACTGCACGAAGCAAACACACCGGTGTGGTCTCGTCCAAAACGACCCTGGTAGCTTTTCCCATTCCACATTGGAGAAGGATGCGCTGTGGGAGTTTAAAACGCTTTATGCATGGTCACTGTACCAAAAACCTTTGAGTTTGAGGGGCTTCATATTATATTGTATAGCAAATATTGGTGCTCATGGCCCGTCGTGAATTTGTTCCTTGACTTGGAGTGGATTTTGGGTATTGGTAACCATCAATAGTCAATCGTTAAACGATTTTGTTAGATTTCTCTGATAGTTGATTAGGTCTCACTGAACAATGTATTGTATTGAACACAAGAGAGGTTTTCATTATGACAGTGACTGTACTGCTCAAGGGTCTTTTCAGTGTTTTTAGAACTTGTGATAACAAGAATTACTCTTTATTATGAGGAAAATTTTTAATCAACATCTTTTCAGCAGATACAAGGATTAAACTGCATTCTTAGTGTTTTATTTCCAAGTTTCATCTTTTTTTTTTTTCCTTTTTTGGCTTTCAGGTAAAGCCACATGTTTCAGTTCTCACACAGAGATCTGCATGGGTGAATACACAATGTCATGGCTGTTTGGGACACATGAGCAGCGATGCTCAAGTTTCTTATTGGCAGCACAGGCGCTGCCCTGTTTGGGTGTAAGGATAAGCTCTCTGTGAAGTGCAGTTACAACAGTATGATTTCCTTCCAAAAAACTGGTTTCTTTGATCAATCTGATGTGTGTTTTTATGCAGATATTAGTCATGTGGATTAAAGTAAAATGATATACATGTGCCGCAATTTGGTTTTAAGCATTTCTTGTGTTGCCCCCCCGCCGAAAGCAGTAAATATGAACAGTAATCCCAACGAGTAATACTTTTATCTTGTGTACACACTTTGCATGCTTTAAGTAAGTGGACTTCTAGATGAGTGAAGCGGAAACATTGTATTCTTAGAGGTTCATTTCATTCAGGCTGCACACTGAACTTGTTGTCTTTCGTTTTGCTTAAAGTTGGCCGACTGCAGTGCATTTCTGTCCGCTTGATTCAAGGCTTTTGTTTCCCATATCCTTTGAGATTGTGCATCCAGCTCTGCTTCTTTGGGACTTTCTATGTCATCTGTTGCAGGGTAACTCAGGTGCATTTTGCTGGCCCAGGGTACAACAGCAGTGTCTGTCTTCAGGAAGAAAGGATGCCAGGGCAAGGAGGGGGGCTGACATAGGAGGAAGTGGGGGCTGCAAGCTGTGAAAGGAGCAGTTTGCTCGCCACCTGGGGCTTGCTGACCTTAGAAGCCAACCGCACAAACGCAGGACCTTGATGACTCGTTGGTCCGCACGTACGCCACAGTCGGCGCCCTTCCTTTCCACTCGGCAAACAAACCGAGTCAGCAGCAGGATTCCTTCTGTTAACATGGTTCACATTCCCTATTCCCCTGAGGATTAAACCCCAAGTACAAAGTAGCATCAGCCAAGGGGTGGGAGGGTATAGTTACCTCTGACCTATGGTTCATTGTGTCAGAATAAGCCATGCAAGTTCAGGTCCACTGCATCCAACTTTGTCCACAGTTTGCTTCTGCTGCATGGACAGTGTGCTCCAGAGGTGCCACATCAGCAATTTTTGTGTTCTGCCAGACAGCAGTTTACACGATAATGAGAACTGTTGTAGACAGAAATCATCAGAGTGTGTAGGATTAATCCCATCCCCTCCGTTGAAAAGGGCAGTGCAGCCGCAAATGCACCGGGCACATTGCCTTTTCCGGGAAACCTTGTATTTAACTCATTAAATTCTCATGTGATATCCATGGTCGAGGGAAGTTGAATGTTTCTTGCTCATAAACAAGAGATATTTTCAGAAAGTTTATGTTGCATACTCACGGTGATCCATTTAGCTTGTTCATCTCCAAAGCAGTTTTAGAGCTACCCTAGTATTCAGTTGACGCTTTTGCCCAAGATGACCTACAAGGCTGGGCATGTTCCACTGAACTCCGTTATGTTATTCAGTCTTCTTTACAGCAGAGCAGGGTCACTCACTCACTCGCTCACTCACACATAGTCACCCTACCGACAAGTTAGTCACCGGTTCACCTGAAACACGTTTTTGGACTGTGAGAGGAAACCACAGCATCCGAGGAAAAACCCATGTGGACACAGGGAGAACATGCAAACACGTCACTGAGTCGGACTTAAACCCACATCCCACATCTAAACCCATAGCCCAGGAGCTGAGGAGTTTCTCCAGAATGATATGTCATGGATGACTTCTTTCTGCTTGCTCCAGTGAACCAAAGAAGTGATGCTGTGCTTCTTGTTAAACTAGATTATGATTGTAGATGTGTGGTCCAGACTCAGGTGAGTTGGCTTGAAGTAAGAGTTCAGCTGTAGGAGACCCTGTTGACCATGCCGCAGTCTTAAATCCGTCAGGAGTCACCATGCAGGGCCCATAAATAGCATAGTGTGTAAGGTGGATAACACACTGTTTCACAGTGAGCCATCAGGGATAGGATAGGCACACCATGAATCCTTCACTATATCAGGACTGTGTGGAGAACACGGGGCACTATTTGATATCATCGATGTCACATGACACAGTGGCCACATTTTCCATTGTGTTTCCTCTGTGGAAGGAGGGTCAGTTGACATCAGGGACCCCAGAGGTGAGACCACATAGCACCCTGCACAAACACTCACTGTGTGGCCATGTTTAGAATTCTCTCACTGTTAGTCTGCCATGTCTTCATATAATATGTGTGGATGTTTTTACCTGTCAAACTCTCTTTTCGCTGATGTGTTTAGAGTTGTGTGTTCACTATCACCACTCCTTTTTTGAACATGTGAAGTACAGTTTATGGGTCTGGGCTGGTATGTGTTATACACACACACTGGCAATAACCGCTTGACCCCAGTGCAGTCGTGGCAAGCTGGAGCCTACCTGACAACACGGGGCGCAAGGCCAAAGGGGGTGGGGACACACCCTGGATGGGACACCAGTCCACCACAAGGCATCCCAAGCAGGGTTTGAACCCCAGACCCACCACACAGCAGACACTGGCAAAACCCACTGCTCCACCGCACCCTCCATGTATTGCATAATAAAATTAATTTGTAGTTTAAAGCTATTCAGAAGTACTTTGGACAAATGAGTAAATATATTTATGGGCATTCAGGATACGTGTCAAAACCATTGTTCCCGTTCTGCATTTCATCCATTGCTTCATGTTAATGTTACTTGGAACGTGGCTTAATCCACACGCTTAGATACAACATCTCACAGCTTTACTTTTTTTTTACTAGACACGTTTTTCGCTGAGGTGATTAAGCTAAAGTGTCTTGGCTTAAAGGTAAATGTAGGAATGAACCTGCAGCCATTTTCTCACGTCTGATATTGGGCCCTGGAGCTAAAAGGCAATCTTTTCTTTAAAAGAAATCTGCTCTTTAAAGCAGAGTTCTTGAATTCACGGACCTGAACATCATCTGCTGTGGATCACTTGCACCAGGAGAGCTTATGAGTTTGAGTGATGTTAGGCTGAGTCACAAGTATCGGATTATGCTATTAGAGGCTGCCAGATGTCGCCTTGTGTGTCTGTAGGAACGTCGAAAACCAAGAACAAAACAATTTTAATAGGAAAGCTATGCTGGGAATTGAGAACCATTCTGGATCAGTGGGTATCAGCTGAAATCTGTCTTGTTGAGGCGTGAGCTGTGGATGTTGGCCTTTTTTTTTTTTTTTTTTCGAATAAGGACCGTCACAAGGACTCCGCTGCCCCCTGTAGGTCCCAGCTCTTTTTACTGCTTTGTCTTCCAGGTGGGCTTGAGGGCAACCGTTTGAGAATGCTCTTTCTGCTCTGTGTAAATCTTTGTCCTGCACGTTGTCTTGGCCATGACAAGCAAATGAGTCCCGACCCGTTTTCTAAACAAATCCCGTCAGCATCAATTTGTGTCCCCTTGGAGGAGGGCCGAGTCATGGTCTGTCACGTGAAGCCCACTCCCGTCGAGCTGCTAGTAGAAGCCCTCCTCTCATATTGCTCTGCGGCGGTGACCTGCTACACAAAGTGCCTTTGGCTGCAGTGGCGTTGTGTACACAATGTCCGTTGTGAGGTTTTTGCATTTTACTCCCATGAGCTAACTGAGCCTGCTTGTAAATACAGGACTTCTTGTTTTTCTGCATGGCAATCGACCAAAGCAGCAAAGTAAACAGACATTTCTCAAGCAAACGATGGATAAACAGAATCCTTTCCAGATGAAATGTCAGTTAGACAGTGTTGCAAAGCTACTCTTTATGGATGCGCTTGCCAATGGCACTTCCATTTTTTTTTTTTTTTGTCCAAGCGAGAGAAAAATGTTTTTGTAAGGAAGCAAGTGGTGTATGGCTGTAAAATAAGATAATTCCGTGTTTAAAAAAGTGCAGCTTTGAAGAGGAGAACAATACTTTGGGCTCACTGGACCAAAAACACGGTAACAGCAGTAACAGTTGGGAGAGAAACGAAGTATGCAGTAAGAGGGTATTTCATGCAGTTTTACACTTCTGAATGGACTGAGGACTTCTATTCAAGACTGCACTCTGTGAAGAGGGACAGTGGAGGTCGAAGCCTGAAGAGCTTGTGCTGTTGTGAAACTCAGCAAGTAGTTCAAGGGGAAGCTGGATCTCTTAGCGTTCCATTGCTGCTCCGTTGGACAACCATTGCGGCTCCATGCACTTCAGTTGTGGCTGTTGTGTGAGGGTGCTCCGATCCATTCGCATTGTCTGCTGTCTTTTTGGAAACGGATGGCTGTTAAAAATCCTAAATGAATCCCATTAGTAGTATTAGTTTGCATTTTCACACCCCTGATGTCGGTTGCCAAGAATGAAGCAAAGGAACTCGCGATGGTGTGTGAATACATCATACATACATAATTTCAGCAAATTCATTGTGAAAGAGAGCCAGGAGCACATTAGCACAAGGAATACTGCACAGGTTAGCGTGGGTTTCCTCCCACAGTCCAAAGTCATACTTTTCATACTCGCTTTTCTCTGCGTCAGACATGTTGAAGGGCTCCATCTATTCAGAGACCAAGTGCAGTTGTGAATTCACACACAGTAATTGAAACATTTGTTAAATCCTTATTAGCTGAATGCAGACTAATTTGAGCAGTTCTAGCCTTTTTAAATCGCTGTCCTCTTATTCTCTTCTTCTTCTGGAGCATGTGCTAGAAACTGTTCTGAGATCAGTGCCATGCCTGCTGGGGCCCTGCGCCCTGAGGACAGAGCCTGTATGCCCCCTGCTGGCGGTCTTGTAAAATATGCACGGTCCTTGAGCGGGAGCTTTGCACAGGGGGTTGGCGTTTGGCTCTTTGCCCTGCCATACCCCCTCGCCCCCAGTGGCGCTGTTGTGCTGCCCCAGCCTTAGGACAGCCCCTCCCACACAAGTGTCTAGTAAAGTTACACTTGAAGACATGGAGACTTCCATTTAGGGACAGTTTGGGTCTTTGCTGCTGTATTTCATAGCGTTTGGAAACTTCCCCTTGCAGCATTTGCTTCCCTTCACATGACCATTGTTTGCATGCAGTTGTGGGGCGAAAAGATTTCACCACAGAACAGACAAGCAGTTGTACCTTGAAAGTGTTCTTTTGGACCTTGAAAGTGGTCTCTGGAGAAATGACATTTTGTTCCACTGTGTACAAGCTGTATAGAGGAATGACAATGAAAACAACTTGAACTTGAAGTTGAACTTCTGGCCACCCCCCAGGGTCTGCTTCTGAGGATCACCCCTTTCCAGCCCTCACAACCATAGACCTCCTGGCATCACTGTTCACCTTCCACCAGAAATCAAACAGCACTCCATCCCTCCCTCTGGTGTCCCAGGTATCCTTGACAACCCGCACACTAGGGGGACATGGCATGTGAAATTATCTGGTGTGGATCACAAAATAATTTTTCTCAGAAGGAAGGCTTTAATGAGCGTAGCACTGCTGTTGTGTACTATTAGTTATGCAGGAGCACAGCCCAGCGCTTCACTTGCGTTTCAGCACAAAGGGCCTTTTTGTCGTCGTCGTCGTCACCATCGCCGAGTTCACACGGATCATCACCCAGTACGCGGGCAAATACACAGATGGACCAGAGGAGATCACGCTGTACTGGCAGCACTTTGTTTGTGAGGCGATGTCCCTCTTGTGGTTGGAGGTGGAAGTGTTTTCGGGACCCGGGGAGGACGGTACTGTGGGAGGGGCTGCACATGTAACTGCTAGTTTGCCTATGCAGGTGGTGAGGACCATTCTGTTGTACCCTTTAGCTGGGTGTTTGGCCTATCTCACGTAACTAAAGTGTTCCATCATACGCGTTTGGAACTGTGAGTTTCTTCGTTCAGAATTTTCAAAGTTACCAGGCACTTTTTTCCTTTTTTGCTTTTATAATGTGTCTGTATCTAAAGCTCTTTGTTGTTGAGTGCAGTTTTGTCTACTAAATGAATTAATAAATATACATGTGTGTCAACTAGGTAGCACAATTGTAATTGAATGCTTATACCAATTTCTATAAAAGCTTATTTTTAAAAGTTGTATATGAATCAAATTAACCATACAAAATGGTGTATAGCCTTTGTGTACTTATTTCAGTTTTGCTTATTTAATAATCAGTAACAGCAGGTATACCAACATGCTTGACTGGTTTTGAACAACTCTTTGTAATTATCGTATACATTTTGTTATTATTCATGCTAGCCTCAGAATGAACTTGTCCAGATTTAGTCTGAAGAATTTTTATCCCAATGAAATTGTTCACATTGAGTGTGGAATGACCAGTTGCTGTAATGAAGTCACCCTGTGCTAGAACCTTGTATGATTTTGACAATGTGCTGTCAAACTCCCACCCCCTCACCCCCCCCCCCCCCCCCCCCGACTCCTTTCCTCCAGGTCCCATCAGCAGTATCCTGGTGAACAAGTATGGGAGCCGTCCTGTCATGATAGCTGGGGGCTGCCTGTCGGGTAGTGGGCTGATCGCTGCCTCCTTCTGCAGCACAGTGGTCGGCCTGTACTTCTGTGTGGGAGTAGTTGGAGGTTTGTGTGTATGTGTTTTGTCTGTGTGTGTGGCCTTTGCAATCTGGTTTCATTCACAAAATCTGCATTTTGACTCTTATGTCAATACTTTTGTCCTGGCTTTAGTATTTTTATTCTTGAAATGTTTATTTTACTCAAATGAGTAATATGGAGCTATAATTATGTACTGGAGATATAGTATCACTTCTCAGCTCATTAATACAAAATAAACCATCAGACTGCTGCGGTGGCAGACATCACACGCAACATGGGTATAGCGGTCGTGAAAGTGGACTGTGGGGTTGCAGATAGCCCAAATGAGTTGCATCATTAGCCAAGTTTTTGCAATCGCAGTGCCACTACAATACTATCACTATCAAAGCACAAATTGCTGGGATGCCAAAGTACAGAGTGATAAGTGCTAGGAGTTGTAAAGCACTGAAGCTTGCATTGTGCTCAACAACAGTCCTCCTGACTGGTGAAAGACAATGTGCCAGAATTCCCAGCACTCTCTTCTCTGGCCAAATCGCACCTATGTGTCCGTAGCCACTGAGCAAGTCTCTTCTACTGCATGTTGATGTTTTTGAAGGAAGACATGACAATAAAGAGAAATTATAGGACATGTAATATCCTGAAAATATTGCATTTTGAAGTCTGCATTGAGATATGAATCATACCATGCTGTTAGGGTATCGTCCCATGCCTTTGATATGCAATATCTATCTCCTTGTTACTGTTTGGCCTTGGACCATTACAGGTTTGGGACTGGCCTTCAACTTGAATCCAGCATTAACCATGATCGGGAAGTACTTCTACAAGAGACGGCCCATTGCTAACGGAATCGCCATGGCTGGCAGCCCTGTCTTCCTATCCACACTGGCCCCCCTCAACAGTTGGTTTTTCGACAAGTTTGGCTGGAGGGGCAGTTTCCTCATCCTGGGAGGACTCCTGCTAAACTGTTGCGTGGCTGGGTCCCTAATGAGGCCTGTCGGGCCCAAATCCACCCCTGTGAAAGCCCTGAAGGATTCTGGAAAGGCAGGTGATGGCACAGAACTCACAGATAGCAAGGTCAAGGAAAAAAGGACAGTGCTTCAGAAGATCAACAGGTTTATTGACCTCACCCTTTTCACCCACCGTGGTTTCTTGCTCTACCTCCTGGGCAATGTGATAATGTTCTTTGGCCTCTTTGCACCGCTGGTCTTCCTCAGCAACTTTGCCAAGAGTAAGGACATCCCCAAGGATGAGGCAGCCTTTCTGCTGTCAATTTTGGCCTTCGTGGACATGGTGGCACGCCCTTCTATGGGTCTGGTGGCCAACACAGCCTGGGTGCGGCCCCGCGTGCAGTACTTCTTCGCTGCTTCTATTCTGTACAATGGTGTGTGCCACGTGCTCGCGCCATTGTGCACAAATTACGTGGGCTTCGTGCTCTACTCCATCTTTTTCGGTTTTGCTTTTGGCTGGTTGAGTGCTGTGCTCTTCGAGACTCTGATGGACCTGGTGGGCGCTCAGCGGTTCTCCAGCGCTGTGGGCCTGGTCACCATTGTGGAGTGCATACCTGTGCTACTGGGCCCCCCCATGCTGGGTAAGAAAAGATAAATATCATGCATGCTTGGATTGTTATGAACAACATGGGTGGAGTAAGATAAGTCAGCTGTATGATGTAGCTTTAACTGCAACTGTAACATGCACTTATTCCTAAACGAAGCCCCTAGTTTTTTCCCCCACGGGTATTTGACAGTACACACTCCCAGGAAGCACACTTTACAATTACAGGCTTCCTTTATATAACAGTCTTCTAATAATGATCATACTTTATTGATTACTGTGTGGAAGTAACTCTGATGTGTTTGGACGTTAATCCATTATTAACTTTGATGCGCTGGTCCATATGGGAAGCATAGTGCTTGAAGCAGGGTACACACCCTGGTACATGGGACACCAGTTGATCACATTAAACTTGCACACACACATTCATTCAGTCATATACGCACACTACAGACAAGCTCTATATACAATTAGCCAGACTCAAGCTCACAGTCCAAGAGTGCTGAGGAACCTTCTGTGGCCCCAAATGCCCAAGAACAGCAGAATAAAACAACAAAATTAAAAAAAAAAAAAAAAGAATGGTAAGATAATTTATGTGGAATATGTGGATCTTAAATTTGCATTTAAAGGCATCCACAGCAGTTCTCATATTCTGTACTTTACACTGATTGAGAGTTTCTCTAAGCTGAAAAGATAAGGTGAAAATTTTGAATGTTTCATGGGAAAAATGGGTGAACCTTCTGTGGCTAGGGAATGCATTACCTGTATCTCCTATTTAAATTTCCCAGTAAAAACAAGAATACTTTTTTGGAGGAGATCATCAAGAATATTACACTGGTTATGCGGGGAATCCTGTATATACTCTATAATCCTTTATTAAGACCTAAATGCTGGTTTTTAAAGCCTACTTTACCTCTGCAAATGACTAAAATTTACTCATTCAGCTCAGCCTATGAAAGGTACTACAGCAAGAACAGAACATTATCCTAAAAAATTTTACCTGCTGTTTCTGTACTAAGGCCAGTCCTAATAAAATTAATGTTTTTCCCTCAGGCATGTTTAAAGATGTCTATGGTGACTACAAGTACACCTACTTTGGCTGTGGAGTCTTTCTGATCCTCTCCAGCATCATGTTGTTTGTGGGAATGGGTATCAACTACCGCCTACTGGAAAAGGAAAGGTGTGAGGAGGAAGGGAAGATGAAGCTGAAGGAAAAAGGAGAGGAGTCTAATGCGGACAATACGGCCAATCAGAGCCAGGCTGAGAATGATATAGTGCAATCCCTCAAAACAGTGGAAGAATCAAATGCCAAGGAAGACGCAGTGTAACGGCTCATGATCATCCTGTAAAGCCATTTTCTGGTTGAGAAAATGCACATGCAGTTGGCGTATCTGTTCAAGATGAACAATGGCTTCTTCTTACGTTTGTCATTCAGGGGTGTTGTTCACAAAGACATCACCCATCACCCCCCAGGGCTTTCTATTCCTACTGTTCTCTGACCTCAACTCCACCAGTGAGCACAGCATCTTAGGAACAGTACAAAGATGTCATGGACAGAAGCATTACGTGACATATTTTTATAGGTTTTTTAACAGTAGGCAATATGGTGCTTGCATGGATAAATAGCACGTCTACAGATTTAACATCATCACTGCTTTGTAGCACCTTTTGTGGGTTTTTTGCAGGTTTTATTTAAAGAAGTGTCTGGCTTGACACCATCTAATCAGTCTTATCGCCTTTTAACAAGGGCGTAATCTTATAATGCCATAATTCAGATTCAGACCTAAGGAAGAG
The DNA here is from genome assembly GCF_900964775.1 of Scleropages formosus. NCBI lineage: Eukaryota > Metazoa > Chordata > Actinopteri > Osteoglossiformes > Osteoglossidae > Scleropages > Scleropages formosus. The sequence continues at coordinate 1,069,025 of NC_041827.1, forward strand.
CTGATTACAGTAATGCCAGGAATTTATTTGGTGTTTGTTTTTTTTCTTCTTTTTTTTACTTTTTGTGTTCAGCATCATACATGCGATGATTGCTCAGACTAGAGATAAACAGGACTTCCTCATAAAACAGGGAATTCCAAGTTATGAGCAAATGGAGTTTGTATAGTAAAATTGTCATAACAAGCTATCAACTCACACTTACATACCTTACAAGAATAAGCATTACTGTACAAAGTACACACCATGTGACTTTGAGCAGCAGATGATTCAAACAGCTATCCCCCTCCTGTTCAGGTCAGTTATGCTCACAAGCTTCTTTCTTAAAACCCATGACTCTGATGAGGCCTAAATCATGTATCTTGTATTATGTTTGATGTAGTATTTTGCTGATGAAATGTTAATAGTCTAAATGCTGCTATAGAATTTTGGAACAACCTGCTGGCTTTTGCATATTGTGTATTTAACATCCTGAAAATGTGTTTATCTCTTTAATTTCTAACTACCATTTATATGTTGAAATGCTCTAGCTGTGAGATCGTAAAACTGTGTTTGGACAGTATTTCAGGTAACGTTTGTGTTCAGGTATTTTTTTCTCCACCTACAAACTATGTAAAAAGCTGCATTTAGAATAACTTCTAATATTTCATCTCAGTCCAGGATTACTAATGACAAAACACATGGGACCCTTAAAATGTTAATTACACCTTTTTGCTGCTAAATTTATAGGGTTATGAATACTGTAAGTTGTAACATTAAATGTTTTTAATTAAGTTCTTTGAAAATCTGCTTTTCATTTATTTTGGTTTTCATAATTTTTGTACCATTAGGTCAGTTTGTCTTACTGCCGTTGTATAGAGAACTGTGTGTTCGGAAGTTGTGGAGGGGCCAAAGCAACGAGTTAAAATGTGCACATTTTTGACAACGTCATTTAATCAAATTTACGTTTCTGAGATCATAAAAATGAACATAGAGGGATAGTTTAGCACTGCAGTAGTATAGAGGAATTATGTTTTAAACACTGCTGTTCTGTGACTTTTATATAGGCTTTGATTTTTCATGTGTCATCCATGTATTATTTTCTACAAAAGTACTTCTCAGGCCCCTTGGACCTCATGTCTCCTTTCAATTTGTCCTTAATTCTTGACATACTGTAAACTTGAATCACCTTTTACAAAATATGCATTCCATTTCGCACTGCCTTTTTTTAACAGTGAGGGCTGTGAATGCTGTTATCCAACAGAAGGATCAACTCATTTTATTGCTTTAGTCCTTAAGAAGCCCTCACCTAAAATACATAAAAATTAATACTGAAAAGCAACACATTTCTCATGACTATCTTAAATAGACCTGTGCGGGAACAGTCAGAGAACAGCTAATAATTGTATTATGGTGTCAGTGAAGGGAAATAATTTTTACTTATTGGAAAAGAAAGTGCATGCAGATATTACATCCTGGACTGCCCAGTCATGTTCCACTAAGATTGTGGAGCTTTGAAACATGGTTATTTATCACATGGGAATTGTTGTTCCCAGCTCTGTTGTACACAATCAATTCAAAATGTAGTTGCTGAGCTTTATTTTTTCCTCTTTCATTCTTTTTGTGAGCAGTGCAATAAGTTCTTTGCTGCTCTTTATGACATTTGCAATAGGAAATGAGCCATGTTCATGAATTATGAATTTGATTCCCCCCCTGGAGTGTTTTTTTTTTTTTTCCTCCCCCCTTCCTTTTCTCACAGAAAAGGAGTATGCCAAATTGTTAAATTCTGTTGACTGCTAATTGTAATAAATGGGATATTTCATTCCCATCCTACCATATGCCATCAAAATACAACTAAAACAAAATCTTTAGTCTTCTCCCTTGCTATTTTTCATCTAACATTGAATGACAAGGTTTGGAATAACATTGTTTTCCTATTGCACATATGCAGATGTCCAGTAAGCAGTGAATTTTTCTTGTTCCATACATATTTTTTCCTGGTGTTTATTTTCTCCAGGTTGTTCACTCAAGTCTGCATCCATTTCAGCTCTTGTGGCTGCCAGGAAGCCTGAAAGCCGTGCGTTGCTTTAACAATATGCTTCCCCAGACATGCTTGGTTGCATTCTTAAGAAGTGTTGCAGTACACTCACAGTGTGGTGGGATTTGGGGGCTGGAGGAGCAGAAATCCACAGGAGTCATATGTCTCTCTGGCAACAATTAACATTCACTGTGGTGGAACTCCAACTTACAGTCAGCACATGATGTAGATGAGACACTGACTGAAGACTGGCCAAAAGAAGTCAGCCTGCAGTCAGTATGAATGCTTAACCTGCCTAATCCATTTGAGACCCATTTGCTTCATGGCTTTTTTTTTTTTTTTTTTATAGAAAACATGGAGCTGTACAAGTCACTTCTTTGTTTAATTTCAGAAAATATGGTTATGGATGGAATTGAATTGTGTTGCAACACAATTCATCTTACTATTCTTTTGCTTACATTAAATTGATGCTTAAATTAAGTTAGTGTGATTAAGGTTTTTCTTATGACATGAGTTGGAAAATCTTGTTGATTAAGAATACCTGCCAGAATCACCTACTTTTATAAAGTAACTATTTGGCAAAAAGGAAACACGATTGCACATTCTTGTGCATTTATTGTTCCATGCAATATATCTAATAAACACAGTACAGCTTTATTTTTTGAAGTATTTAAAATTGTGTGTTTTTTTTTTTTTTTTTTTTTTTTTAAGGATACCTAGCTACAATAAAAGTCCCTTGGTATGTGCAAATCTTTGTGATTTTGCATTTTTTTTTTTTTAGGTTTGCTTCTGTAAGTTCTCAAATTTCATGAACTATTTGAAAATTTAAGTATACAAAAAGGTACATAACTGTATGCTACAGAATGAAATTCCATGACTTTTTGTTATGTCAGTATCATTTTGCAGGCAAGATTGGAACTGAATGTTTATGGTGTTTACGTCTGATTCATTCACATCCAGCATCAATAACCTTTAATGGTAAACTGCTCTGTAAATTCAATTTTAAAAAATATAGTTAGGGATTATTTGCAATCTGTTTACTCATTCATTCCATCTGTAAGTCAATCTCTAAGACCAACAGCCTTCACCCTCCAGCAGGTTCAAACACCTGTCAGGAAATTTCTGCCAAATTGGACAATTTGCTCATTCCATCTGCTTCATTGGTGCAAAATCTGGGAGTAACAATTGAAGCAAGTCTCTGCTTCTACATACACAATGAATCCACAAACTCGGAAGTATGTAGGCTCTATTCCTGAAGCACAATTTGTCGTTTTTGACTATCTATGGGACTCACATGAAAGAAAAAGGTGACCGTGACAGATCGGGTGTAATGACAATTTATGGAGCTGTTAGGATTGGGAGTGAAAAGAGCCTGAGATGCGTTTTGTGAAGCTTCTTTAATGTTGAAAGGAATTCTTCCGTTATGAGGGAGAGGGGGAGCTTATTCCACCACACTGGAGTCAGAACCAAGATGTGTCAACATCTATAATAACTGTCCTGCTGCGAATGTGCTTTTGTTTAAGGCTCTTTAAGTTTATGTACTCTAGTTATACGTGGCTTTTCAGAAAAGCGCATGCTGAATGAACAAATACATTTTATTTCGCATGTAGCCTACGGTGTAGCAAGGTAATAAGTGACTTGAGTGCTTAGAACCATTTCTTTGGTATACTGAGGTTTGCTTGCGGAGCGATGCACACAGTGTTCATTTGTCATGTTTTCTCAGACACTTCGCGGGGTTGTATTTCCCCTCGTTCTCCGCCTCGTTTTCAGTTCCCGGTTCAATCCACCTTCTCGCGCACAGTGCCGCAGCTCCGCGTGGGGGAAGCGGACAGACTGACCGTTACTGGGACGTTTACTGCGAAGCTTTTCCTCAGGCTTTTCGTCAGAATAGCGTGGAATTGTTTGCTAGGTTGCTCGTGTTGGATAAAAAGTCTTAGAAGTTACACAAAACGCGTATATCGTAGGTAAATAATAATATAGTAATAAATTATCTCCTAGTTACCAGATTAGTATTACTGAAGTGAGTGTTGCGAATAGTGAAAAGCAGCAGGACCTGCCTGTTTGGCTGAGAAAACTGACGAGTTACGTATATTATTTAGTCATCTAACTTTTTAACTTGATGTATTCATATGTTACTGAAATTTTTCTTTTACAACAAAATTGTAGCGTTACAATATAATTGAGTCAAAAGTTGAAGCAGCAGTAGTAGTATAGGTACGTCTGTTCCAAACTGGGTCTCCTGTAGTAAGAAGGAGTATTTAATTCAATTACCTTTATGTCCTTAACTAAGCTATTTCAGAAATTAAAAAAAAAATCCTTTGCACAGTTAATGTAACTCTAAAATATAAAATCTAAAAATATTAATTTAATGTGAATAACAGTTTTTCCAGTTCAGGGTAGCAGAGTGGTTCAGAGTCTGGAAGCTGGGTACATGGTAAAAATACTCTTTTATGTGTGTGTATTTAACAGTAGAATTTGAAGGCTGAAAAACAGTATTTCAGTTTTTTGGATTTAGACAGTAACTTTATGTGGTGCATTGACTTGATAACTGTATTAATACAGTTAGTGCCCTTTAAGTATTTTATGATCCAGATTCATCTATTATAAAATGGTCAATTAGCTGTGAACTGATGCTTTACAACATTTTCCAAATTGTTTTAAAAGGTGGAATGTCTTTAAATGTACTGTTAAACAACATTAACTGAAGATATAAACATACAGGACAGAATTTAAGTGTTTATGGCACCGTTTCTGCCTGTATTTTAACAGTAAAGTGCATTTTACTGTTATAAAGTCAGTCACTAATTTGTAATGGTTATTTGTGGTAACAAAGATAGTAAAACACAGCACTTATAATTCTGCATTCAGTAGTAATTTTAAAGTTAAATGATTGGAAGCTTTTTTCAATTTTTTTTTACAGAGGACCCTTTGGATGGGATGTCCGCAAGTCATACATACACTCCTTCAAACACTAGATCGAGTAGCCAGTTTGCCTGAAATGCATGTCTCTTGATTGTGGGAGAAAACCAGAGCACCAGGTGGAAGCTCACACAAATATGGGGAATATTAAAACTCACATACACTCAGTCATATTCTAACCCACATCTGAACCTACTAGCCAGGAGCAGTGAGGCACCAAGCCTACCCACTGTGCCCCCTTGTCTGCATTAACAAAAATGCTAAAATAAAAAAGAAATCTTACAGAGTATAACTATCTCTGAGACTTCTACAGAACCTAACTCATAAATAAATACTAGGAAGTCTATTACGGAGCTCTTATTAATCTGTGAGTAAGTAATAAAAGTGAGATTGGGTTTATGAACAACTTTATTTCTTAGGAAATGTGTTCCTAGGCTGAGGATCCAGTGTATAGCGTTACTGCTAACACAAGGTCAACCTAGGATTGGAACAGACTATGAAGAATCATTTAACAAATAAAAGTTATGAACAATGCAATAGCACAGTTTGAAGCCAAAGCCAAGATATTAAATGGAGCAAATAATAGCAACTTGGTTTGACAACACAAGATCATCACTTCACCAGTAAATTGTTACTGTTTGTTTAAAGTTTTTTTCCAAAATGAAAAAAGTGATAAAGGAAAAATTACATAACTAAGCAGTTGGTATTTATTTTTCTGCTTTGTGTGTAGTTTGAAAAATATTGTACAGCCAAACAGTACAATATACATGCAGTGTATGATAAACTTGAATGTACAAGTGGAGATGTTCAAAATATGATGCAGACTATGAAATAGAAAGGGATCAAATATTATCTGAAAAATTGTGATAGAATATGATAAAAAAAAAAATTGATTTTGGCACAAGAACTCTGCAAAGTCCTAACAAAAATTTATTTCTGTTTTTTTTTATATATTTCTTAGAATGGAGAAGGAAAGAGGCTTTAATTTCAAATTGTTGGTGCCACCAAGGATCAGTACTGGACAGGTGTCAGCTGTGAAACCTCAAGAAGTCACTGCAGGCAACTTAGGCTTTACCCAGCCATTATATACAACTAACGTGCGTAATGTGTGTGTCAGTGTTTTCAATTAATGTAGAAAGCAGAGTACAGTAATCATTCATATCAATTGCAAACAATATCATATCAAGAAGAAATTGTAACATACATGGGTCCGGGCCAGATGTTATATTTTCAGTGTTTGTTTGATTTATTTGTTTCATTTTCTGCCAACAAAGAACTCTCATGATAGAAATACATAGTTAAATAATGAAATCCTAATGGCCATGGAGTGGTTTTAGCTGCATTTAATATGGACAATGCTACATTTTTTTTTATCATATTTCTTATTTGGATGATTTTGGTTTTAGATTTTTAGTAAATGCCATGACAAAGATTTGAACATGCCGTTCCCAAATGCCAAGGTGATGTCCACCTCAAAATCTGTCAAAACAGGTAAATTGAATAAACTAATAAATGAACTAAAGTGCAAATTCAGTGAAAGTTCATCCTTAGAGAATAAAGATGTTGTTTATAATAAGTATGACTTTTTTTAAGATGCAGCCAGGAAAATTGCAGTAATTCCAATGGAAAAAGATCAGGTGATGTGGAATTAGTTACTTATATGTAAACAGTATCAGTCAAAAGTATATTGCTGGAATGTATTTTTTTTATAATTAACAATATTTCACATAGTATAAGTTTGATTTGGGTGACGATATCACTGAAAAGATTTTCCTCTTCATTTAAATTTAACGGAGACACAGCTACAAAGTGTAAAGCACAGAAAATCATGTTTGATTTTTACTAAGACTGTATATTTTCATGTTTTGAAGAATGTTAAACAATTCAATGAATGAATGTTACATTTTTAAAGAATATAAAGTATAGCAAAAAATCTGAGTGATTTTATCCTTTTTAGAAAGCAAGCAACTACAGTGAGCTGTATTCTGAACTGTTTGTGGAAGCTGAAAAAATAAAATGTTGGAAGATTAAAATGGAATCAGAGATTACACAAAAGGACAGGAAGTTGCAGGAAAACAAACAAACAATCGAAAACCAACGCAAAGCCATTCAGGAACTACAGGTGAACTGTATTTTTTCTTTTGAATAGTTTGAAATTATGTGCTCAGTTCTCTGTTTTGTGTATGGGTAATACAGTTAATGAATTGCTTTTTTCTTTTCACTGAAGTTTGGTAATGAGAGCCTTAGTATGAAACTGGAGGATAAGATGAGTGAAAATGCTGATCTGAAGAACAAGTATGTGGTAGATATTCATATTTAGCTAACTGATATTTGTCATATAATATAAAAATTACAAAAACTTACTGTGCAAAACATGATTGTGACCTAAATTTGATAAAGGTATTATACATTTATCTTGTTGTATTGCATAAAAGTTTCTTTCAGTGGCTCCTTGAATAAAAATGTTTAATAAGAGTAAGCAAAAGATCAAATTACATACTACATTTGAATGATATATCTCGACTTACAGAAACAACGCAACAAAGAATCTGTGTAACATTCTCAAGGATGCTTTTGAAAGATCAGCAGAGAAAATGAATATGTGTGAGTAACAAACGTATATTTAATTTACTTTTACCAAAGAAATATAATAGTTCTGTGCTGAATATGTTTCATAAACAGAGCTTTTTGGCTGCTTTTACAGATGAGTCCGAAAGGCAGGAAACTCACCATCTGTTCATGCAAAACAGTGATACCGTTCAGGTAGATCTAGTTTCCTATTTTATGGTTTAAACGGACAAGTTAGAAACGAGATTAGAAAACTGTCAGGTATTCTCACAATTACTGAATTCCTTATGTTTTGTTCAAAATTTTTTTCCAGAGGATGATTGCTGCATTTGAAGCTCTTCGTGTTGAAGGTGAAGTTGATAGACATAAAATGTTAAAATGTAAGTTTTTACATCTGGATTCATTTACTTAGCTGATGTTTTTTTTTTTTTTTTTCCAAAATGACTTACAGTTCTAAGCTACTTACAATAGCTTCTTAGTTTATACAGCTGGGCAATTTTTAGTGGTACTATGTCAGGAAGTGAGATTCAAACCTGTGTCCTTTGAGTACACAGCAGCAGCTTTAAGCACTATACTACCTGTTGCCCCAGTACACCAAATGCTTATTATAAAGAATTCCTTCAACCTTAATTAATTGCTTTTAAATTTGATTTTAGATGACCCCACTGCAGCAGCTATAGTTTTTCAGACATTGGGCACAGATTGTGGTTGTGAAGCTATAGTTATCATACAAATTATTTATATTTACATTTATTTATTCAGCCGATGCTTTTCTCCAAAGCAACTTACAGTGTTGAGGTTAAAATCATATATGAGTTCATATATATTTGTTATTTGAATCTCCTTTCTGAAGGCAGCCACTTGAGTGTTATGTATCAGAAAATCAAAGTTTTAAGCAAACAAGCTGTCTTTAATTATGTGCCTGTACCTATATATCTTTATCTGTTCCTGAATGCTTTTTTGGGCAATGAGTTGTACATTGCATTGGAGACAAGCTATTTGAATAGAACATTTCAAATTTTATGGCTACCACTCTGTGTTTGCCTATGATCACAAGCTCCGAGTAGTCAAATGCTAAAAATAAAGATTGTCTGTAAGAATACAGGATTCACACCCTGGGACAGAGTGTGGGCCTCAACAATCGCAGAGGCCTTTAAATTTGAGCCACCACTTCTAAATCTGGAGAAGCTTGAAAAACGATGCAGGCAGGTAATATGGTCCCGGGCAACCCTCCTGTACCTGGCTCACATCATGTAAGAAGGGCCTGGGGCAGACCTAGGAAATGTTCAACAAAATACATCACGAGGATTCTTGTGCATCCTGCTTAGCCTGCTTTCCTTATTACTGTGATCATGATATATTCTTTCTCAAAGTGGTAAGCCTTGAATTTTTGTAGTTTTATCTTCCCATGTTAGTATTTAGAAAAGTGGCCTTAAAAAAATCCAATGTATATTTTTTTATTTCATTAAATATATTTATTTTAATACATCTATTTTTCCAGTCAAAAAGGAATTAGAAGCATATGAAGATATTAAGGAGGGGTTTCAAAACGAATTGAGAATCAAACAAGAAGAGGTCAGTTCTTTATTCTTGTGTTGTAAAAGTTGTATAATTTGGGAAGAATAATGCACATAAAATCTAAACACAATTTACCTATACAGTATGTGTCCACTGCAAAAGGCTGTCTGACAATCTTGTTTTAATCTGTTAGTTTCCAATCCAGGATTTTAACTGTAGCCACAGATGTGTCAAATGAAGCGTGACATTGGTCAAAAATGAAAAGTTAGCTAGAGTTTATTAAAGCTGCCATGTTCCCAGCCCGAAGTAGAGGGTCGAACACAATTGCAGAGCACCGAATTTTATTGAGGGGAATCCAAGAATCATGGTCTCAAGACAGGCAAGGTCGTCGATGTGCGAACGTTGTTATCAGGGTAATCCAAAGTTGTTGTCAAAGTACAGGCAATGCTCAAAACACACTAAGCAAAGGGGGGGGGGGGGGGGGGGGTCAGGAGTGAGGCGAAGGAACAGGGACAAGAACGGTACACAGTAGCGAGTAGATTGGCTGAGCGAGGTTCCGCAGTTGCTACTGCTTTCTGTAGCCTTTTATGCCTTTCCCCTTGCTGCGCCCCCAGGTGTTCTGCATTGTGTCGATGGTGTGGGTGTGGCAGAAGCATAGTTTCGACAACACAAACCAAGGATTTTTGTGATCTAAAGAATTTTATATGAAACCTGGTATGTTTCTGTTTCACTGACAGGTCAACATAGCCAGAGTATCAGAACTCAGCCAACACTGCTTCTTCATTTTTAAGTTTACATCCAGAATTCAATATCAAATTATTTAATGTGGCAAAAAGAATAGTATTGAAAATCATCAAAACATTTGCCCTGCAATAAGAAATTCCATCAGACAAGAACAGTGGTCACTGTAGAAGGCACTGCCAGCGATAGACACTTGCAAAACACAGCTCCAGAATCCATAAAATGATTTTTAAAACAACCATACAGCAGAGTCAACATATCTGTAATTCATTCTTCATAAAAATGTATGTTCTAAGACTCACAAAACTGCTATTACTGCTTGTCTACTACTCAGAAAATCTTTCATGTAAAGACCAATAAACAATGTGTATAACCTGTCAAAACATAGACCCCTGAGCAGTGGCAAATAGTAATGCTCCTATGAGTAGTCATTTACTCTTTTTTGGACAAATGGACAGAGTTATATTTGGAGAAAAGCAAAGGTTGTGTTTATCTCATAGTGGTGAATCTGTACTTGTGTTAAGCAGGCATTTCATGGGAGTCATCGGTTCATTAATTTCACTGCATGGTTATATAATGTATATATTGACCAAAGACTGATGTTATTTTATGTATCCAAGTGTGTCACAGTGTAACAAGGTAAGCCATGTAAGTTTCAGTAAAAGCATTTGCTTAGTAATGACAACTACCTAAAGTATTTATACAACGAAATGCTCCCAAGTTTTTCCTTTATTTGACACTGCTGGAGCTGCAGTTAATTGTTATAGCCACACTTCAATACTGATTCTTTGCATTATGGGTGTTTTTTTTTTTTAATTTTTAATTAAGGTAATGACACTTCAAGCAAAAATGATTGACAAAGAAAACAAACTTCAGGAGTTACTGCAAAATTTTCAAGATACAGAGCAGAATTGTGTTAAGTTTCAAGAGGAAGCAAGTATGATTATATTTACAGTGCTTAAGCTGTTTGGTTTTTATGAAGTATGCTTTGTTTTTTTTTTTCACTTGATGCCTTTGGTACTTGTATATGCTGTAAAGATTTTGCAGTGAACACATCCATTCCTAGGACAACACTATGAAATGTTTCAAGCTTCTAAACAAGAACAAGAGAGCCTTTTTGAAAAACTGCAAAGAGCAGAACAGTCCAATAAAGAAACTGAGGTTAGTATTTGAAAACAATATCACAAATTAGTGTTTCAGGCTAATCAACTTCTACACTTGGTGTCTCTATTGGGAGCATTTCAGATTCTTCTATTTTTTATTCCTGGATTTTGCATACATATCCTGTCAGTATTTGATTAGTTGCCATGTTCCTGCCTTATTTGAATATGCTTTATCTTCTGCTGGCTGCTAGCACTCAATCATTTAATGATTTACTGTTGTTTGCTCCATACATATATTGACTCTTGACTGTGTGATGAATAAGATATTAAATTATTCAGAGCATACATATAGATTAAACCAGAAAACTGTGTTCTAAGGTTTTTTTTAGCTATGTAACAATTTTTTTTCAGGGAAATATGCAAACTCTAAAGACAGCTCTGGAGCAAAAGGAAACTGAGTATGCAAAGGTCCTTGCAGAAAAAGACAGTTCTCTGAATGAGCTTAATAAGTTGAAAGGTGAACAAGAAGAGAAATTTCTAGAGATTCAAACTGCAGCCCTGGTATTAGAGGAATCACTAAGATCTGAAAAGCGGAAGTAAGTTAAAATAGCTTATCACATCTTTTAACCATGCATATTATTAGTTTCTTTACTGCACATGCCTTTTCTTTTAAAGGGCAAAAGAACTTGAAGCCTCACTGAGTTCATTGACTGAGGAACTGAAGAGAACAAGTGGGAAATTAGGTAATGTTTTGCTATACCAAATGAAGCATAACACCAAAAACTGGTTTTTAATTAAAAATATTTTATTTACCATTGTAGGAGAAGTTGAACAAAAAAAAGATGAAAAAGAAAGACAAATGACAGTTCTCAGAGAGGATATGGTATGTCTCTCATTTCAAGAATTTCTTGTTTTATTTGAAAAAGCATTTTTTTTTTTTGCAAATACACCCATCCATAGTCAACAACTGCTTGTCCCGAATGGGGTCGCGGCGAAGCGAAGCCTACCCAGCAACGCAGGGCACGGGGGGGGGGAGGGGGACACACCCAGGACAGGACACCAGTCCATCGCTTGGCACTCAAAGCAGGGGTCGAACCCCAGACCCGTCACACAGTGGGCACCATCTGAACTTGCCGTGCCGCCACACCACCACGCCCCCCTGGTTTTACAAATACAGTATGTTGAGAATCTATGTAACTTTTAATTAAATTAAATAAATGAAGTGTTTGTTCTATGCTGCAGGATATCAAGGCAAAGATTTTAACATCATTAGAGCAGAAGTTACAAATGGTGGAGACAAAGGCATCACAACTTGGTGTGGATCTTCAGAGTAAAAATGCTGAAATTTTTCAGTTACAGGTGAGGTTGTCAGCTCTGAAGAACACCAGCCATGCAACTCAATTAACCGAATGTATTTTTTTAGTATTTAATGAATACTGGGGCAAATTCAAAATAACTGTAGTTTTTTTAGTCTTAAGTAAATTGTCCTTACTGTGATTTCACTTTACATAGTGTGTCTGTGTTTATTATATTATATTATTATAATAACATATTACTATGTAGTGTAATATTTTATATATATCAGCTACAATTCAGTAAAATATTCAGTTCAATTTATTTTTATAGAGCGCTCTTCTCACACAGTGATACAGAGCCCTTTAACACAGCCATAAGGCAAGAAAAACAAATACATCAGATAAAGAGACAAAGAAGACAGTTGACTACCGACTATCATAATATAATGTTCTTAAAGTATGCCTACTGGCAACAGAGGAAAGGAACAAAAGCTCCTAACCGAAAATCAAGGGAGAAAAAAAACCTCTGGGGGTCCAAGGGCCAGTGGCTGCCCACCCCTCCTGGGCATTCTAGGTTAAGTGACAATTCTAAGCCAGTTTACAAGTAATAATGATACTGTCGTTGTATGGTAACAACTCAGCACGGTACGTCTCGTCCATCATGGCAGTTGGTTATCATCTTTAGTCAGCATGGGGGTCCGTCTGTGACCGTCGGCTTGCCTCCTCAGGTCTTATGTAAGGAGACAATGCTCAACAAGAAGAAACACAGTAGTTAGTAATTTGTAACTTAAACAAGTAAATTTAATTTGCATTGGTATAGAGGTGGGAAATACTGTGCATTAAGTATAATCCTAATTAATTTTTTGAGATGTAATCTCATATAGTTTAATTTTAACTGATTAATAATGGAATTGCAAATTACCTGAAATCAAACATCTTACAAGCTTACTTACTTACAAGATAGAGTCCTACATAAATATTAGGAAAAGTGGCATTTACAATCTTCTCCTGTTTTACGAAGGCATTGTGTTCCAGAAAAGCCCTTTTTTACTTTTTTTAATTATTTTTTATTCACTGAACAAACTAAGAGAGTTTCTCAGCTAATGGCTGCTTAATTCAACGTGAGTTTGATAACCACTCAGTCTATGTTGTATTTGCATGTTCCCCTCCTTGTTCATGGGGTTTTCCTCCCAAAGACATGTTTTAGGTGAGCTGGTGACTCTGAATTGCTCATTGTTAGAGTCTATATGATCGACTGTGTTTGTGCACACATGTGTGTGTGTCTTTGTTTGTTATATTGCTCTGCTCTGTATATGTGTGAATGACTGTAGGGAGTTACAGTAAGTGTGGTGTGTCTAACACTGAAAGTCACCTGGGATCTTCTTCTTCTTCAAGTCTTCATAAAGCCATAATCAAACGGGCATATCTTCAGGGATCACTCTATCCTAAAGTACACACACACACACATTTTCTGAACCGCTTGTCCCATATGGGGTCACGGGTAACCGGAGCCTAACCCGGCAACACAGGGCGTAAGGCCGGAGGGGGAGGGGACACACCCAGGACGGGACGCCAGTCCGTCGCAAGGCACCCCAAGCGGGACTCAAACCCCAAACCCACCGGAGAGCAGGACTGTGGTTCAACCCACCGCACCCCCCTCTATCCTAAAGTAAAATTTTCTAAAACGTAATAAAAGTCTTATGAAAAGCAATGACAACCTAGGTGTACACTCAATAAAGTTATGAAGTGTTTCAAACACTATGATTTTCATCAGTTAAATTAATTTTGACTGTAAAGAATATGCAAGCAAATATAAAACATAGTTCTGAAGGCAGTAGTCACTATCTGAAAATAACAAATGAGGAGGAGATATCTTCCTTGTGTAACAAAGCAATTTACTGCACTGTGAGTGGTCTGATACATTTGTACCCAGAGTAATGTTCAGTTTAAACTAATCCAGAACTGAGGCAATATTGGGCAGAACTCATTTTCATAATTTTAACCTATTATCATTAAATTCAGTAAATTGCGCACCATTCTGAGTAGTGTGATGAAATGATGAAATCTCGTGCTGTCCTGTCTGGAATGTGAATTATCTTTTTGTCCAGAATATCCATACCGTAGTCATCTTATCATGAGATCATATTTTTTATAATGAAAAAACGTTATTGAAAAAATCAGTACTTATGAGGACCTGGGCATTGGTCCTTAGTTTTGAATCTTCTTCTGTATAGGAAAAAACATCCATCCATCCATCATTTTCTTAGCTGCTTGTCCTTTAGGGTCGCAGTGGCACTAGGGAGAGCAGAGAAGCCCAGACTTACGGCTCAGCTCCCCCTCCACAACTACAGTCCAGTACAACAACTGCACTACTGTTGCTGCTGCTCCTGGTCTGCAGCCTAGCTCATGCTTCATTCTCCCCTTACTCGTGAAAAAGATCCCAAGATGCTTAAACTCCTCCACCTGGGTACAGATTTCTTCCTCTTACCTGAAGGAGGCATGCCATCCTTTTCCATGAGAGAACCTGAGAGATATGCCTCCCTTATAGGAGTCAGGGCCAGAGGCTCCGGGGTATCAGAGTCCATTTCCCTAGTGGAAGTCACTGAGGTAGCTGGAAAGCTCCGCAGTGGCAAGGCACTGGGGGTGGATGAGATTGGTCCAGAATTTCTTAAGGCCCTGGATGTTGTTGGGCTGTCACTGGGAGGCATATCTCTTGGGTTTAGGAGTTTCTGAAAAAGCTCCTTCCACCTCCCGACAATATTCTCATTTGTGGTCAGAGTTTTTCCACTTTTACTGAGCACAGCTTGAGTGAAGCTTCTCCAACCCCTCCTGAGCCACCGGATGATTCTCCATAAAACATATATAGTAAATACTGTATAGGTAGTATATACTGTATAGGTTTCAGTGCTATCCGCGGTTTAAGGTATTCGCTTGGGGTTTTGAAACATATCCCCTGCAGATAAAGGGGATGTACTGTACTGTATTTTTTTACTTCTCTTAAATGACATTTGTTTAGTCGTTATTTACAATCATAAGCCATGATGCAGCATCATGTACAAACCAGAAAGCTGTTGACCCATATGTTCCCAGCCTGATTGACTATCTGTAAAATAGACTGATTATCTATTTCAACATTTCTTTTGGAAAACCATGCCTGTTCATTGTTCTTTTCATTCCTTGTAGAATATACTTCAGATACAAAATCTTGAGAAGAAGCATGCTGAGGATGCACTTGAAACTTTCCAACAAGAGCTGAAGGATTTGAAGGAAATAGTTCAAACAAAAGAGGTTTGTGTCTTTATACCTTTTTACTTACCTTGCCTCATTCTTACTTTTTATTTTGAAACTGTAGTTATTGATGGACATCCCTGCTCTGGGCATTTTTGTGTTTAACACTTGTGAGCTCTTTCTTTTACAGGTTGAACTCTTCGACATGAGGGAGAAGTTATGTGATGTCTTAAGAAATGAAGGAAAATCAGATGAAGAAATTAATCACTTGAAGAAGGATATTGAGAATTATAAGTTCGTTTTTATAGTATAGTTACATGTTTTCACATGTTAATTTCAGTAACAAAGTTGCAATGATCTTTATGAGTTCACATACAAAAAGAAGTTCACTTGTTCCTCAGCTTATGAACAGAATTAGGACTGGAAGCCCATTTGTAACTCAAGTTGTTTGTAAATCCACTTCAGTTGTGCTAATAATTAAAGCTTAGCAATACCATCGTCCACTGATTTACTTGCTGGTTAGGTCCTGTGAAAACCTCTGATAAATTTAGATATCAGTCATGTGGAAAATGTTTGTATTTTTGAAAATTTGTTTATAAGGTGAGGAACCAGTGCACAATATTCTGGGATTGAATGCAATAGATCACTAATAATAATGGTGAGTTTTTTCCCAGGACATTTACTGTCTTTATTAATGGTCAGGTTTATATTCCTTTTTTAAGGAAAGCAAACAGGGAGCTCATGGCAAGTTTCAACAAGCTCCAGATTCAAAATGAGACAGTTGCACAACAAACCCCAGGCAATGTGTCAGAAGCAAAGGCACTTGAAGTCCACCTAGAGGTAAGCATATCTGAAGCCTTGCAGAACTCCACATCCCTAAGGTATCTATAAGGTATCTAATGTCATTTTATACTCACAGTTTAAGAAGAGATTGGAAAGTTATGACAAACTATTGTATATGTGAACATCAATCAAAGCCCAAATGTAAACTACCATGACCTAAAGTTTACAATGAAAGGTTTTGTTTTAAATAAAATTCACAAGGTATTAGTAATCCCTAAGATAGAGTTAATAATGTCAAATTAATACATTTAACTGGATGACATAAGCAAACCCCCTCCGTGAACCGCCACCTTACCGTGGTGGAGGGGTTTGAGTGCCTGAATGACTCCAGGAGCTATGTTGCCTGGGGCTATATGCCCCTGGTAGGGTCTCCCATGGCAAACAGATCCTGGATGACAGATGAGACAAAGTGCGGTTCAAAAGCCCCTTAAGAAGAAACTAAAACCAAGGCTTTTGTTTACCCCGCCCGGTATGGGGTCACCGGGGCCCCACCCTGGAGCCAGGCGGGGGGGGCTCTATGCCAACGGGGCCTGGCCGGGCTTAGCCCAAAGCCATGACGTGGAGCCACTCTTCGGTGGGCTCACCACCTCCCGGAGAGACCGTAAGGGGCCGGTGCATTGTGATTTGAGCAGTGGTCGGGGCCGAGTGCCTGGTCGACCCAAACCTCGAGCGCCAACTCTGCTTTTTGGGACTTGGAATGTCACCTCACTGGCGGGGAAGGAGCCTGAGCTGGTGCGGGAGGTTGAGAGATACCGTCTAGATATATTCGGGCTCACTTCCACTCACAGCTTGGGTTCTGGAACCACTCTTCTCGACCAAGGGTGGACTCTCCACTATTCTGGCGTTGCCCAGGGTGAGAGGCAGCGGGCAGGTGTGGGCTTATTAATAGACTCTCAGTTTAGCCGCCATGTGTTGGAGTCTACCCCGGTGAATGAGAGGGTCAGGGAACAGTCTCTCACTGTCGTTTGTGCTTATGCGCCTAGCGGCAGTGTAGAGTACCCGGCCTTTTTGGAGTCCCTGGAGGGCGTGCTGGAAAGTGCTCCCACTGCGGACTCTGTCGTTCTACTGGGGGACTTTAACGCCCATGTGGGCAGTGACAGTGACACCTGGAGGGGCGTGATTGGGAGGAACGGCCTCCCTGATCTGAACCCGAGCGGTGAGTTGTTATTGGATTTCTGTGCTAGTCACGGTTTATCCATAATGAACACCATGTTCATGCATAAGGGTGTCCATCAGTGCACTTGGCACCAGGACACCCTAGGTCGGAGGTCGATGATCGACTTTGTAGTCGTTTCTTCTGACCTTCGGCCATATGTCTTGGACACTCGGGTGAAGAAGAGGGGCTGAGCTGTCAACTGATCACCACCTGGTGGTGAGTTGGATTCGATGGCGGGGGAAAAAGCTGGACAGACCTGGCAGGCCCAAACGCATAGTGAGGGTCTGTTGGGAACGTTTGGCGGAGGCCCCTGTCAGAGAGGTCTTCAACTCCCACCTCCGACAGAGCTTCAACCAGGTCCCGAGGGAGGCTCCGGGGGACATCGAGTCTGAATGGACTATGTTCCACGCCTCCATTGTCGGGGCAGTTCGGAGCTGCGGCCATAAGGTCTCCGGCGCCTGTCGCGGCAATCCCCGAACACGGTGGGGGACACCGGAGGTAAGGGATGCCGTCAAGCTGAAGAAGGAGTTCTATCGGGCCTGGCTGGCTCATGGGACCCCTGAAGCAGCTGACGGGTACCGACGGGCCAAACGGAACGCGGCTCTGGCAGTCGCCGCGGCAAAAGCTCGGGCTTGGGAGGAGTTCGGTGAGGCCATGGAGGAAGACTTTCGGTCGGCCTCAAAGAGATTCTGGCAAACCGTCCGGCGACTCAGAGGGGGGAAGCGGTGTTCCACGAACACTGTTTACAGTGGAAGTGGTGCGTTGCTGACCTCAGCTGAGGATGTCCTCGGGCGGTGGAAGGAGTACTTTGAGGATCTCCTTAATCCCTCTGACACGCTTTTCGTAGAGGAAGCTGAGGCTGGGGACTTGGAGGGGGACTCGTCCATTACCCTGGCTGAAGTTACTGAGGTAGTCAAAAAACTCCTCGGTGGCAAGGCTCCGGGGGTGGATGAGATCCGCCCTGAGTTTCTCAAGTCTCTGGATGTTGTGGGGCTGTCTTGGCTGACAAGCCTCTGCAGCATTGCGTGGAGTTCGGGAACGGTGCCTCTGGACTGGCAGACCGGGGTGGTGGTCCCTCTTTTTAAGAAGGGGGACCGGAGATTGTGTTCCAGCTACCGGGGGATCACACTCCTTAGCCTCCCTGTCTATGCCAGGGTACTGGAAAGGAGAATCTGACCGATAGTCGAACCTCGGATTCAGGAGGAACAACGCGGTTTTCGCCCTGGCCATGGAACACTGGACCAGCTCTATACCCTCACTAGGGTGTTGGAAGGTTCGTGGGAGTTTGCCAAACCAGTCCATATGTGTTTTGTGGACCTGGAGAAGGCATTCGACCATGTCCCTCGTGGCATCCTGTGGGAGGTACTTCGGGATTATGGGGTTCGGGGCTCGCTGCTACGGGCTGTTCGTTCCCTGTATGACCGGAGCAGGAGCTTGGTTCGCATTGCCGGCAGTAAGTCAGACCTGTTCCCGGTGCATGTTGGACTCCGCCAGGGCTGCCCTTTGTCACCGATTCTGTTCATTATCTTCATGGACAGAATTTCTAGGCGCAGCCAGGGAACGGAGGGTGTCTGTTTTGGTGGCCGCGAGATCTCGTCTCTGCTTTTTGCGGACGATGTGGTCCTGTTGGCTTCATCAAATCAAGACTTGCAGCGTGCACTGGGGAGGTTTGCAGCTGAGTGCGAAGCGGCGGGGATGAGAATCAGCACCTCCAAATCCGAGGCCATGGTCCTCAGTCGGAAAAAAGTGGATTGCCCCCTCCGGGTTAGGGGGGAGCCGTTCCCTCAAGTGGAGGAGTTTAAGTATCTCGGGGTCTTGTTCACGAGTGAGGGAAAAATGGAGCGGCAGGTTGACGGACAGATCGGTGTGGCGTCCGCAGTAATGCGGTCATTGCGCCGGTCTGTTGTGGTGAAGAGGTTTACCGGTCAATTTACCGGTCAATCTACGTTCCTACCCTCACCTATGGTCATGAACTCTGGATCATGACCGAAAGAATGAGATCACGGATACAAGCGGCAGAAATGAGTTTCCTCCGCAGAGTGGCTGGGCGCACCCTTAGGGATAGGGTGAGGAGCTCAGTCACCCGGGAGGAGCTCGGAGTAGAGCCGCTGCTCCTCCGCATCGAGAGGAGCCAGTTGAGGTGGCTCAGGCATCTGTTCCGGATGCCTCCTGGAAGCCTCCCTGGTGCGGTGTTCCGGGCATGTCCCACTGGGAGGAGGCCTCCGGGCAGATCCAGGACACGTTGGAGAGACTATGTCTCCCGGCTGGCCTGGGAACGCCTTGGGGTTTCTCCAGGGGAACTGGAGGAGGTGTGCGGGGAGAGGGAAGTCTGGAGGACTCTGCTTGGACTGCTGCCCCCGCGACCCGGCCCCGGATAGCGGAGGAAGATGGATGGATGGATGGACATAAGCAAACAAGAGAATGAAGATCTTTGATGTTTTCCATCGTTAGGAATGTAAGGCAAATGAGAAGAAGACCAAAAAAGAAATGAAGAAACTAGAAGAAGAAAACTATCAATTAAGGTAAGATAGCTTTGTTGTTGTTCAGTATATTAATAATAATGATGCAAATAATTGTTGTGGTATGATGGTGTTAAAGTGATAATGTTAGTGTTTTTAAATTGGTTATTTGTTTTCTAAGAAATAAAGTGGAATCTTTGAGCGTAAAAGTTGAAGAGAGGAAAACTATTCAAGAAAAATATGAGAAGAGTGTAAGTGAAACTGCATTTACTCAGACAATTAGTTAGCTATTCCCATCCCAACATGGCATTTCTGCAAAGATTTCTAATGAGATTTTTGGTTAAAAAAGATTAACCATCATCTGACTTGTCTTAATGCTAATGACCATTAATTATTAAGCAATGTTATGTATAAAGCAAATGTAATCATGATACTGAAGTTTAGGTTTTCCTAGAATGGACACATTCGTTGTTTTAATTTGTACCACAACCATAGAAGTGACTAATTGATTTTTTTAATTGTTTCAGATCCAAAACTTACAGAAGGAAATTGTGAAAAAAGAAAAATTACTGAACTCTGTTGAGATGAAGGTAAATAATTAGGTGAAAGTAAATAGTTAGATGAAGGTAAATAGTTAGGAGGGCTATTCTGTCTGGATTTTTTTTTTTTGTTTTTCATTACCATATGATATCTATTGCCATTGTCATTATTTCATCTCCAGCTGATCAATGGTAAAGCAAAACTAGAAAATAAAACAAAAGCTCAAGAGGAATGTCTAAGAGAGGTCAGTAATAACAACAGTTAGTTTAATTTAATATAATTTTATATTAATTTAACCTGCTGGTCTTTAAATGCATCAAAACATATAAAAATATGTTTTTACCAAATCTTTTTAGAATAGGAACTTAAAGAAACAACTCGCAACAGAAAGTGTGAATTTCCATAAACTTGAGAATGAGGTATTTTATGTTCTTCTTTTCTTTAGCTATAGGTCAAATTCATTTTATATTAAATCTATAATATTTTTATTAATTTGTTTATTAACCAGAAGCTATTTGGTTGGGTTTATTCTTTTAACTGTAAATATACTGTCACATAGATTACATTCCACACATTGTTCTTATTTTCACTTAAGTTGAATGAAATCAAAGAACAGTTTATAAAAACTGAAAGTCTGCATAATGAGGAGCTTAAGAAGTTACAGGAGGACATTGAAGTCAAGACCGCCACTGAAGCAGAGCTCCAACAGAAGGTAATAAGACACCATAAACATCCTTATGACACCAGAAAGTGGCTTGCCTAACTCATTCATTTGTTTTTATCTAGGTACAAAAGCTGAGCCTGGAAGCTTTAGAGGCTACTAAGAGTAAAGAGGAGGTGGAGCTCAAATGCCAGCAAAAGATATCTGACATGGTAGCCTTAATGGAAAAGCATAAGGTAAGGATCAACATATCTCAGCATAAACTATTTCAAAAAGTGTCTAGCAATTCTATTAAAGTACTTTTTACAACTGCAGAATCAGTATGACAAGATGGTTCAAGAAAAAGATGCTGAACTTCATAGCACAAGAAGAAAAGAAGCTGAAATAAATGCCAATAATACTTCACTGGTATGTAGGAAAATTAGTATTTCCCTTTATTAAAGGTATGGTATTAAGATTAGTAACATTAAGTACTAATTATGTTTGGACTATATTACACAACTTATTTGCTTAGCATAGCCTTTTGTCATTCAAGTTCATTGAGTTACATGGTTCCTGATAGGTTTTTATTGCATTTTGGTAAAAGAAACCTGTATAACAAATGATTTCTTACCTTTTGCGATTATTTTAAAAAATAATAATTATAATTATAATCATCAGATATTTTGCTAAATACTTTTAGGAGCTGGAACTGTCAGAGATGAAAAGAGAGAATTCACATCTAAAGCAGCAACTTCAAAATGAATCAAATGAAAGGGTAAACTTAAATTTGCACTTGAAGTGCTCTCTTAGACTTTTGTTTGCTCTGTCATTTCATTTCAATTCTTATCTGTTTTAGGACAAACTGAAGCAGGAAATTAAGGCTTTGAATACAAAAATTGAGTCTGTACATCAAGACATGCAACAGAAGGTACACATATTGTCATATCAATGTATTCTTATGTATTTATTACACACTTTCTTAAAAATGTTTTCTGGTCATTTGTTCAGGATTTCTTGTTTATGGTTTCTTAAATAGGACAATGTGTTGTTTGCATCAAAAATAACTATGCATTAGCACATGGTTGAGCTTTTTACTGTTGTAACTAATTAATCATAAACATTTAAATGTCTCTATAATTTAATAAAAATAATATACCGTTTTCAGAAGTACGGTGCAAATAAGTATTGCCATCAACAATACTGAGTTGTGTTTCGTGTTTTTCATTTTTTGTAATACTCTTAGAGATCAGAACAAGGCCCCAAAGAAATTAGGTGTACTGCAAGCCAAAACCCAGCAGCTTCACTGAAATCCATGAAGCGATCAGTGTTCAGTTTTTCAGAAGAGCCTGAAAATGACAGTATTATTAAAACACCATCTCTGAGTTCAGTCAGTAAGAGGCTGTCTTCAACACCACAAATTAAGGTAGGATAACAGAAGTCCTAGTGTTAATTCTGACAAGAATTTTAATTGTATTAAGCCCTGTACCTAGGGAGATGTATTTTACTGTAAAAAATATTGGTACAAAGCTAAAACTGTAAGAAAACTGTTTACTTTGTCAAAGCATTCAAGGACAGAAATCTTAAAGACTCCAAACTGGAGTTCAATCAAAAAGGCAACAGGATGTATTAAGGTAAGGAATACTTTTACTACTAGCAGGGCTTCAACAAAAATGTGCTTTTATTAAACTAAAAAAATAATCAAATCAGGACATGGTTTCTTTAAAGCAGGTCAATGAAAAACTATCTTACCATAAAATAAAAAGGAAACCGCACAGAAAAACACAAGTACTATTCTCCTGTGTACCCCATTGTTACCCCCCAGTTGCAAACATTTCATCTTAATTGTTCTGTTAGAAGTAGCAGACTGCCCATCAGTTTCATCTTTACCCCATGCCATAGGTTTACATCCTGCAAGGTTATAGTCTTGACAGCTTACACAATGTTATTTTGATGATGTCACAATGTGCAAATTCAAATTGTCCTGCATAACATAACAGCATGGCAAGTAAATGGGGTAAATAAACAGAGCTCTTTGTTTCAGTCATACAGAATACGTACTCCTCCGTCAACTGGAAAATCTATGCCCTGGAAGAAAAATACCCTGGAGCTTGACCCCAAGTCTGATAGCTCTGACCAAAATGATTTACTGGTATTTTATTTATTTATTTATTTTAAAAATGTTTAGCTCTGTGTTGGTATACAATCTGTACAATTTGTACATTAAATTTGTGCAAATTGTCAACAAGGCAAAAAGACATTTAGGCTTGAAGGGAAAATGTGAACAATTACAGACATTTGTCCATGAGACAGAATAAATGTTTAGAAATGACTTACTTCTGTTACATTGTTTACCAGTAATTTTCTGTTTTCACCATTATATACTATAACATAATAATCTCTTAATTTGCATATCTCTAAAATAGAAAAATATTTCTACATATTGGTTTGATCTTTCCATGAAAGGGTTTTTCTGTTGAGCATAAGCCATTGAGAAGTCTACAAAGAGGTGATGGCAGGACACATCATCAGTATGGGAACCCATACAAAAAGGTATAATGAAAAACTTATGCTGCAATGTGGTTGAATAACTAACCTGAATATTCATTTGCATTTATTCATTTAGCTGATGCTTTTTTCCAAAGTGACTTACAATGTTAAGATTACAATTATTTACCCCTTTATACAGCTGGATAATTTTACTAGAGCAATTCAAGGTAAATATGTTGCTCAAGGGTACAACAACCAGAGGTGAGGCTCAAACCTGTGGGTCCAAGGGCAATTGTGCTAACCACTATGCTACAAGCTGTCCCCATTTGATCTTCCTATTGCCTTCTAACTGTGCAGCTTTTTTCTGATAGTGATTAGTGATTGGGAAAGTGATTAGGATTGCTCAGTCTGTAATAAGATGTATTCTTATTGTGCTGTGTCAGAGCCAGAGTCCTGCAGTTACAAAGTCTCCGGGGACTGCTCTTAAACTAGCAGCAGTGAAGAGAATGAGAGATGCTGGTTGGACAGCTGTCACCAGCGCAGAAAACAAAAAGAAGAAGAAGAATGAAAATACATTTGCTTAGATTTTTCATTCTACAGAAATGTATGGATAGTTTTAAGTGGACATGTGATGATGGTTTAGTCTAAATTTGCAGTTTGGTAATTAATAGCAAATTTGTTTTGAAATGAAGTTAGACCAGTTAGACCAGTTTCATAAGATTAGTTTTAACACTTGGTGAGATTTAAATGAATGGGCAGTGGGTTAAATATAAATTTAAATGAATTTCGCACTTTTTAAATATGAGCCATGAACACATTTTCAGAGCACTGCATGAAACAGTTATTTTTGGCATTTATGACAAATATTTTGAGTGTCCACTTTTATAGATTCTGTTTCCATTTCTGCTCTTCTGCTAGTTTAGAATTTTTTCATGTTGAAAGTTTTGTTGTCAATTTAGTCTCAGTCCATGAAAATTTATAACACTAGAAACATGAATGTAGTTTTACTGACTTGCTTTGCATATATTTCTGTTTATTTTATGTCATGCTAGAGGAAAAGTTCATTTTGGAGAAATAAATACAAAATAAAGTTTGAAAGAAATGAGTAAAAATATATGCAAACTTTGAATTTGGTAGTTTAAGAATCTTTTTCCACTGGCTGAAAAGTTTCCAATTTAGAAGTCTTGTAATCCAGGGACTTGCTCTCTTGGTCTTCATTCAAGAACTCTAGTCGGAAGTGGGTGGGTCGAGGAGCAAATGGGGGTTGATCATTATGGAACTCCTCCTCCTCATTCAGAGTGTTGATGGTGGGGTTGTAGATACAAGGTCCATCATAGAGTCCTCCTGAGATCACGAGAGTGTCGTCTGCTGCCACAAATCTGTCTACTATAAACCAAACACAAAAGCATTGACAATGTTTGAGATGAACAGATAAAACAGCTCTACAAGGTAATATGTAACATTTCAGAGTACTAAAAATAAGTTGCTTTATAGCTGTGTAGAAGATATCTATATTACTAAAAACAGCAGCCAGTGACAAGTATATGCTTGAGTGGGGTGACTATTGCAGTATTAAAACAAAGAATGCTCACCTGTTTCCTCAGAGCTGTTACAGAGTGGGCGATGAGAGTACTGAGTCTTTCGTTTACATCTTTTAATGATGTACATGAGTATGACCAGGACCACGATGCCAAGCAAAACACTGAAGAAAATGGTCATGCTCTTTTCTGAGTAGCTCATTCCACTTGGAACACCTGCTGGTGAAACAAGAGCTTCTGTTGTTTCTAGTTATTTACATTGACACTGAAAGTGTCAGTGGCTAGAATGAAGACTGGATTTGATTACTGAATCTGAGTGGTTTTCATTTATTTATCAATAATCTCTATTAATGATGCCTTAATTTGTGTTGGCTACAAATGCGGTTTGTGCAATGACAGAAGAACAAACAGAGCAGTCACCTTCAGTAATGGGATGTGCAGAGCTGAATGTCCATGCTGAGATGTTTTTGTAAGGGTTTGGTTCAGTTGTCTGATATCCATGAGGGGGGGCATTGGAGGCCTTGTCTGTGTTGGCACTGGGTAAGGTACCATGAGTAGAAACAGGGACTATTCCAGTAGGCCCTGCTGTGGCATTGGCTGAAGGTTGCAGGGTTGTTGTTAGCTGTGTGTTTGTTGATGTGATTGTGTTTTCTGGCTGTAATGTTGATGTTGATAATGCTGGGCTATCCTTGGTTGAGTTTTCGTAAATTGTAGCAGCCACGCTTGGGGTATTCTTTGTAGAAGTGGGGCTGTTCCAGGTGTAATTTGGTGCAATGGTTATATTTGAGGCAGTGAACACAGGAACAGCAGATGTTACATTTTCGGCTTTGCTGGTGAGTCCATCAGGAGGAGCCGTTATGAATGAAGCACTGGATGTAGCAGCCAATATCAGACAAGCAGGAAAAATAAGCTGAAAAATCATTTTGGTAACCTGTTTGGGGTTGTAAGGCAAAAAAGATTTTTTCAACAGAATGAAATTCTCACAGATTCTTTGACATAACTGCTTTTTTTATCTGAAATAAATACTTCTTAGTAATTAATATTTACAAAAAATGATTTGTCTAAATTAAATGTGAAATCTCATTGATTGTTTTATCAAAATGATAAGACAATTTTTTGCACAAATGTTAGAGCAAAAATCGCTTTACATTGCAATAGACAGAACTTAAGCTTCCCAACCCTGATCTATATATATTGAACTCACTTTAACTGGGTCTTAAAATAACTAATTTAGTTACCTCACTAACAACAGTTACTTCTATTTGCATTTTCTTTGGTTATTTACCTCTGACATTAGCTTTTTCGCAGAACAAGAGCACCTCAGTGAATTGTGGTTTCTTTTGCTTTCATACTGGTTATTATTAAAGGGGGGAAAGGTGAACTGATTGTGTGGAAACTGGTTCCCAACAGTCATCAGGTGACAGAATAATACTGATATCTCTTTAAAAGAATTCTGACTGAAAGCGCACTAGTGTGAATTGCATAATGAGTTTAACCTGATGTCATGTTACATCGCTAAATTTCCCTCCCTCTAAATTGTATGGGTAATGAAAATTTGAGAAATATTTCAGACTCCACAGGCATGCTTGTGCTGATGAAGAATTAAACACTCTGTGTGTATCTGTGTGGGAGTATGCATGCGAAGCTATGGCTTGTAATATAATCTTACACAAACAGATATGCCTTGCATTTAAAAACGGTCTTTGTGTTAAAGCAGCAGGTCAGATCTTCACTGGCTTCAGCGAAGCTTGCTACCAAGGGGGGATGGGAGGAGACCTTCCCTGTGACTCATTTGTTTATCAGAAGGCCTTGCTCTCCTGGTAAAGTGAATTTTCACTTGCCTGTTTTTTTTTTCCACTGAGGACACAGGATCAACAGCTATTAAAAACAAGGTCCCCACACTGTAAGGTCAAATAACGTCCCATTAGCAGCATTCATGAAACACATGTTCCTTCCTGTAATGAGAGTTGCATTAAGTCCACGGGTGAAACTGGAGTAGCTGCAGGGCATTTAGTTTCATGTTCTGGGACGTCACTTACAAAGAGATCAAGTCCATGCCTGCTGTCGATTGTACTCAACAGAGGCCCTCTTTCGAAAGAGCCTCGCTACCTTTAAAATAGATCCCCATCCCCCTTTTTCTTCATTAACATCATAACAGGCTCTTTTAACACCATTACACTTTTGGATCTGCAAGCTTAATAGCAGTGTTGGCCCTGGTCCACTTCAACTACAGGTAGTTGCCTAAAACCTACACAAAGTAGACTTACATTTACACAAAGTAAAAAAAGGAAAAAAATCCCCTTTAAGCAGCGAGCAGTTTTCTGCCAGTCTGATAAGTTTACTTACTCTACTAAGACTTGCATTACTAAGTCTGTTTACTTAAGATTAACATGTCTGCAACTATGTTTCTCTTTCTCCTAATATAATGAACAAATTGTATTTCTCCGAGATGTACGTTGCTTTGGAGAAAAGCGCTGCTAAATGAATAAGTGTAAATGTAATAAGACCACACACACTTCAATGGAACCACACTTCGTTTACCCAGATAAACACACATCTGTCCATAGACTTCATACACAGCCTGTTTCACCTCTCCACACAAAGGTTTTGTAAAAGAGTTGTAACACCCTCCAACGGGCTTTTTCAGCTCACCAGATTCAATGGCAGGTGCTGTCAGGAACAAATCCTCAATATGTTCAAAGTTGTTTGCTCGCGCAGTTGTTTTTTTCTTTGGTGGACACCTCTCCCTTTTCATGCCCTGGGAAGCTAGGAATGCTGGAGGAGTACTCCGACGTCACCCAGCCAGGTAAAGAGGAGGAGCCGGAGCCAGCTCTTGTCACCTCCTTCTGTTGTAGGCCTGTCGTCAGGGAGACGCACTAGTTAACCAGATAGGCTCCCTCTGTTTGCTTTTGGCAGCTTTTACTGTATATTTAAAGAGCATTCTAGATCCTGCTGTTTGATTTTGCACGTGCTAAATGGTGATAATTTATTTATAGTGCAGTACAAATAAAGTTCCCTGTTTCCAGGCTATGGGGAGTGCGGTGGCGCAGCCGGTTTAGCTGGGGCCTGCTCTGTGGTGGGTATGGGATTCATGTCCTGCTTGGGGTACCTTCTGATGGACTGGTGTCCCATCTGGGGTATGTCCCTTGCGCCCTGCGTTGCCGGTGTTGTGTATGTATAAACATGCTGCAACATCAATGCCACGGCACATGTGCATTGCGCTTGTGTGTGCTGAGTGTGTATAAATAAAGTTGACACGTTCTGTTCCACTGAACCTCGTACAGACCTCGTTGCTTCACGGATTGCGGACATAACAACTGGCGACGGGGATGGGCTCTTTATAGTAGGATGGGACCCTGAATGCGGAGGTAGTCCAACTGTGTCGTTACAGAATTCTGATGAGCCGCGTTCGGACAATAAAAGCACCCTGCGCATTGACAGCGATCCAACGAAGAATCTCAAGATGGCAAACTTTATCGGACACATCAAGGCTTATAACAAGAACGCTTCGTGGGGTGATTATTCTGACAGGTTTGAACAATTTTGTATGGCGAATAGCATCAATGAAAATAAAAAAGTTGCAACTTATTAACAGTAATAGGCGCTGAAGCCTACACAATTCTGCAGACACTGCTAGCTCCCGAAAAGCCCGTGGCCAAAAGCTACGCCACCATTATTAAGATACTGAAGGAGCATTTATCGCCAGCTCCGTTAACCATTGCAGAACGCTTTAGATTCTATGCAGCAACTCAGGAACCACAGGAGGGTTTAGCAGAATTTGAAGCCAAGGTATGACGTTTGGCAGAAAAATGTAAATTTAAAACTTTTTTAGATGAAGCACTAAGAGACAGGTTCGTTCGTGGGCTCCGATCTGAAGCTATCCAAAGGAAGTTACTAACTGAAAAGGAACTGACATTAAGAAGGGCTGCAGAGATTGCAGTGGCAATGGAAGTGGCTCAAAAAGCCACCCACACTTTAGCACTGTCAAAGATTGCTGGTGCTTGCCACACACACTGGGCACATCCAACACCGAGGTTCATCACATGGATCCCAATAGAACCCCGAAACAGATCATCCTTTCAAAAGCTAATGTGTAATTACACAGTAGTTGAGCCACTTATGCGTATGGTGAAGGTCAAGGACAAACTCTTGGAAATGGAGACTGACACCGCTTTGGGGGTGAGCGTTATAAACCAAGTCCAGTTTCACCAGACGTTTCCTGGGCTCCTCACCCGCAAGGCCAAGATGTCCCTGACAGTATATTCTGGTGAAAAGTTGGAGGTTGTCCAGAAGGCTAAGGTGCAGGTCGAAGAACTCGGGAAGTTGTTTGCTCTAGAGCTGTACATAGTTAAAGGGACTGGCCCCCCACTGGTTGGAAGGGAATGGTTATGTAAGATGGCAGACTGGGAAGCAGTCCAGAGAGTTTTTGGCATTGATCCTAGAGTTGAACGGTCATAAAGGAGTAACATCTCATATCATGACGTACAGAATAAGAGTCCATTGCGACAGTTGGTACAGAAATACCCAACGGTCTTTGACAAGAGGCTGGGACAATTAAAGGGCACTAAGGCAAAGTTGCAGTTAAAATAAGGAGCAGTTCCACAGTTTCATAAAGCTCGGCCGGTCTCATTTGTCAGACGACATATGGTAGAACAGGCATTGTTAGAGCTGGAGACAGAAGGCGTAATTGAAAGTGGCCAGTCCTCCGAACGGGCTGCGCCTATTGTGACCCCTTTGAAACAAGATGCTAAGGTGAGGGTGTGTGGAGACTTCAGTGACTATTGACCCGGTGCTCCAGATGCCAGTATACCCTTTGCCATAGATTGAAGAAATATTTGCGAAACTCGCAGGGTGGACGGTGTTCACTACACTCGACCTGGCATCAGCATTGTCATGATGTCCCCCGGCGCGGCTGCATTGGACCCAAGTGCGGAGCATAGGAAGTGAAGTAAAGGGGCGATCCAGTAGACATGGTCAGAGAAACAGGCAAAATGGTCACCGATCTGTGAACAGAATCCGAAGGGCAAATCCGAGAGTCGTTGGTCAGGAAACCGGCGAGAAGTCGTGGCAAACCAGGAAGTCATAAACAAGGAGCGGAATGCGGAGCAGGTACTGGGAATCTGGGAGGTCAGGAGAATTAAGGTGAGCTGGAGTAGTGCAAGCAAGCAGCAAGGCTGAACAAGGTTCCGCAACCTCCTACGGTTTGGGCTGTCCTTTTATGTGCCTGGACCATGTTCAGCTGCAGGTGTTGCTCGTTACCGAGGCGGAGGGCATGACAAGCACGCTTACAGATGGAGGTGGAGGAAGAATTCAGGCACTTGTTAACCGTGAATACTCACCTGGGTCTGAAACACTACAAGCATCTGGATTTTGCGGTGGCCTCCACCCCATGCTATGGCAACAGGCCATGGACCAAATATTACCAGACATTCCCCAAACACAATGCTACCTTGATGATATAATCATCACAGGGCGGACTGAGGCAGAACATCGGTCCAACCTGCATCTAGTAATGGCACGCTTACAGGACTACGGACTAAGACTGAATGGGGATAAGTGTATTTTTGGAGTACCCAAGGTGCACTATCTCAGACACGTGATTGACAAAGAGGGATTACACAAGTCAAAAGAAAAGGTGAGAGCGTTGCTTGATGCTCTGCCTCCCAAAGACATGCAGCAAGTATGAGCTTTTTCTGATATGCTCAATTACTACAGATCATTTATGCCCAATCTGTCAGAGATTTTACATCCTTTGAACCACTTATTGAGAAAAGACAATCAATTTGTATGGGTGACCGAGAACAACAAGCTTTTAACAAAGCTAAGGAACTGATGGCTTCAGAGCAGATGTCATTTTGATCCTCACTTGACAGTCTGTCTGTCTGTAGATAGCTCGTCGTATGGTTTAGGCTCTGTACTTTCTCATATCATGCCCGATGGTAACGTGAAACCCATAGTGTTCGCGTCCCGGAAACTCACAGATCCAGAGAAAAATTATGCCATGGTGGACAAAGAAGGTTTGACCATAGTTTGGGGAATACGTAAGTTCCAACAGTATTTGGAAGGTAGACACTTCACATTAGTGACTGACCATCAACCACTAACCGCCCTATTCCATCCAAAGCGGGGGGTACCAGTTACAGCGGCGGCAAGGATCTAAAGATGGGTGCTGTTTCTACGAGGCTTTTGCTATGATATAGTCTACCGTAAATCTGACAAGAACAGCAATGCTGATGGGTTGTCCTGCCTTCCATTGCAGTTAAATGACTGTTTGAAAGACATTGACTTGTATTATGTTGAAATGGTTAACCCTCTGCCCCTATCGGTCTAGCAAATAAGGCTCCACACTCAGAGAGACCCCATACTCAGTTAAATGTTTCAAGTGACAATGAAGGGCTGCACCTTGGTGCCAGATCAGCAGGGTCCCCTGAAACCATATTACCAAAGACGGCATGAGTTGACAACGCATGATGGGTACCTGCTATAGGGTGTTAGGGTAGTAGTGCCCCTGCCTGTCGGAGGCAGTGCTCAACGTCTTACATAGTGGACATTTGGGAGTGGTGAAGCTAAAAGCCCTGACCCGAAGTTACGTGTGGTGGCCAGGTATGCACCAAGCACTCGAAGACTTAGTAAGAAAGTGTGACAAGTGTCAGCAGTGGAGACCATCCCCGGGTCATGCTCTTTTGCATCCGTGGGAATACCCGGATACCCCTTGGCAAAGACTGCACATGGATTTTGCAGGGCTCATGGTAGCATGTATTTGGTAGTGTTGGATGCATTTTCTAAGTGGCCTGAGGTGAACAAGATGCCTTCCACTACTGTCCCCTTTCTTGTGGAAGAAACCAGAACTTCATGTGCTCGCTATGGTCTTCCTGAACAGTTAGTCTCCGATAACGGACTGCGGTTTGTGTCTGCCGACTTCAGGGGTTTCCTGAAACGAAATGGAGTGCAGCATATCACGTCAGGCCCTTACCATCTGTTGTCAAATAGTCTAGCAGAAAGGTTTGTACAAACCTTTAAGTATGGGGTAAAAGGCGATTGGTCTCGCAAGTGCCTGGACCAGTTTCTGTTGAGTTACAGAGTCGCTCCTCATGCAACCACTGGGTTGTCGCCTTCAGTCTTGATGGTTGGGAGGTCCATTTGCTGCTTGCTGGATATCTGTGTTCCAGACATTCATTGGAAAGTGCATCTCAAATTAGCCCTGGTGCCGGCCAGGAGCATTCGCTCCCTTCATGTCAATGATACAGTGCTGGCTTGAAATTACAGGAGGGGAAGGAAATGGGTCCCTGGAAATGTAGTAAAGGTTACCGGGCCGGTTTCATATGTGGTCCAAGTCGGACAGGAAATGTGGCGTCGGCATATAGACAAGATACGCTCCAGGGATACCAACTTCGCCAACCAAAACCAACCAGAATGTGGCGTTGACCTGGAAGATCCTGTTGTTGAGGGTCCCCAACTCCCTGCACCAGATACCCCAGATATTTCTCAGTCGGGGCCAGAAGTGACTGAACCACGAGAACTGGCATCATCCCCTGGGACTTCGACCTCGCTTAACCTCCCAGAAAAGTCTCCAGGGAGTCCGACACCTCCTGTGCTGCGGCGCTCAACAAGGGTTCCTAAACTGGACCTGTGACCGCGGGGAGTTGGTGACACTTACAAGAAGGCTAGTTTATTTCTGCAGGTTCTGTTGGCATTTTGAGTTCCTTTAGTGTTTCTTTAAAAAAAAAAAAAATGTGGTGGGGGATCATCTGCTTTAAGGGACTAGGTCTAGCAGGGGCGGAATGTTATGTATGTATAAACATGCTGTAGCGCCGATGCGTATGTGCATTGTGCTTGTGTGTGCTGAGTGTGTAGAAATAAAGTTGACGCATTCTCTTCCACTGAACCTCGTACGGACCTTGTTGCTTCATGGATTACAGACATAACAGCCAAGTTAGGCTTTGGCCTGCCACGACCCGTTTGGGACAAGCAGTTGTAGATGTTGTGTGTGTGTGCATATGTGTGTGTTTCCGGGCTCAAAGGTCTGACAGAGAGAAGGGAATGTCTTTATGCCCTAAACTTTACCATTTGAACACACACAAAGATGCAACACCAGAAATTACCCTGAGGATTTTTTTTATTTTGAAAAAGACAGTGTACTTCATAAAATCCAAGCACTTAATAAGACATCAGGTAATGTCAGACTGCAATACACAAATATGTAGGAATTACACAACTTACCAAAACAGATACACTGTTCTAATGTGCCCTCAGAAAAAAAATTAGCATTTTTCAAACCAAACTTCAGAAATGTTATAAATGAAATGCAAGTTTCAGTAGTACCTAATGTAAAATGGTAAAATGTAGTACAGTGGTTAAAGCTGTAGCCTTGCTTTTGAAGGAATCAGGTTAAAATCCCACCTCATGCTAAGTTCTCTTAGGCAAGATTTGACCAAATTTTCTCCAGTAATAATTACTATGCTGTATAAATGGGTAAATAATTGTAAGTACCTTAGTTCAAAAAAGCTAATATTGTCAGTTAGCACAAGTCACTCACTAATGTTAACCAAATGTCCAAGGCAAGATAACAGCTGTCCAGAACCTGTTCCAGAAGTATAGGTCACAAGGCAAGTTACACACTCACGTCACCATTTCACCTAAAACACAGGTGTTTAGACTGTAAGAGGAAACCAGAGCAACTACAGAAAAACCCATACCAACACAGGAAGAACATGCAAACCACACAAAGACTAAGGCAGATTTGAACCTTTGCCTGAAGAGGCCAGACTGTGAGGCAACAGCACTACACTCTGCAGCACTGTGCCACCCCGTAGCATCAGCTACACGAATAAATGTAAATAATGGAATATGTTAAAAATCTAGAAAATGACACTAGCAGGAGCCAGTGTAGTGTGAAAATGTCAAAGATCAAATTTGCAGTACTTTTTGAAAGCACTTTATCTTGCTGCACTCTGAAAGTTCTGCAACATAGCTCCTGGACTCATTCAGGCACTCAAACCCCTCCGTGAACCGCCACCTTACCGTGGTGGAGGGGTTTGAGTGCCTAAATGAGTCCAGGAGCTATGTTGTCGGGGCTATATGCCCCTGGTAGGGTCTCCCATGACAAACAGGTCCTGGATGACAGACGAGACAAAGCGCGGTTCAAAAACCCCTTATGAAGAAAAAAATCAAGGCTTTCGTTTACCCCGCCCGGTATGGGGTCACCGGGGCCCCACCCTGGAGCCAGGCCTAGGGGGGGGGGCTCGCATGCGAGCGCCTGGTGGCCAGATCTATGCCCACGGGGCCTGGCCAGGCTTAGCCCGAAGCCAAGACGTGGAGCCACTCTTCAGTGGGCTCACCACCTGCCGGAGAGACCGTAAGGGGCCGGTGCATTGTGATTTGGGCGGTGGTCGGGGCCAAGTGCCCTGCCGACCCAAACCTCGAGCGCCAACTCTGCTTTTTGGGACTTGGAATGTCACCTCACTGGCGGGGAAGGAGCCTGAGCTGGTGCGGGAAGTTGAGAGATACCGTCTAGATGTAGTCGGGCTCACTTCCACTCACAGCTTGGGTTCTGGAACCACTCTTCTCGACCAAGGGTGGACTCTCCACTATTCTGGCGTTGCCCAGGGTGAGAGGCGGCGGGTGGGTGTGGGCTTATTAATAACCCCCCAGTTTAGCCACCATGTGTTGGAGTCTACCCCGGTGAATGAGAGGGTCATCTCCCTGCGCCTTCGGGTCAGGGAACAGTCTCTCACTGTCGTTTGTGCTTATGCGCCTAGTGGCAGTGTAGAGTACCCGGCCTTTTTGGAGTCCCTGGAGGGAGTGCTGGAAAGCGCTCCCACTGGGGACTCTGTCGTTCTACTGGGGGACTTTAACGCCCATGTGGGCAGCGACAGTGACACCTGGAGGGGCGTGATTGGGAGGAACGGCCTCCCTGATCTGAACCCGAGCGGTGAGTTGTTATTGGATTTCTGTGCTAGTCACGGTTTATCCATAATGAACACCATGTTCATGCATAAGGGTGTCCATCAGTGCACTTGGCACCAGGACACCCTAGGTCGGAGGTCGATGATCGACTTTGTAGTCGTTTCTTCTGATCTTTGGCCATATGTCTTGGACACTCGGGTGAAGAAGAGGGGCTGAGCTGTCAACTGATCACCACCTGGTGGTGAGTTGGATTCGATGGCGGGGGAAAAAGCTGGACAGACCTGGCAGGCCCAAACGCATAGTGAGGGTCTGTTGGGAACGTTTGGCGGAGGCC
This sequence comes from Scleropages formosus, assembly GCF_900964775.1. NCBI lineage: Eukaryota > Metazoa > Chordata > Actinopteri > Osteoglossiformes > Osteoglossidae > Scleropages > Scleropages formosus. The sequence continues at coordinate 1,104,317 of NC_041827.1, forward strand.
CCTGTCAGAGAGGTCTTCAACTCCCACCTCCGACAGAGCTTCAACCAGGTCCCGAGGGAGGCTCCGGGGGTGGATGAGATTCGCCCTAAGTTTCTCAAGTCTCTGGATGTTGTGGGGCTGTCTTGGCTGACAAGCCTCTGCAGCATTGCGTGGAGTTCGGGAACGGTGCCTCTGGACTGGCAGACCGGGGTAGTGGTCCCTCTTTTTAAGTGGGGGACCGGAGATTGTGTTCCAACTACAGGGGGATCACACTCCTTAGCCTCCCTGTCTATGCCAGGGTACTGGAAAGGAGAATCTGACCGATAGTCGAACCTCGGATTCAGGAGGAGCAATGGGGTTTTCGCCCTGGCCGTGGAACACTGGACCAGCTCTATACCCTCACTAGGGTGTTGGAAGGTTCGTGGGAATTTGCCAAACCAGTCCATATGTGTTTTGTGGACCTGGAGAAGGCATTCGACCGTGTCCCTCGTGGCATCCTGTGGGGGGTACTTCGGGATTATGGGGTTCGGGGCTCGCTGCTACGGGCTGTTCGTTCCCTGTATGACCGGAGCAGGAGCTTGGTTCGCATTGCCGGCAGTAAGTCAGACCTGTTCCCGGTGCATGTTGGACTCCGCCAGGGCTGCCCTTTGTCACCGATTCTGTTCATTATCTTCATGGACAGAATTTCTAGGCGCAGCCAGGGAACGGAGGGTGTCTGTTTTGGTGGCCGCGAGATCTCGTCTCTGCTTTTTGCGGACGATGTGGTCCTGTTGGCTTCATCAAGTCAAGACTTGCAGCGTGCACTGGGGAGGTTTGCAGCCGTGTGCGAAGCGGCGGGGATGAGAATCAGCACCTCCAAATCCGAGGCCATGGTTCTCAGTCGGATAAAGGTGGCTTGCTCCCTCTGGGTTAGGGGGGAGTTGCTCCCTCAAGTGGAGGAGTTTAAGTATCTCGGGGTCTTGTTCACGAGTGAGGGAAAAATGGAGCGGCAGGTTGACAGACGGATCGGTGCGGCGTCCGCAGTAATGCGGTCATTGTACCGGTCTGTTGTGGTGAAGAGGGAGCTGAGTCGTAAGGCAAAGCTCTCAATTTACCGGTCGATCTACGTTCCTACCCTCACCTATGGTCATGAACTCTGGATCATGACCGAAAGAATGAGATCGCGGATACAAGCGGCAGAAATGAGTTTCCTCCGCAGAGTGGCTGGGCGCACCCTTAGGGATAGGGTGAGGAGCTCAGTCACCCGGGAGGAGCTCGGAGTAGAGCCGCTGCTCCTCCGCATCGAGAGGAGCCAGTTGAGGTGGCTCGGGCATCTGTTCCGGATGCCTCCTGGAAGCCTCCCTGGTGAGGTGTTCCGGGCTTGTCCCACTGGGAGGAGGCCTCCGGGCAGACCCAGGACACGTTGGAGAGACTATGTCTCCCGGCTGGCCTGGGAACGCCTTGTGGTTTCCCCAGAGGAACTGGAGGAGGTGTGCGGGGAGAGGGAAGTCTGGAGGACTCTGCTCGGACTGCTGCCCCCGCGACCCGGCCCCGGATAGCGGAGGAAGATGGATGGATGGATAAAAGTTTTGCAGTTCATGGCCGAATGTGCCCCAGTATGGCCCACTAGAATTGAGAGGCAATAACATCAACATCATACACAATAGTGCACCAGTCTTCACACAGAGACATGAACAGTAAAACAAGAGGTGTGTAGTATACTGTATTTCCAAGAAAATATTCATTCTCAGTAGGGCTTAACCTGACTTCAGTTTGGGCTTGTTGCAGGATCAAGGTGGGAATGGAGATCTGGATCTTGTCTGCATTCAGCATTCAGAATTGAGTGAGCATTTATTAGTTCTTTTCTTTCAGCTCCATTTCGGAGCTCACAAACGCTGGATTTGTGGTCCCTTTATGTAACTCTGCACCTGCCTTTACCAGCATTTCAGGCTTTGGTGTCTGAAACAGAAAAAAACACAGTACAGTGCAGCCTTGGGTTGAATCAAGTCTTGGAAGATGATCATCACAGGTCAGGCATATGATCTGGAGTCAGATAATTAACAGCCCTACGGAGTCACAGAGGTATACTGTAACTGGCAGTACTGTACCTCGGAAGAATCGTTGCAATGGCTAAAGCAAAAAAAATCACTCTTCCTGACAAACAGTTCAGGGTGTATCTTCCTCTGCTTGCAGCCACCTAGAAACATGGAGGAGGTGAGATGTATTTGTGGCTCCATATGTCTAAATCTACAGACCCACTGCATATGAACATGAACCAAGTAGTTCCACATTCAAATCTCAGGAGAGATTCTGTTGTACCCATGAGCATGCAATGCGACACAAATTGCATCAACAAAATATGTCTTTAGAAACTGAAGTTATGTTCCTTTGAACAGAAGTGACTACTATTAAACTACACAATATAAAGTAAGCAGCAGGAGAGAAGAGCCTTGAGAAAGATCATGCATTACCTGTAACACTGCTGACTACCAAGCCGATGATGATGGTCAACAGCGTGCCAACAGGGCAGAAGTAGAGGTAAGACAGGGAGTACCAGGTGTCTGCTAACATAGGTCTTTCACTGCAACAGAGTGTAAGCATGAGCCAACTGTCCTACCAAAGTCAGGTGAGGTTAATAGCAATGCATTAAAATCATCCATAGCTTAACTGCGAGGATAGCCAAGGCAATAGCATCGAATGACCTAGGTGTTCGTAAGCAAAGAAAAGCATGTGATTGTCTAGGATATGTATATGCTAAGCAGCAAAACAAGAGTCATCTATCCCTGGAATACATGGTTCATCCATCTATCCAACTTCAGTAAACATGTGTCCTGAGCTGAGTTGCGGTAATCCAGAGTTTATCTTGGAAGCACTGGGCAAAAGACTGAGGGTGTAGAGCCTGGATAGGAGGCCAGTCCATCCCAGGACAGTCACACACACACACCCTAAGGGCAGTTTAGAGTCACAAATTTACCTGAACAGCATTTTTTTGGACTGTGGGAGGAAACCCACGCAAAAACAGAGGGAACATGCAACAACTTTACAAAGACTAAGCTGGGATCGAACCCACAATCTTTCACACCACCCAGCTGCTGTGAGTGCAATACAAGGTTCAATTCATCTAAATGCAGTCCTTCAGAGTGGAATCAATAAGTAGAGACATTTACATTGACCCTCATTTGGACTACGATACATAAAGCTTGACTGCATAGTGGTTATGGATCCACAGTCCCAAAAAAAAGAACCAGGAAATTGAAGTCTGAGGAAAGATAGCACCCTAACCTCGAGGAAGGTATTGACACCATTATCCTTCAGTAATTTAAAAATAACCCAGCTCCATTAGTTTGTAGAACATCTAAGGGAAAAACAGCTTCAGGATAAAGGGGCTTGTGTACACAGCGTGAGCTACAGGGGCTTACTTGGGTGCTGGGGTCATCTCTGTCAGAGCATGTGTCCAAGGTGCTGGGGTGTTGGTGGTGTTCAGGTTCTCGGTGAAGTTGAAAATGCAGCCGTGAGTGCTGACAGCAAGTGGCTTAGTTTTTGTCAGCAGAGGGGGGTACACCTGCGCCCCGATGCCCACCCACAGTGTCACCATAAGGCCCATGACCAGTCCTACTAAACCACCCTGTGAAAGACAGAAATTGAACGTGACATCCACTTAGCTTTGACCTACCACAGATCAGCTAATACTTGTTACATTTATTAGGTGACACCTGTGGTTTTGAACTGTTTCTGGACAGCACTTGTCCTCATTTCATTTTATTTTTAATGGCCTCTTTTAGGGGGTGCAGTGACGCAGTGGGTTGGACCACACTCCTGCTCTCCGGTGGGTCTGGGGTTCGAGTCCTGCTTGGGGTGCCTTGCGACGGACTGGCGTCCCGTCCTGGGTGTGTCCCCTCCCCCTCCGGCCTTACGCCCTGTGTTGCCGGGTTGGCTCCGGTTCCCCGCGACCCCGTATGGGACAAGTGGTTCTGAACGTGTGTGTGTGTGTGTGTGTGTGTGTGGCCTCTTTTAAGGTATGTAGTTTTTTCCTCGTGAGCTAAAAATCAAGGTTGTCAAATTTAAGGTAGATAATTAGCGAGACTCAAAAATGATGATAATTACCAAAATGAAGCATGTCAGTGCTTCTTTTATTTATTATACTGATGTGTGCTGCAGTTTTTAATGGTTTACTATTGTTATGTGGCATTCAAGATATTAAATTTATAAGTATACGATCATGTATTGTAGTTTACGCAGAAGTTGCCATGATGATACATTAGTCAGATTAAAATACTCACAGTAGAGTTTGCACAACGAAAGAACATCCCCAATAAGTAAAGGCCCAACAAAGGTCCGCTGATCATTCCAAATATGGACAGGGCCGCCTGAAGGTTGAGCAGTAAAACATGTGACACATGTGGTCATGACAACAGCTCACCAGCAGAGGTCAATGAATCATACCTACGTTCTACTTGTGGTTAAACACAGCGCAGCTCATTTGTTTGCTGGACATATGGTCACATGCAGTATCATTTCTATTTGATACATTCATGCACTGAGTCATATGACAACTGTGAAATAATATTACATGACTATGTTTATTTTCAAACACCTGTGAGGGCTCTTACACATACCTGCAGTATACTTCCCATGAGAGAAGCCACAGCTGCCATCCCAATGCAAAGGACCCCAAAGAAAACACCTGTCAAAGGAACCAATCAAAGGAACCAGTCAAAGGGACTTGTCGTGCAGTACCTTCCAGTGATGTGAACATGTTTGACACAGAAAGCACCGCAACCAAATGACTTCAAAATCTCTGCTTATTGTTACACTTTGCACTTTTAGTTTTATTTTGCACTTGATTCAGTCTGTTAGCACATTTTTTTCATTTATTCACAAAAGTGTAACTGTAAAAATTAATTATATGTGGAAAACAAGGGGGGGCGCAGTGGCGCGGTGCAGTGGGTTTGATTGAGTCCTGCTCTCCGGTGGGTCTGGAGTTTGAGTCCCACTTGGGGTGCCCTGCAACCGACTGGTGTTCCATCCTGGGTGTGTTTCCTTCTCCTCCAGCCTTTCGCCGTGTGTTGCTGGGTTAGGCTCCAGTTCGCCGCAACCCCACTTGGGACAACCAGCTTCAGACAGTGTGTGTGTGTATGTGTGTGTGTGTGTGTGTGTGTGTGTGTTTGAAATAGTACAACCCTTTGTAATTATGCAGCTGCTTATATGTGGATTTGGGGGGCGGGGATGTATTTGCCCCTTTAGGTAACTGGTATGAAGAGGCAGACAATCAGAGGATGTTAGCCATAACCGGGACTCACTGAGAGCCATGTTGCTCCAGTGCACCTGTTGCTCCGTGATGGTGGTCCACACAGGCTTCACAAAGTCCTCCATGGTGACAGCAACCAGGGCATTGATGCTGGACGACACTGTACTAATGGGCAGCAAAGATCATAGCGAGAACAATAACAGCACTGCATCTCCCCAGATAAATGTGGGCTTTTTGTCAAAAAATGAACGTACTCTGTCTCTGAGTATTTATGCTCCCCTTGGGTATTTAGTAATAAGTACATTGTTACCAAGAACCATTCATTCATTTCGCTGACACACACACACACACACACACATTTTCTGAACCACTTGTCCCATACAGGGTCACAGGGAACCGGAGCCAACCCGGCAACACAGGGCGTAAGGCCGGAGGGGGAGGGGACACACCCAGGCCGGGACGCCAGTCCGTCGCAAGGCACCCAAGCGGGACTCGAACCCCAGACCCACTGGAGAGCAGGATTGTGGTCCAACCCACTGCACCACCGCGCCCCCCATTTCGCTGACACTTCTCTCCTAAAAGAAATTTGCACTGCCTGCAATTATTCACCCATTTATACAGCTTTGAAATTTTTACTGGAGCAACTTGAAGTAAGTATCACATCAAGGGCACTACAGCAGCCAGTGGGATTCAAACCTGTGATTTTTGGAATTGAAAGCACAAGCTGTAGTCCCTACACTGCGCTCTGTCCCTTTCCAAGGCCACACTATGCACAAAACTGAGTGCTGAGTACTGAGTACACTATGCTGAGTGCTGGTGTTCGGTTTTGAACCCTGGCCCCCGCCGCCATTCTCTCACCTCAGCGTTCCACTGTATGCAGCTGCCACAAACAGCCCAGGAACTCCAGGGAACTCTGACAGGATGTCCATCACCAGGTACGGAAGCAGCTGGGTCACACACAGAAAGCAGTGCAGGGATGTACAGGGGCCAAAAGGGATGTGAAGAAAACACAGTAAAGTGAAACTGTACTATTCTGATCCAACTGATGGCCTATTTGAATTGGTGCACCATCCCTTGAACTGCAGAGGTCATATGTTCCATGAAATCCCACCTTTAGGGCAACTCCTGTTGTGAGGGGATCAGTTTACCATTGTTTTGGAGAAATAATATACACTCCTGGAAAAAATATCACCCAAAATTGATTAAATAAATTAATTTCAGAAAAGTATTTTTATGTGTCATTTACTATGTCAGTTATTAATACAGGTACAACAAAATGTGCAGGAGTGAATAATTTTCAGATTGTTAGTACCACCTTCGCAGTGGGTTGGACCGCAGTCCTGCTCTTCGGTGGGTCTGGGGTTCAAGTCCCACTTGGGGTGCCTTGCGGCGGACTGGCGTCCCGTCCTGGGTGTGTCCCCTTCCCCCTCCGGCCTTACACCCTGTGTTGCCGGGTAGGCTCCGGTTCCCCGTGACCCCGTATGGGACAAGCGGTTCTGAAAATGTGTGTGTGTGTGTGTGTGTGTGTGTGTGTGTGTAGTACCACCTTTGGACTCTAACTCATAAAGCACAAGAAACATTTTTTTTCAGTTTTAAACCCGAAATGGAAATCTCAGGAGCAAGTGCAGTATCCAAACTGGTTTTATTTAACTTTCTTTTTTTTTGTGGCGTAATCATCCGTGTGCTTTTCCTCATCCAGCTCTCTGTTTTCTTTATTTTCCTCGTTTTTCCCACCAGGAACAAGATTTGCCACCACCAATTAGTTTCTACACTTTGTTTTTTAAATTGATTTTGAAAAATTGTGTAAAGTGTTGAATAAATAAGCACTTGCAATAATCCTGGAGCTTCTCATCATGTTCAATGAGCGTAATGATTTCCAACTTGTCTTTTCAGCATACTGGATTTTTTTTTCTCCCTCACTTTTGTCTTTGCCTTTTCCATTGTCTTTGCCTTTGCAATTTTTTAGGAGACATTTTAATAAATTTGCTTATGAATAATTGTGATAAAATCACAATCACTGACTCGGATTTTCACCGTGCAGTAGAAAGGCACTGTGCAATGTTTGACACCCTCTTCATCTGGTCATGACATTAAGGCTTTATTCATAATAGTCTGTTCATGTTACAAATGTTGTGTGATATGAAAAACTGAGGCAATACGTACATGTTTATAAAGCTTATTTCTAAAAGCTGGTATTAAATCTGCTTCTTTAGTTGTATTTCAGATTTACCACAATAAGTCCTGTACCTGTTGAGTTTATCAATGTGATGAGAGGTATGAAGTTTATAAAGTGCAGTAGTTAGAGTTGTTCAAAAATTCTGCTTTTGCAGTAGTTAGAGTTGTTCAAAAATTCTGCTTTACAGAGTGAAAGGCTTGGACAAGACAGTGAATAAAACACCTGTCATACAAGTAAAATGACCACAAAATGTGGTTGTACTGAATAAGTCCATTGTATGAAAAAATTGTACACATTGTCATAAACTATTACATTACTGCAGTTTTTCACTGTACAGGACCCCTTTATATGAAGAAAGTGTATAAACTCACCGGCCACTTTATTAGGTACACCTTCCCAGTACCTGGTTGGACCCCCTTTTGCTTTCAGAACTGCCTTAATTCTCCGTGGCATAGATTCAACAAGGTGCTGGAAACATTCCTCAGAGATTTTAGTCCATATTGACATGATAGCATCACACAGTTGCTGCAGATTTGTCGGCTGCACATCCATGATGCGAATTTCCTGTTCCACCACATCCCAAAGGTGCTCTATTGGATTGAAATCTGATGACTGTGGAGGCCATTTGAGTATAGTGAACTCATTGTCATGTTCAAGAAACCAGTTTGAGATGATTTGAGTTTTGTGACATGGCGCGTTATCCTGCTGGAAGTAGCCATCAGAAGATTGTGGTCATAAAGGGATGGATATGGTCAGCAACAATACTCAGGTAGGCTGTGGTGTTTAAACAATGCTCAATTGGTACTAAGGGGCCCAAAGCGTGCCAAGAAAATATCCCCCACACCATTATACCACCACTACCAACCTGAACTGTTGATACAAGGCAGGATGGATCCATGCTTTCATGTTGTTTACGCCAAATTCTGACCCTACCATCTGAATGTCACAACAGAAATCGAGACCAGGCAACATTTTTCTAATCTTCTATTGTCCAACTTTGGTGAGCCCGTGCAAATTGTAGCTTCAGTTTTCTGTTCTTAGCTGACAGGAGTGGTACCTGGTGTGGTCTTCTGCTGTTGTAGCCCATCTGCTTCAAGGTTTGACGTGTTGTGAGTTCAGAGATACTCTTCTGCATACCTTGGTTGTAACGAGTGGTTATTTGAGTTACTGTTGCCTTTCTATCAGCTTGAACCAGTTTGGCCATTCTCCTCTGACCTCTGGCATCAACAAGGCATTTTCACTGCTCACTGGATATTTTCTCTTTTTCTGACCATTCTCTGTAAACCCTAGAGATGGTTGTGTGTGAAAATCCCAGTAAATCAGCAGTTTCTGAAATACTCAGACCAGCCTGTCTGGCACCATGCCACGTTCAAAGTCACTTAAATCACCTTTCTTCCCCATTCTGATGCTTAGTTTGAACTTCAGCAGATCATTTTGACCATGTCTACATGCCTAAATGCATTAAGATGCTGCCATGTGATTGGCTGATTAGATATTTGCATTAATGAGCGGTTGAACAGATGTACCTAATGAAGTGGCCGGTGAGTGTATATCTGAAAATAAGAAGAATCTAGTTGACACACCTGATCAGAGGCCCCTACATCTTTGTTACTAAGTGGGTCACAGTCTTTGTAGATGGAGTACATCGTGAGGCCAGAGAGGACAGCCAAGGTGACAGTAACCCACAGGCCTACCATGTTGACATATAGAGAGCTGGCAAAGGAATAAAACAGAGATGTCAACCAGTCTTATTTCACGGGGTTATATCTTCCACAAAAAAGCTCTATGGCATGAATGTTGTTGCCATGAGGGCTACACTCACAGTTTGGCATGGGTCATGGTGCGGCACGAGATGTACCGTTGCACCTGTGATTGGTTTATGGCATAGATTGATGTCCACATCAAACTTCCACCCACCACAATGGTCCAGAAGGTGTGCCTCCTCAAGGGGTCAGGATCAAAGCTACATGGAATAGAAAAAAGCCACCTGGAGTTTTTTCCATAGCTGTTCCTCTCTTTTTGCAAAGTCTGAGGATCGCTTATTCAAGAACTGGTATCACTGCTACAGTAACATAATACAATAATCTATAAGTACTATAACCATGCTTTGGATAAGCAGTTACTGAAAATGGATGGATGGATGGATGGATCTCTAATTAGGCTACACACCTGTTACATTGACTGTATTTATTTAATGTAATAAATTTTTAAAAAATGTAAATTAAGTCTTTTATACAATGGTGGGTGGTGGTTTACTCTGTTGAGCAAATGCAGTTTTGCTTGTTTCTTACTCAAAGGCTTCAAGTCGTTGACCTTGACGAGCATCTTCCCAAATCTTAGTTAGTCCGCCTTGGAGAACAGCCCCACGGGTGATGACAGCCACAAAACCAGCCAGCATGATGGCCATCTGGAATACATCTGTCCAGATCACTGCCTTCAAGCCTCCCTGGAAGTGACAATAGGGGCAACAGTTCTGTGATCAGATTATTGTCCATCTCCTCCAGCCAACCACACATCAGACTGGGTGGGCTTATCTCAGTGTTATATAACAAGACAGTAGATGTAGTTTTAATTGTAAAGCTAGCTGATGTTCCATTTTTAAGGTTTCTATACACAATGGCTACAACTGCTTGTCCCAAGCAGGGGTCGCAACGAACCAGAGCCTAACCCAGCAACACAGGGCACAAGGCTGGAGGGGACACACCCCGGGAGGCACCCCAAAGAAGGAGTTAAACCTCAGACCCAGCACATGGCAGGCCCCAGCCGAACCAGTTATGCTACCACACTACATCGCCTTATGGACGGTTTCTGTAGAGACTTTTAATGCACCAACTTATATACTCTAGTCTAAGTTTTTGTGGACCAGACTTATTGTTTTTTACTGGTTTTATAAGATTAACACAGAGTTATAATTGGCCTCAGTTCACTCCTGCCAATATTATACAAGGGCGAAATAGTAATGAAATATCCTGTGTGATAATTAACAAATATCGATTCCTACTGTGTTGATAGACCGTGCCTAAGGTGACTGGTTTTGACACTGCCACTGTTGTTGAATGTTTGCCAGATGGTGAGAGAAGAGTATGTCCTTCGATTCCACTAACCAGGGTGCAGTAGATTATACAAACAGCACCAGTGGCCACCAGCACGCCCCATAGGTCCAGCCCTGTGACTGCAAAAGGAGAATAATTACCCAAAATGTAACCAAAGCTGTAGACATACATGTTCATAAATCTATGTATTCAGGCAATCTTCTAATCTGATTCTGCCTGGAAATGAACCTCCTAAAGTTAATCATAAACTGTATGTCGGTATCAGCTACAGATAAAAGCTTTTGGTTCATAATGAGATAAGAAAGTATAAAGTGCTTATTACGTTTATTACTTTGAAAGTGAGAGTGTCTTTATGAAAAGATACGAAGGGCCGTTTTGTCTAAGACTCACTCTGATTTAAAGCAAGGGCGGGGGCATAGATCACCATTCCAGTGTACAAAGCCTATGGGACAACAAAGGAGCAATTAGATGATTGTATCCAAATGCTTGGCTGTTCAATAATAAGTAGAACTTTAAGTGCTTCTACACCGCTGTACTGAACTGTGACAGTATTGCTTACATTTTACTTTAAGAAATTAAAACAACTTCAGCAGGTGCTTCAGTCAGCAGGGTTATGAAAGCTTGATTAGTTAATAATAAATAAGTGATGCTGACAAAGATCATGTTATTTGTAAATGTTGCTGTAAAAATAATCTTTACAGACTGCATCTGTCCTAATAATTTCTCAAATCTTAGTTCACTTCCTTATGCATTTATAACCTAAATATATGACTTAGCTCACAGTTTGTGCAATGTACATGCTGGTTCCAACCAATCGTATGACTTTGTTGAAGCGCATCTCCAGGTACTGTGAAAGAATAAGACTTTAGATTCAAGAAGTCACGATAAACAATGGAAAAAAAGTTCTTATGACATACAATATTTCATCCAAGTGTGTATCTGAATAATTTTTGACGGGCAATGTTGTTCATAACTTGATTTTTTCACAACTTCATTTGTTTAGAGCACCTTTTCTGTTAATAAAAGCTACATAACACAGTCATCCCTCTATTTATTAACAGGTTATGTTCTGCAGTAACCCCAGATAAAGTTCTCATAATTTTACAAAACTTCCTGTAACACTTCCTTCTGCTTTTAATAAGCACTTATCTTAATCTAGTGTTGCAATGATTGTGACAGTCCATTGTAGTGTAAGACTTATTTTATTATTTTTACGAGCTACAGGTTACATTAAAAATAAAGTTCCATTAAAATTATTTAAGACAGCCATTTGTAATATCCACAACCTCCCATTCATTCCCTACTGTTGACCGATTCATCACTTAAGCCTGTCAAATATTCTCCAACTTCTGGCCACCTTCAGCTTTCTTTACAATTGATAAAATGTTAATGCGACAAATATCTCTAAATTTATATATGATAAGCTCTGGAAAAATAAACACCAAAGTATACTTTGTTCAGCATGAAGTAAGTAAATCCAAGTTTAGAAAAAAATTATAATAATAATAGTAAGCTGGTAATAAATTGTGAATACAAGAAACACAAAAAACGGGCAGACTCAGAGTCTTGACACTTTCATTTAGAACAAGACATTGCACTGAAGAACTGCAAGATTTATAAAAGTTTAAAAGATACAAGTGTTGAGGAGGCTTTAAGGTACAGGTGTATCTCCTCCATGGTGACCAGTCTCAAGAACAGGGCCCAGGCGGTTACGGTAAGTTTACAGTTTTAACCAAATATATTTGTACAAGCCAAATCTTTTTGGTCTCCATTCATGTACATATACTCTAGAAATGTATTTTAAAATGTATTCCAATGCGTATGCTGCATAAATCCCATGGTAAATGCTTCAAAGTAATCACTTTCTTGCCTCAGTTTATTTTTACAGTTATGCCTAAGACATTTCTATTTCAACATGGATAAAGAACAGCTACCCCTGTGGATAATCTGGCGCCAATTTAAAAATGCATCAGAGCTTAAATTTATTTTAAAAAGGGAAGAAAAGCAACAAAATGATGTCTGCAAGGTTTTATCTTGGTTAATTACATGAGATCTTTGTAAATATTTGTCAGCTAACAGTAATTTAACTTTTGTAATCTATAACATCCCCACCCACAAATATTGCTGCTGCCAACAGCTGTGATGCTGGTAAAGATTTGCTAAGATTTCCAGAGAGTTGTTAACCAGACAGTGTTTTCTGTTTGCCTAAATAAAACAGGATCTAAAGTTCAGCTGGAAGCAGGATTCAACTTTCTCACTTTAGGACCAAGTCTTTGAAGGTAATATATACAATCACAGCATCTCCTTTCGGATTTATGAAGTTCATTTCATATCTTTCAGGTTAATGTTAAACTGTTTCTGTAAGTTTTCTCTTCAACAAGCCTAGTATAACAACAATAAAAAAGAACACTTTATATACTTTATTTTGTACATTTTTGGTCATAAAAACATAGTTACATAGTTCTGACAACTCACCTCATATGCGCTGGTAATTCCCAAGCGATAGAATAAAGGGACGAAGATCTCAGCACTGAAGGTTGACATGATGGCATAGGAGAAACCAAACAGCCAAAAAGCTATACCGTACACATACACCTCAGCTGGCGTACCGATCACGGTGATTCCTGACATGAAGCTGGCTGTGAGAGACATGGCCACAGGCACTGCAGTCATCTGGCGACCCCCGAGAAGGAACTCCTGGCTGCTGGTGTCCTTACGGCCACGAATGGCCTGGAAGAGGCCGATAGCTGCTGCCCCCAAGACCAGACCAGCGAACACTACATAGTCCCAAGTGGAGAAGGTGGCCACAGGTCTTGCCATGGTCCTCTGGATTACAGGAACCGATGAGAAATGCACCTTCCCAGTCACATCTCACTCTTACATATTGTCTTGGGGGGGTCAAGGTGACACAGTCCAAACTACAACATTCAGTGTGCAGTGTTATGATTAACTTCTTTACTCCTTGTTGTTGACACTGCATCACTTCCAGCTCAGATTTTCTAGTGATTCGATGAACATTTAACCTTTTTTATAACCAGACAATACAATTAAAATCATCTTTGAAGTTTAGATTAGGTTCATTGATAATACCTAAACTATACAGGTTAAATGATATCCTGTATCACTCAGCACATTGCACTGTCTGATAGCATTTAAAGACTTTAAGACTAAATATAAATACCAAAATCTGTTTTTTCAATGGGGGTGCAGTGGCGCAGTGGGTTGGACCGCAGTCCTGTTCTCCGGTAGGTCTGGGGTTTGAGTCCCGCTTGGGGTGCCTTGTGACGGACTGGTGTCCTGTCCTGGGTGTGTCCCCTTCCCCCTCCGGCCTTACGCCCTGTGTTGCCGGGTAGGTTCCGTGACCCCGTAAGGGACAAGCAGTTCTGAGTGTGTGTGTGTGTGTGTGTGTGTGTTTTTTCAATCACAAGCAAGAAAAAAATTCCACTTTTAAAAGCTGTTGTAAATCTGTAGTCTGCTTACTGGAAACTCCCTCATGCAGTTGTCAGAAAAGAATGTTGAGCCATCGCTTTCCTCAAGGATCAAACTACATTTGAGAGACAAGCTAAAACTAGTGAGAATACAGTTAATTTGAGCTATCAAGAAATGTTAGTCAATAATCTCAAAAGATACACATCCACACACCTTCTAAGGTGGTACGTGCATGATGAGAGAGGTCAAAAAGTAGGTTTGTCTTTTAGACTCAAACTGCAGGAATGCATAATGTTGCAAAACTCAAGGTGTATGTTGAAAATTGCAAGGAGTGTCATGGCCATAGGTACCATAAGGATGACCACAAGGACTGGCTTTGTGCATGGCTCAGTCCACAATAACATCTGATAAGACCACAAACTGCGTCACTATCAGTCACATTGAAATAAGCAATAAAATGTTGTCCGAAAGTAATTTTATGTTGAAGTTGTGTTTGTCGGCTTTTTATTTCCAAGCGAGAACCAAGGCAACTGTGAGCTCATATGGTTCATTCACACCTGATCATAGCAAAAAATGGCTTTCACAGTTCTATTGCTTTGAAGATAGCTGAATTCCACTCTACAGCAATTATTCTCCAAAACATTTAACGTTAATTTGAAACGATTAATAAACAAAATGTTTTTTGCTCTTTAAGACATCAGAAGCAGACCAGATCTTTTTGTAAAGTTATCATCTTATTTTCAGCTCTGCAAAGCGAGTGCAAAGAGAATTCCAACTTATGTGTATGTGTTTTTCATTGACATTTAACCACCCCCACAACAAATGCAATTAAATGCACATCTGTTCCTCTTCATTTTGTTTCTCATTAACCATGGTCATTTCATCGAAATGAGAACGTGGGGTTCTGGGGAAATGGGATCAGTGCTTTGGTGATAACACACGCAGATGTTTTCTTTGGTTATCAGTCAAAGGATATATTTATGGAGGCTGTTAATGATTTTGGAGGGCTCACTCACAGTTTCCATCCATTGGCTGATTGGTTTTCCACAGTTACCTATAAATATGGGTGAGCACAGTATCTCTGGGGGGTGAACTGTCCTGCACTCTGGTTTTCTTCTCCCGATGGATTACCGATGAATTGCCTTCTTTTCAAAGGCAGGTTACATACTAGATGTAATATTGTGAAAATTCATATCAGCATCTGCTTGTCCTTAACAAATGATGCATGTGTCCAGTGATCAGTCACCAAAAATATTTATGACCTATTCCACAGAAACAGCACGGTTTTAAGATAATGATTACAACGCAATTTTCTGTTAATTTGTCTAAATAGATTATAATGCTCCTCCCAGCCACGGCATTACATGTATACATGATCACAATGGCCAGGAAAACCACAGTCAACTATGTTCATGTGATTCTAGCAAATCCTTCTCACACTCACTTGTCCTATATGGGGTTGCTGGGAACCAGAGCCTACCCGCTAACACAGGGCATAAGGCCGGAGGGGGAGAGGACACACCCAGGACAAGATGCCAGTCCATCGCAATGCACCCCCAGCAGGACTTGAACCCCAGACCCACCGGAGAGCAAGACTGTTGTCCAACCTACTGCGCCACTGCACCCCATGTGCAAATCCTTCTCTTTGTTACTAAAACCATAACCTTTATTTTCTGTCAGTTTTATTGAACCATCCGTGCTGGCAAACAAGTCCGGATGAGCATAGTTTAGGGAGATGTTTTATCTGTTTCAATGCATCTCTTGAAGCTGAACACAGAAATATTTAACAAGTCTTTAAATCATTCTGCAGTCACTCAGTATTCATGTGAGTATTTTTTAGGGAAAAAATTTTAAAAATGTGTTGTAATATCTTGAAAGCCTGGTCCATATTTTGCAAGAGTTTATGGTGAGATACGGCGTATTTGGTGGCACAATGGGTGAAGCCGGTGCCTCACGATTCCTGAGCTGCTTGGTGGCTTTGCACGTTTCTCGCCATGTTTGCACCCCCCCCAGACATGCATGGAAGAAGGTCCTGGCAAACCACTCCTGTTCCTCCCTTGCCTCGGAAACCACACATGTAGCCAATCTGAATTGCCCTGCAACAATGGCTTTGTTACCTGTAATGTGACTGAGAAGTCCTATTTAATGCAGAATGCCCAGGAGGGGTGGGCAGCCACTGGCACTTGGACCCCCAGAGGTTTTTTCTCCCTTGACTTTCAGTTGGGAGTTTTTGTTCCTTTCCTCTGTCACCAGTAGGTATACTTATAACTGTGATAAATGTATTGATAATGTATTCCGATAGTCTGTAGCCAACTGTCTATGTTTCTTTGCCTGATTTATTTGTTTCTTTACCTTATGCCTGTGTTCAAGCTCTCTATGTCACTGCGTGAGAAGAGAGCAGTATAAAAATAAATTGAATTAAATTTCAGAGCATACAAAGGATTTAGATTACATATAAAGGATTTAGATTAAACATATGATTATTTAAGCACAGATTGTATGATACCACCTCATTACCAGCACAAACTGTACTCAGTGTCCTATAGAAGTGAGATGTGGGTAGCAAAATAAGGCAAGTACAGATGGCCCACACTTATGATGGGGTTGCGTTCCACGAAGCCCATCGTAAGTCGAAAATATTGTAAGTCGAAAATAAATTTAATACATCTAACACATCAAACATCATAGCCTAGCATATGTACGATGGCCATTACGGGCTTGGCACCTTCATGCCTCTTCTTCTTTTCACCAGTAGCAGGAGACACAGATGGGCGTTTCTGTGATATGATTGATGCACAAAGTATAACGCAGATACAGGAGGGTACCTGTATAGTGACCGTGTGGCAGAATGGGAGATGCGGATCGCTGCCACTGCCCAGCATCACGAGAGAGTATCGCACCGCATATCAATTGCCTTGGAAAAAAATCGAAATTCAAAACCGGAAGTATGGTTTCTACTGAAGGCCTACCGCCAGCTCACCATCATAAAGTCAAAAAATCTAAGTCAAACCATCGTAAGTTGAGGAGCATCTGTATTATAAATGCAAGGCGCTCACATGGCATAGTCCAGGGTATTCACATTTAATGCACAATGTGATCAAAAGACTACAATGAACAATGTTACAGAGAGATTTTTGTAGCTTGTTTCTGTTAGATGCACAGACAATCATTTTTCAGTCGTTCATTCCACACTTATAGATAGGATAACACGCCCCTCCTTTCACCACCGAACTTAGTGCAGGTCATAATGTGTCTCCAGCAAAGCATCCTCACTGAGGTCACTGAAGCCTGATAAACGTACACATGCAGGCATTTTACAGCAACCGGGTTCATTGCATTTGTCAAAAAACGATACCAGCACTCCAGCACTTTGAGTAAAACACCGCGGTGGTAAATTTCAGCTACAGTCTGAGCTTTAACACAAAAGAGGGCCCCTTTATTTCCTAGAAGAACCTTGGTTATGTATTTAGTACAGACGCACATTACTCTGCTTTTTCATGCTTTGTGGGTTTATGACTGTAACACTGCATCCAGGAGGAGTTAGGAGTCATTTTATGAGCCGATACGGTACTCATATCAGAAAATTTCCCATGTTCCTTAGGTTAATGGATGAATTAACATGCAATGATTTTCATTTTTCCTACTGTAAAAAAAATGATATATGGTCATTGTTAACTGACAAAACTGTACGCGTTCAAAAATATCACTGGCAATTTTTTCAGACATTCAGTTACATTTTACACCAGGTGCTGATTCAGGGATATCCTGAATTCTTTTGTTTTATATAGATCACATGTTCAAATGGAAGATGAGAATTTGTTATGACGTTGTTTGACACACTGATGCAGTGGTCAGATTATAGGAATATTTTGTACAAATGCAGCATTATCCCTGAGTTATAAAGATGCATTTAATGTGCATCCATGACCTTTGGACATTAGTGGGAAATTTCAAAGAGACTTTTATAGCATATTGCAAGCACTATGACATAGGCAGTTTTATTTTAGTAGTTTTATATTCTGTTGCATGATTTCTGCTATGTGACAGTGAGCTGGCAGAAGGTAGAAGCAAACACTGGAGCTATCCCATGCCAATTCTTTAAGATAATGAAGACCAGCTACTTCTAGTTGAATGGATAATCAAAAATCATATATGAGGCAGCTGGTCAGAAAAGTGAGAGAAGTCTAGTAACATGGAGAATACTCTGGCAATTCTGTCATGTTTTTTACAGGGGTCACATTTGCAGTTTCTGTTTTGAGTTTAATTAAAACTTTAATTCTACTTCTTAGTAGAATCAGTTCAAACTGCTGCTGCCCTGCACCTCTGTTCCCCCCTATGGCCTAATATACCATCTCAATCCGTATGCTTTCTTAGGAAATATGAAAGTTATGCTGTTTTCCCTGTAATCCATCTGTCCAGCAGAGCCCAAAAGTTAGCAATCCACAGTGACAAACCTATTGCATATAATGAACATTTGTTCTTGGACTGTGATGGGGTACACACTTCCTGAAAGAGTATTCACTGAATCTTTCAAAAATCTTTTACAAGAAGTCTGACTTATCCCCATCCTACCATCTTTTTGTGGATGAAGTTATACAACATAGCCTAATTGTTGTTACATGCTTGGCAAGGAAATGTATTTTACTCAAAGTTCCCTCTTTAAATATGTGGGCGACTATAGTGTTTCACTTTGTTCCACTAGAAAAATCAACATTTGTTCAGATATATCCTGGAATGTCTGGGCATCATTCTGGAATTTCTTAGACAGTGGTACATATCTGGATGTATTTGCAGTTTCTCTGTGCATTGTTTCTGTCTCAAACTGGGCAACTCATTCATTTTGCTTACCTCCTCGACTAAGAGTCTGGGAGTGACTCAATTCAGCTCAAGTCTATCTTTCTCTCAGCACATGGAAACCACAGCCTGAACCTGGAGATACATCCTGCCTAACATCCGCAGGATCATTACCTCACAACTGACTCTGCCCTACTACTAGTCCAGGCCATGGATATCCTGTCTGGAACTGCAACTGCAACTCTCTCCTGTCTGGCCTTCCTGCTACTGCCATCAAACCCCTACAGCTGATACAGAACACTGCTACATGAATTGTGGTTGACCTGCTGAAGTGTTCCCATGTATCTCCTCTGCTCGTTTCTCTGCACTGGCTTCCTATAGCTGCCAGGATCAAATTTATGACCCTGGTTATGGCCTAAAAATGCATCAATAGAACCACTCCCAGCTATCTTCAAGACCTGATCATCCTCTACACCCCATCCAGACCGTTTCACTCCTACACCTCAGCCTGCTTGGTGGTCCTACACAGGAAAGGTAAACCACAAAGGTTCTTAGTTGTGACTCCGTTGTGGTGTAGTGACTTCCCCCTCTCACTCCGAACTGCTGAATCTCTGTCCACATTTAAAAAGGGTCTTTAAACTCACCTCTTCTGGACTCACTTCTCCCATGATCTCTTAAGTTCATGTAATGTGCAAATGTTCATGCTCTTTAAGTTTGAAATCGTAACTGTTAAACAACGTATAAACCTTCACGTAGCTACTCCTGTAATGTAATGCACACATTGTATTTTCTATGAGGTCTGCGTCGCTTTGGAGAAAAGCATCTGCTAAATGAATAAATGTAAATGTGTTTTGCTGTGACCCAGTACTGTTCTACTCTTCATCAAAAACGGAATAAATACAATTGATTTTAAATTGCAGCATACATATGAAGACAGGTAACTACTCACGATTAAATGATTACTTCATTCACATGCATGATTGATGAGATGATTACTTCATTTACCAATGCAGGGATTAACAGGGATTTGGCTGTCAGTATAAAATCTGGAGGAATTGAAGATTTACAGCATTGGAGCTACCAGCACATCCAGGTGAGTGAGACAACACGCCTCTCTCCTAACACCAAAGTCAAACACCATACAGTAGGGGTATGTGAGACGGGGTAAACTTGGGAGTGAACCAATTGGGAAGCAATACAATTCAATGCACGGCGGTCTGAACATATTTTTCCACTCAGTTTATTATAAAATAGGTAGTAAAGGTGCATAAACTCCAAGTGCATTCAGAGATGTAGGGAATGAGGTGAATTGCAAATACAGGATCTGTATGAAAGAAAAGTTGCTGCTGCTGAAAGAGAAGTTGATGAATCTGATTGACTTGAGTGGCCAGGACTGAAGCTGACATCCCTTGTGGTATTTAGTGAAAGTGTTTTAGATTAATTGTAATTGTAAATGCTTTTAGAAAATACCGTGCTTAATTATCACTCGTATCTTGTGTACCATGTCGCATGTGCCAAGATCTTGCTTTAACCAAAGAGGATAATGCTGACTGCCCATTTTCGATCTACTTCCTTACTGGGTTTTGGTCTTGTTTCAGTCATTAGGTGTCCCTGCGCATGAGAGGTGGAGATTCTGATCCTTCTGTGATGGGCAGCAGCACCTTGGCACTCACCTGTGGGCTACTGTATATGTTGGGAGGGCGGGCCCTCTCTCTGTGCTCTCTGACAGACTACACTCTGTATGTGGAGAAACCCGGTTGCGACTACTGCGTAGCCATCAACACCACCATCTGCATGGGCTTCTGCTATTCATGGGTAAGAATTCCACTGGACCAGCAGAATGAAGACCAGCTACCTCTTATGAGTGAAGGGGCATTGTTCTAGTTCTGGTTCTTCACTGCTCTGTACGAGTCCCCTCAAATATTTAGCAGGGCTTCAGTGCACAGACTGAAGTTAAATCCAAGACATTACAACAACTATGGGACAGCTAGTAGCATAATGGTAAGTGTTCCTGCCTTTGTACCCAAAGGTCACAGGTTTAATTCCTATCCCCAGCTGTAGTACACTTGAGCAAGGTATTCACTAAATATGTCTGGCTGCATAAATTGGTAAAAACTTGTAAAACATCTTAATGTGATGATGGCTGTGGATGACTGATTCATTGTAAACAGTGTATCTAGCAGTGTAAGTCACCTTGGTGAATAAGGTGTGTGGACTGATAACTATATAAATGTAATATTGTAATGCAACTGCTTTGAGGAAAAGTGTCAGCTAACTGTTAATATGTTCCATATAAAGATATTTGACAATGATGTAGAAATCAGGGCTTGATCTTATGGTAACTACTTCTTGTACTTCATTTAAGATTGTTTTCATGTGATTGCAACTTGTCTCAAAAGCAGAAATTTGTAACAATCCTCGTAACTCAACTGGACCTTAGACAAAGACATCAGATAGATAGAAAGACAGACTTCTGAGGTGCAGGTTCAAGCTGTACTTCCTTCCTTTGTTTCTGGGTAGGACACAAACATGGTGGGGCTGGTTGGGAAGCGGTTGCTGTTGCAGAGAGGCTGCACATACCGCTCCATAGAGTACCAGACCATTACTCTACCAGGCTGCCAACGACACGCCAACCCACTCTTTTCCTATCCCGTGGCCCAAGACTGCTATTGCAGCACCTGTGACACGGGGAGCCATGAGTGCACCCACAAGGGTGCTGGCGACAGCAGTGTTCAGTGTGCCAAACCTCTGCTCCACATTTACCCTTACCCAGGGCAGAGCAATCACGTCTAGCCTCCCTGAGGGGTACTTACCTGTCAGTGCCCTATCTACTGTTAGCTTATAGAAAGAACTTCCTACAAAATGTTACTGTAAAGAATGACTTTTGCAGCCCAGGACTATAACTCCATGCGGGAAGATACATTCTACACCATGTCAGTGATGTAAAACTTTGTTTGTTCATCTTCATGCCCTGTCTCAATTTGGAATAATTAAAAGCTGTTTCTAGAGCTGATTACAGCAAATGTGTCATTCTAGTTAGTCTCACAAGCTTGTTTTTTTTTTTGGAGCTGTTGCAATGGCTGCACAGTGGCACACAAAACCTTTTGTCTGATTGAAAGCTGTGTCAAACACGTGACTGGATCACGCAGTGTGTCACACAAATACTCTTACTAACTGGCATCAGACGCATCCATCCATGTGATCAAAGTACGCCATCCATATATACAGAATGCAAATATCGCTCAGTTACCACTCTGCTTAGTTTTTCTAATACCTTTATGTAGAATTCTCTTTAAAGTAAATAATCAGCATACAGCTTAGGTTAAATACTCAAGGATACAATAGCAGGGTCTCTCCAAGGGCTTGGGTGTCTTGCAAATGCAATGTGAACTCACTGTACCAGAGAAATATAATAACTTGTTGAGGCACTTTAACTTTGATGGTAAACTGTTGATACATGAGTGAACATAATGTGCTTGGTTTTTACTCTGCTAATACGTGTCAAGGTCATTACAAATTAGTATCTATTTGCTTCTCTTCTTAACAAGTACAGTGATTTTGCTCTAAAAATAAAATACAGGTTATTTTGTCCCCCCAGGTCCAAAGACATACATTTCAGGTGGTGACTTTACGTTGCTCATAGCATATGAATGTGGGAGAAATTGTGTGTGTGACCACCTTCTGATGGACTGGCATCCTGTCCATTGTAAACCCTCCCTGGCCTCATGCCTTGGGCTTCCAAGATAGATTCTGGACAGCTGCAACCCTGCCCTAGGATAAGAAATTATCAATAGCGAGTGAGTCACAGGTTATTTTGTCACGCAACAGCTGCAAAATGTTCATCTTAGCGTGTTCAGCAAAATTTAGAATATTAGGACTCCAGGAAATTCTCTTTTACAGAAAAATGAAAAATGATAGTAGGTGATGTGAGTCCACTATAGGGCAGACCTATCAAAGGCACAGTTAGTGTAAAACAAAACCTAGTTTTGTATTTATTTTGAAGAGAAAAAAATCCATGAATTTCATCTGACACCAAAAAAACTTTGAGTATGACACTAGACATACAAGCCAAACAGGTTTAATCCCTCATTTGGGGGGTTAAGTACAAAAGTGGTACACATGCTTAGAGACAAAGAAGGCGACAGCTGCCTCCTATTTATAGACCTCCAGCTGTCTGTGTGTCTATGTCCCATTTTAGTACTTTCTTTCTAGAATATACAGTATGCTGTTGCCAAGGACAGAAGGACCTGGTTTCCACCCACACCGAGCAGCAGCCAGCAATCACCCCTGAACCGTTTGTGCCCAACATTCACCAACTGTGAGGAATGTGTTGTGTGAGGGTAAACGTCAAATAAGAGAGTAACTGATGGGGGCTAGCTGTGAAATGAAGACATTACCTATGATTCATTTCTGTGAGGAAGGAATCTGTGTTGCACTTAAAGCAGGATGACAAGGGTGAAGACACAGGACTGTAAATGAGGACTGACCCAGACAAGAAGTCATGGGTTCAACAAGCCTCCTCCTCAGGGTTAGTCCAAAGAGGGTCTAGCATTCCAACATTCCTTTCTATTGAATCACAGGCAGGGGCATGTTTGGTGCTTTGCAACTGAAAGGATATGCAGCACAGGCAACACCCATCGTCTTCTTTCCTCAGTGGACTCTGTAATTCTGAGCACATTAACGTTCTGTATGCTGGAAATACTGACGATAACAGCTGAGGTTCACTCAGCAATCTGGGACCATTCCTTGCACAAGCACTCTGCAGACTCATCTGTGATCAAACACTGTATTTCAGGAGTCAATTAATCTTTTTCATTATTTCTTATGCTGGTAGTTATGGTGTTCTTGATTTTCATCCTATTCTAGAAAATGTACTTTATGGTAATTTGGGGTAACTTTCATATATAAAAAAAAAACACTGACACTTAAAATCAGATTTGATTGACTAAATATAAGTGGGATGAATGTTAATATACTTAAAGACTAGTAAACCCTCCAAAATTTCAAAAGTTGCTTTGGAAAGTAGCAGAGCGGTGTCTTGAGAGTCCTCGTGGCAAATGATAGCCACAATTAAATGGAAATTCCTTTATGCAGCCTTTATGCACTCATGTTTCAGATACTCACATGCAGTTATTTCAGTCCGAAACCTTATTTCTTGCCTCTACCTGTTTAAGAATCTTTAAATCTACCATTCAATTTAAAAATGACATAAAACATCTAAAAGACAGTTTTGACCTTACAAACAATTTGGCTGCATGTGGGAAAAAAAATAAGAAATTGTTTAAATATGTTTGCTCAGCTAATGCAAAGATTTACTGTTTGGTACAGAATAATAAAGTTTCACAACACACACTTTTGGAACCACTTGTCCTGTACAGGGTTGTGGGGAACCAGAACCTACCCAGCAACACAGGGCATAAGGCCGGAGGGGGAGGGGACACACCCAGGACAGGACGCCAGTCTGTCACAAGGCACCCCAAGCAGGACTCGAACCCCAGACCCACCAGAGAGCAGGACCGTGGTCCAACCCACTGTGCCACCACACCCCCCCCACTTGCACAACACTGATAAAAATTAATATTACAATTATAATTCAAGGGTTAATTGAGTTTGGAACTCTACTTTCAAAATCTCATAACCTAAATTCTGTTAGTCTTATGTTCCCCCAATACCATAAACTATTCGAGCAAAGCTTTCTTTATAAGGTATGTGACATAAATACCATGCTGGGTCAACTTACATGCATGAGCATTTTCCAAAGAAAGTTTTCTTCCAAAGAAATCCGATATTTTGATTACACTGTGCAGCTGAACATGAGATGTACCCTGAGATAAACAACTATAATCATTCATTGGTTAACTCAGCTAGCAGGTACCTACAAGACCCAATTTTAGTATAAATGCAGTCAATCCTGATCTCAGTCTGAAAAGAGGGAGAGTTAAAATAGTGACATAAAAACCCCATCAATTGTCCTGCAGACGAAAACAAAGCTGGTGGTAATTTTGAGACCCAAAGCCCAGATATAGTCTAAAGAATAAAGGAATAGACCTGAGTTGGAATTTGCCCTCTCAGGCTTTTTGACAGAGGATCACAATGCATTTTACGATACAGCTACTGTTTCAAAAGAATAACCTGTGGTTTTTTTTTTAAGAAACTTTAAAATGCATATATATACATACACACACACACATTTTCAGAACCACTCATCCCACATGGGGTCACAGGGAACCGGAGCCTACCCGGCAACACAGGGCATAAGGCCGGAGGGGACACACCCAGGACAGGACGCCAGTCCATTGCAAGGCACCCCCAGCAGGACTCAAACCCCAGACCCACTGGAGAGCAGGACTGTGGTCCAACCCACTGCGCCACCGCACCCCCTAAAATGCATATATGTATATATTCAAATATCACATTTCATTTCCAGAAATTCACTGCCCACCACCATTTACTAAATAAGCCGCAACAAATATTTTTGAAGAGAATCCTTGGACACAATTATGACAGTTGAGAAAAGTATATGTATTACAGAAAAATTATGCCATTGTCTCTGAACTCCTGTCCAGTGAACTCCTGCTGAACCCTGAAAAGCCTGCTGTCTCCCTTAATCTCAGGCTTTAAATCTGACATATTGCCATAGACTTAGACCTGTGCTCTGGAAGTTAGTCATTTTATACAAAAAATGCTTACAATTTACTGTTTGTACAAAAGAAAAAGCTATAAAAAGGGCACAAGAAAAAATAAAACAAAGCTGTAATACAGTCAAGTTTACATAGTTACTGCAACCAGCTAATCTTGTTTCACAGACCTCTGAACACTTTTGAAGAGGATTAACCAATAACCGAGTCTCTAAGAGTTCATGGTTGGACTTATTCTGCTTGGAGGAGCAGGTGTTAACACAAAATGGAATTGCACAAATGACTGTGTCTCTCGTTCTTATAGGGTTTACATATTGCTTGGGCAGGAAATTGTTACAGTTCTGTTTACAGTTGTGTGATACACAGCAACAGCTTTCATAGCCGGAAAGAACTTGAAGCTGTGAGCAAAATGTTGGTGTACATGTCCCTTGAGCAGGACACATAATTGGACTTGGCTCAGTAATATATCTGCTGAATAAACTCAATCTACCACAACTGCAGGTAATTTCACTGAAACGGTCTGGTAGGAAACCTAATACTGCAGTGCAGAGCACACTTTTTAGATGCTTGGTAATAAGGCCAATTATTTCTCAGGTTTTTCTTAAAATTTCAGAAATTTTAAAATATCTTAAATAATCTAAAATAAAATATCTTTAATAATATGTTGCTCAAGAGTACTACAGCCAGAGGTGGTGACCTTTGGGTCTAAAGGCAACACAGCTAACCACTATACTACCAGCTGTCCCAAGTGAAGGCAGGAAAACAGAAACCAGTCCAGTGATGCAAATCCAATAGCTGTGATGAAAAAGAACATGTAACTTGACAAGGGGATCTGTACAGAGAAGTCTAAAAACTGCATCACCATAACCCAAGATGAGGAGGACTACCATATACTGTACATTTACATTTATTCACTTAGCAGACACTTTTCTCCAAAGCAACTTACAATGGATACTATGTAGTGTTATTAGCCCACACACCTTATTCACTGGGGTGATTTACACTGCTAGATACATTACTTCCACTGGGTCATGCATCCATACATCAGTGAAACACACCCTCTGTGTGTCACTCACACACTGTGGGGGAACCTGGACAGCATGTCTTTGGACTGTGGGAGGAAATCAGAGCACCTGGAGGAAACCCACGCAGACAACATGCAAACTCCACACAGACTGAGCGGGGATCAAACCTTTGTTCTTCACACCACTCAGGTGCTGTGAGATAGCAGCACTACTCACTGTGCCACCATGCCACCCCTCTACATTAAAGTAGACCATACAGAAGGGATAAAGAAAACCTATTTCTTTATTAGAAAAACAAAGGCTGGATTGGGGGGGGCGTGGTGGCACAGTGGCGCAGTGGGTTGGACCAGGTCCTGCTTTCCAATGGGTTTGGGGTTCAAGTCTCACTGGGGGGGCCTGGCAATAGAGTGGCATCCCATCCTGGGTGTGTCCCCTTCGCCCTGTGTTGCCAGGTTAGGCTCTGACTCCCCACAACCCTGTATGAGACAAGCAGTTTCAGATGGTGTGTGAAGTCTGGATTTATTTTGCTTTTGCAGCATGAACTCAGTATTTGGAATAAAAATAATAAAAACAGTCACCCAACAAGACATTTATACCAACTCCTAAACCAAAGTTCTTTCAAGCCAAAGCACAGCCTTTGTTTTATTATAGTTCAAGGGAAGGTTAACGCAGCCTATTATCAAAATAAAATTTTGGCTAGTGTGGATGCAAGTGTGCAGATGTTAAAATTTCAGTTCAAACTGAAATCTATCTCCTTGCTATGTGCTGCGCTAAGCCTCAGTAAGGCAAAGAAAAGCAGCAACCACATGGGGTCCAGCTCATTGAAAGTCATGTGACCAACCACATATTGACTCAAACCATTGTCTGAAAAATACCACAGGAGAAATGTCTGGTGCCATTTCTGAAGGAACTGAGCAGTTTTGGTTTACCCAAAAGAACACTCTTTTGTTTTACAAATATAAACACAGTCACCCCAAATCCCCTACGACTCGGGCTGACATTGGGAACAGAAATTCCAGAGTCAAGAATGATTTAAAAAAACCACAGTGCTTTATTACCATGTCCTCCAAAGTGGCCTGACTCAAAGGCACCTTGCCAACCTTTTTTGAGGATATGTGATGAGACACATGGTGCGCAGAAACCTGCTCGACTACTCCGCTACATACAATGCATTGACCTTCCTATCAACCTCTGTGAAACAAGAGCTTTTTAATGCGATTCCAGTGTCTTCAAATTTTCTGGAATCAAATTTACGTTCACATTTATTCATTTGGCAAACATTGTTCCATAAAGTGATGCAAAATTCAGAATAAACAAATGTGCATTTCACAAACAGATAGAGAGATGCAGATGCAATATGCCAAGCTTTTCTAAACACTTGGAGGACAGTTGACCACGCCTCTCTCTGGACTTTTGTTCTGAAGTTTTAAAGCATTCTTCCATGAGACCTGCCATTTAGAAATATAATAATGGAAAAGAGGGTGCACTTAAAACAGGTTAATTGAATACTGTCACTAAGGATTTGCTATACAAAATAACTAATTCGCATTTAAGTTAAAAAAATACTCTTCCTCTAGTAAAATTGTATGTGCTCTATATTAAAGTAAAATTCCACTTTTGTATAATCTTGCAAAAACATTCATTCCATGTTGAAAGACTCATATTACAGGTTTCTGTTATTTACCTGACTTGAAAACTTGTTGCTGTCAGTATCCTCTGCAGGAAAAACTTTGTAATCTGTTCTCATTGCTACCCCTGGTTCTTATATGGTTTGTCCTACACACATTATGTTAAACAATAACTCTTACATTTGGAAAACCTTGAGGCATACATGTCCTTATTGCTGAGTACCTCCAGTAGTGAAGCCCAGTCTGGATGACCTTTATCCCTGACTTATGCCATGAGCAACATCTGTTGGCAGTTAACACAAATGTCACCTGTGTTTTGGTCCTTAGAAACTATCAAGTACATTTTAATCCAATCCTTGTCAGGTGAAGACCCAGATGTGCTGCACACCCATATTTCCATAATCTGCAGTCTCCATTGCCATCATCAAAAAACACATTTGACTTCTGTAACATGGGGATATTTATCTGCTGTGGAATTCGGTGGTTACATCCAAGCCACCCTAGTCTCCAACACTGTAACGTCACCATATTGAGTGGTATTACCCTTTACTTGTGTCATTTCTATTTAAAAATCCTAAGTTGGACGACTGTCTGCTATGTGTTATTTCCTATCTGGACAGAGAAAAAAAAAGCAATAACTTGCATGTACGTAAATAACCTCAACAGTACAGTTCCCAAAAAAACTAACGTTTTGCCTAAAGATTGAACAGCTCAGTCAGGAAATATCCCCATATGTGAAACCTAATATTCACTGATCATGGTAAAGTGTACTATCTGTCAAGGAGTGTAGTCATCTACTTAGCTGGAAATACAGCTTTTGAGAACATATCAGAACGACATGAGCAGTTTATCTCCATCCTGTGATGAACTATCCTGCTCATACTAGTGTGTCTTTGTCATCAGACATCACAGAGTATCCTCCCTGTTAGTGCATGAATTTGCAAGGACTTCCATAAAAAAGGCCACAGGATCAAAAACAAGTTTCACATTATATGGCTTTATTAAAATTATTTGAAGAAGATATATGCAGTAAATAGTTTATTAAAGAGGGGCTGGGCAGGAATAGCTAGAAGTGTATTTTCATGTGTTCTGGGCTGAAGGTTTTCATTGTAAACATCAAAGTTGTAGTAAAAGTTTTACTAAAACTGCACAATACAACTGCGTTTGTTCAACCTCTCACACATCTTTGCCTTTTCCTACGCTAACGCTTCTCTTTTAACTAGTCTATTATGTCTACTTTTAATATTTTTAAAAAATCTAACCATGTACAATCATATTTTCTACTTACATTGATTCTGCTGATAAAATTTTGCTAGGGGAACCAGTGTAGACTCACAGTGTTCCCTGAATGTAATGGCTTATTACCACACATACACACTTTCAGAACCGCTTGTCCCATATGGGGTCACAGAGCCTACCCAGCAGCACAGGGCATAAGGCTGGAGGGGGCACACCAAGGACAGGACGCCAGTCCATCGCAAGGCACCCCAAGGGGGACTCGAACCCCAGACCCACCAGAAAGCAGGACTGTGGTCCAACCCACTGTGCCACCGCACCTGGCTCATTACCGGTGATGCTAAAATACCGTGTGAACTACCGCACCGTACTGTTATCAGCAGGTAAGAAGAGAGCTGGAAAATTACTGAGAAGAGGCCCTGCAGACTCGGTTAGGTCACCTGCTGCATCAGCGATAAGGAATCCCGCTGACCACATTTTACAACAAGCTCAGTCAGGACCACGAAAAGAAAACTCCAAGCTAGAAATTAGGTTTGTGTACGTAACGTTTAACATCTAAATAATTAAATGTAATATTATAATATAAGAAGGGGTGCAGTGGTGCAGTGGGTTGGGCCACAGTCTGCTTTCCAGTAGGTCTGGGGTTCGAGTCCTGCTTGGGGTGCCTTGCGATAGACTGGCGTCCTGTCCTGGGTATGTCCCCTCCCCCTCCGGCCTTACGCCCTGTGTCACGGGTAGGCTCCGTGACCCTGTATGGGACAAGCGGTTCTGAAGATTATAATATGATTACTGTCACTCTTACTGAATTTGACAGAATTATCCCAAACAATACTTCTGTATTAGTTTTACTTTAGTATTACTTTTAGTTTAGTGCTGACAGCAAATGTAATGTTATTTGCAGTTAGGTGGTCTCTAAATCAACACTTCCGTGAGATCTGTGCTACAAAACATGAATATAACCTGCGCTAGAGAAAAGAAAATGGACGCCGGATCACGTGATTCGTGTAGTACGGGACTTCCCGCAAAAAATAGCGGTAACAAAATGATTCTCCATTTTCGAATGTTAACGCACAGCTGCCTCCAGAAAACAAAAACACGTAGATTATCGGCTAGCTCATTTATGGATATAAAACAGTAAACGACGTGTGTCTTCGTACGTAGTACTAATAAAAACTTTTATTACTATTCTAGTGACAACTTTAAGTTTAAGTAATAGAAATGACTCGACTTTGACCCCCCCGCCAAACCTACCCACTTAATTCTCGTAGTGTAATAGTCACATGACGGTCATGATATCTGACACCGTACCCGCCCACCATTCATCGCTACATGTTACAAAAAATAATTATTGTCTGACTCAAAGTTTGCTCATTGGGTGACGTGAGTATGGGCTCCGCCTCCTAGTTTATATTCAGGTGGAATTTTCCAGTACTTCACAGCAATTGCTGAAAGCGTCGGCTGGTAGCGGTGTTGGTGTGCAGTGTTTAATAATATCATCGTTTCAAGCTAAGCAGTTTTCGGTGAGTTTTTATTTTATATATTTCCATGGATGGGAAAGTTGTAAGTTACTTGGTTTTGCTAATTGGAATTATTACTTGTGAAATATTAAGTTCTTTGTTATTATTTGACGTTTTAGTCAGTTGGTAAAATAAAAATGCTCGATAAAATGTATGTTTAGTCCTGCAGAAGTACATGAACCGAAATGAATTATTTAAATTAAATGTCCTTTTCGTTTTCCCCGTTGCGTAAGCTAAGCGGCGCTAGTTGTGTAGTGACAGCTGGTTGTCATACGGCGGATTGTGTGGCGGTTTCTTCTCTGCAGCAGCAATGCCAATTGAATATGTGTTCTCTCTTAGTTTTTGGCCCGCGTGCATCTACTATGATCTAGTAACTGTTCAGGTTAAAGTTGGGGTACAACGACGACGTGTATTCAATCCGTTCTTGATTAAGTGTAACTCTGGACTGAGACTTTAATGGAATTTGACGTTTAAAAAAATAAAAATAAATAAAATTGCGCACTGACTCATGTTCGATCATAGTTCATTTCTGGAAACGGGGCCACAGCGCGAGCGAGTCGGAATAGCATTTACATTCATTCATTGCGGGCTTTTAGTACAGCCTTCAGCTTAACGCCTGAGTACGAAGTTAACTTCTCAGTCAGCTAACTACTAATTACTTCGTTTAGTGTGATATATAATTTAAGTTCCCCCCCTCCCAGCTTTTCACATATAAAGTGTGCAGTATAACAATTTAGGTCGTCAGTGCCACAGTGGCAGCGCTTCCCCCACTGCCAGTGTCGTACTGACGTGCGTTGCCTCGCGCAGCGGACAGGGACACTTAGCGGAAGTTGGTCTGACTCGCCATCTCTCCCGTTGAAGCAGGATGTCTGCGTGGGCTGTGTTAACGTCCAATCTTTATATTAATTCTCATTGTATATTAAATGTGGGTGCTGCTTTTATAATTTAGCTAACTTCTTTGCTTAGGCAACTTGTATTGTCACACAACTTAAAGTGCTTGCGTGGTGTCAGTTTACTGTCCAGTCAGTGTGTCCTTCGTGTAGTGATCCGTGGTGTGTCACCCATCTCATTGAGTATTCTTTGTCTGCTGTGAGGACTGGCAGTGCTCTCATTGTCCTCCAGTGTCCCGGTAGCTGTTTGAAAAAAGCCATATTTGAAAAGTCATGTTGAGTATTGATGGGTAGTGCATTGAGGGTACTGCATTTTGATAGGAGCTTCTGACATGACATCTTGATTCTTTCCTTGCAGTGACTTCCCATCTAAGCACAGCAAGAACCAAAACTGAATTTCCAAGTCTGAAACTCAAGATGTCCCAGCAGCAGATCAGGTATGTTTGACAATGAGTGACATTAGCCAGAGGTTCTGTTTAATGGTCCAGGTCAGCGCATAAACAGATCTAAATAAAAGATAGGAATGGAAACTCTCTTCACCTGTGCATTTGGTCAGCTAAACCCAATTTTCATTTGTCTTACAAAATTCTTGTGCTTTTTTTTTTTTTTTTTTTTGCAAATTCGCATGGAAACTACATGTTTCTATTTAAAGGTAACAGTACAAAGTAATATTGGAGGAGTCAGGAGTCCATATGAGTTTGTTAAAGAGATGCAGATTGAACTCAAAAGCAGGATAATGTATATCACTTGTTTAATATTTGTTGGGATGGAGAACTTTTTTTTGCTTGTAAGAGGATAAACACTTCTCCATATATATTCTACGGAAACTCTGACAACATTGAGGTTCAATAATGACTCATAAGTGATGAAGATAGCTAAATTTCCAGAAAGCCATGTTACCTGTAAAAGCTGCATATTCTTCAGGAAGTGTAGTAGTTAGGCATTTAGAATAAACTTTAGGAACTCCTGAGACATCTGCAGTATTCAATAAGAAATTGAATTTTCATCTAAATGTCTGGCTAATTTAACTGAATAAATGAAATTTGGTTCAATTAAAAATAAAAAGTTCAGATGTGATAAGGGAGTCGTGTTAAGGTTCAAGCAGTTAAAAATTTGAATGCTTTTTGTTTAGAAACAAATGGATGTTTGTGTTTGATTTTTGCAGCCTTCCTGCCAAGCTCATCAATGGTGGCATTGCTGGGATTGTAGGGGTAACCTGTGTGTTCCCCATTGACTTGGCCAAGACACGGCTACAGAACCAGAGGAGTGGCCAGCAGGTCTACAAGAGCATGTGAGTTAGTCGCCCTCCTTTCAGTGTGACTGCATGGCAACAGTTCCATTTATTTTATAGAGCACTGTTCTCACAGTGACACAGAGCACTGAGCAAAGGATCAGAGGTATAAATAAGAGGTTGGCTGTACATTAAATTACTAAAATAACTATAATTATTAAAGCTTTAAGTAAGCTAACCGGCCACATAGGAAATCAGCAAACTCCCAACTGAAAGGCAACAGAGGGGAAAAAACCTCTGGAGGTTAAAGTGCCAGTGGCCACCTCTCTCCTGGGCTTCTAGATTTAAAATGTCTGTTAGTGCTGGAGAAATTATTTTCAGCATTTTAACTTGTAGGCTAATGCTAAGCCCAGCTATTGTGTAATGTGCCCTGGTGGTGGCAGTGTGTATACTGCACGGAAGGAGTTGAGTCAATTGTGATCACCAACATTGTGTTATAACCACTACTGGCTTTCTTCTGGTAGGATGGATTGCCTTGTCAAAACGGTCCGATCTGAAGGTTTCTTTGGCATGTATAGAGGTAAGGTGGTTTCTTAATTTATTCTTCTCGAGGTTAACAACTTACACATTGCCCTTAATTTTGGCTTCAACCAAATCTGAGAAAATAATTGCAAGAAACTTGCCATATGCAAAGAATCATTTTGTACATTTAAATGTTGACTTTGGAAATGAAAGCTCATGACAAACTGACTTTCAGTCACTGGGTGGCAGCATTTGCCAGCATTTGTCTTCAAAACCAACTAATAGTTGTAGTTTTTTGCGTATTACTAGAATTTATGTAGATATTAAGAATTTGTACCAATGCACATTATTGAATTGGCTGATAGTTAACATTGACTCTCAATGGTTTTGTTTATTGAAGAGAAAATAGTGCTGAAATGAAAATACAGAGTTCATTTTAAGACTAGATCTACTGAAATATGGTGTCATAGAACCCATTAAAGATTGCAGTTAAAAGCCAGACACACGCTTATTGCATCCATAGGGCTTTTCATGAAACCCTTTTTGAGGATTAAAGCTAGAGGCAGTTGTTTGGGGCCTCGGCTTCTGTGAGGAATTGTTTGTTTGCATCTGTGTTTTTCATGTTACAGACATGGGCCCCGGGGATTTTGAAGGCTAGCCGATAAGGCGCAGCCACGCTGGAGGCAAACGTTTACATGGTTCTTACTACTCTGCTCTATTATGCCTAGGCACCATATTTTGTATTGTGCAGTTGTATTCTGATTTCTGTTTAGCCAAACTTTTTCTGTCTGTCCTGTCTGCTAACACCTCTGTGTTTTTTGAAAAAAATACAGTAAAAATACTTTATAACATAATGTAATACGTATATACATAATGCATAGTGTAAGAACATTGTCATACTAAGCTATTTAAACACTGAAGTGGAGGGGGGAATACTTTCCAGGTCTTTTTTTCCCTTTTCACTGCATCTTCTAATTCACTTATCACTTTCATCTTTTCTTGATTTAATGTCAGTTTTGCTTGGTGTTGAAAATACATAACCCCCCCCCCTCCAGTTATCCCAACTATTGCTTCTAAACATGACTTTCCTCTCTTACTGTGCCTTGTGTTGTATTTAGCCAGCAATAGAAATGGATATTATATGGCAGACATTCTTGGTTTGATTGTGGTGGGGATTAAATGCTTGTATACTTTTTTTTAGCTTGTGCTTGAAATTAATGTGTTTGAAGAGCTAATCAGTCTTATTTGTTTTTTTAGGTGCTGCAGTCAATCTGACCTTGGTCACCCCTGAGAAGGCAATCAAACTTGCTGCTAATGACTTTTTTCGTCACTACCTCAGCAAAGATGGGTAAGAAAGGTTTGGCATTAAAGTTAATTCATGGGACTTCATGCTGGCATTGCTCCACTGCTTCAGTGCTGATTCTCTGTTGCAGGAAGGCCCTGACTGTGTTCAAGGAAATGCTGGCTGGGTGTGGAGCTGGTATGTGCCAGGTAGTCATCACCACTCCTATGGAGATGCTTAAAATCCAGCTCCAAGATGCAGGGAGGCTAGGTAAGGAGGTGTGGCCTTGTGGCATGTTATGTTATGAAACGCCTTTTTTGTTGCAGTATATCAGCAGGCTTGTGGCTAATTTTGAGCTTTTTACATAGCTGCTCAACAGAGGATTCCAGCTGGTGTAGCGTGTGCCAAGTTATCTGGCACCAGTGCAGTTCTGAGCCGGTCCTACACTGCAGGGCTGGCACCGCCAGTCCGCACTGTGTCAGCCACACGCATTGCCCAAGAGCTGCTCCGCACCCAGGGAATTCGGGGCCTGTACAGAGGGCTAGGTGCCACGCTCATGAGGTTAGTGTCTATGTTACAGCTCAAGTGGATGTGTCTGGTTTTTTGCGCCTTGCTGGTGTACAGCTAAATCTGGGGACGCATCATTTGCACAAAGGACTTTTTGTTGGAACTATTTCACCATGGCTTTTTGATGCTGATGTTGTGGTTTTTCTCTTCCCCCAGAGATGTGCCCTTCTCTATTGTCTACTTCCCACTGTTCGCGAATTTCAACCGTTTAAGGCAGCCCTCCCCTTCGGAGAAATCCCCCTTTTACTGGTCTTTTATCGCCGGCTGTGTGGCTGGCTCCACGGCTGCTGTTGCAGTCAACCCTTGTGATGGTGAGTGTGCAAAGGCCACTTTAAGAAGGTAACTTATTAGGGGAGATTACATGGCTGAGTGCTAATTGAAAGCATTCTTCCTTGCAGTGGTGAAAACACGGTTGCAGTCTTTGAGCAAAGGAGCAAATGAGGAAACCTACAATGGTGTAGCAGACTGCATAAGGTATGATCTAAAATTGTTGCTTCAGTTCAAAAGCTGCATGAGAGCTTAGTTCTTCAGAAATATTCTGTTCAGATGCTGAATGACAAACCTTTTTTCTCCCCCCCTGCAGCAAGATCCTGAAGAAGGAAGGACCATCTGCCTTTCTGAAGGGTGCAGGCTGCAGGGCCCTGGTCATTGCCCCCCTGTTTGGCATTGCCCAGGTCATGTACTTTGTTGGGGTGGGCGAATTGATTCTGGATTATGTCCCCTTCAGCCTTTACTCTGCATAGACTAAGCCACATCTCCTCAGCTCTCCACCTGACTCTGGTAAACTTAGCTCTGCTGGATTGGGCTGTGAAGGGAACTGCAGGAGCTACAGACCACCCTTTGTACACCGATGTGCATCAGGTCATCTCAGCTGTGGGAGCACAGGGTTTTGGGAACCATGTCAAACTTTTCTACCCTCAGGACATGAAAATAGGTTGCCTTGAATAATGTGTGCTTATCAACATGGTTTTTGAGGAGCAGTTGGCAATGAAATGTTGAAGCTCCCTCCTACCAGGGTAAAGGAAGGCTTCCAGATTTTTCCCTCAATGAGGGAGGGAGATGTAAAATACTTAACACCTCACCAGAATTGCTGAGGACCTTGTGATAATTTTGTCAGCACTGTGCCATGGCAGTACGCTGTACAGTTCACATACAGAAAGTAGAACTGTACCTTTTCATGGAGTGATTTTTTTTGAGATGTTAAATCTTTTTCCAGTGTCAAATATATTTATAGCTATGTATTTGCTGTTAAGTCAGTCTTCCAGCTGGTAAATTACAAAAAAAAGAGCCAAAGACTGAATAGTCCTTTTTTTTTTTTTTGTCACCAAGGTTGTAGGTGTGTATTATCAGGTATGGGAGTATAGTGTTCTTAAGAGGGCCCAAATTGTTAAATTGCATTTAGCTGTCAAAATTTTTATAGTCCTATAAGAAAGGACCAAGTAGAGATTAGGGCAGTGTGTTAGTATGTATCCAGAGTATTCTATCCATACAATTCATAACTTTGAGATGTCATTTAATACAGTGTTGTAGTTACATGTATTGTTTCAAAGATGGAATGATGGGAAACATGCTTTCTGTGCATCTTGAATTGATGCGTATCATGCTTGTGAAGTATACATGTCAGTGAAATTTGAGTTACTTATACAAAGCACAGCAGAAAGTTTTCCAGTTTTTGAAATGTTAACTGCGTTCTGAATTTTGTACATGCAGTTTGTTTTGGTATTGCAGTGTTATCTTAACTGTCCACAGTGGATTAACAAGCACTCTGCAATGAAATTTCAGCTGATACAAGATCTGAACAAAATGTTTCTGAGAAACGTTCCTGTAAAATGCAAAATATAATTAAAATCTATATAACTTAAGTGTTGAAAAGTTCTTTTGCTAGATTTAACCTGCAGGTCATGTGTGTTGTGGGGGGACAGTGGCACAGCAGGTGAAGCTGCTCAGTTCCTGAGTGGCTTGCTGGGTGTGGGGTTTGCATGTTTTTCCCTGTGTCTGCAACCCCAAGACATGCATGGAAGAAGTCCCTGCAAATTGCTTCCGTTCCTCCCTGGCCTTGGAAACCATGGTGACGGTCGCTGTGAGTCCTCAGCTCAACGGCTCCTTGTTTGTGCACGTGTGCAGGCAAGTGCTGCTGTCATTCTTGTCATTTTTAGCTGGTAATGTTCAGCTGAAGGGGGGAGGGGACACTGAACAGCAGACCATTGGAGTGCTTGTTCACTGAGTGAAACAGTGGATGTAAAGGATTCACTTGTACAGGACCTTGTGAGAACTTGCGTCATATTCCGGTCTAGGTACTAGAATGCTTTAAAGTCTTGGGTAACCTTTTGTCCCTTTTGGCCAGTACAGGTAAAGAGCGTAGTTGTATATTCAGCTGTCATGTAACACGGTCCTCTACAATGGAAAAAGTGCTGTGACCACTTAAAAATACGTATTTCACACGTCACCTCATCTCTGACTCATATTGCGCAGCTCATTAACGTCCACAACTAATTTCATTATGATATCTGTATGGAGATATACCATGGGGCAGTTTCAAGTACCAAAGGTTGTCGGTGTAGCTATTTTCTGTCTAAATCTTGGTTATGGAACTCTGTGTTACCCTGCAAACAATGACTGCTGGTGCCTATGTAGGGTATCAAGTGTTGCTCAACTTATTTTTTACATTTACTTGTTTAGCAGATGTTTTTCTCCAAAGCGATGTACATCTCAGCTAAAATACAATTTGTGCATTACATTAGGGGGGAGAGATGTAGTTGCAGATGTGATTTTTGAGTAGGCCTAGTTTTTCTTTCCACTTTATGCATTGATGTTAATCACACAAGTAGGTGCATAAAATGCAGGATAGACTAATCCTGATCACCTTCCTACATTTTTTTAATTTATTTTTTATAAAATGGTACACATTTACATATAATACAGGAGTAGTGGCTGTGTAAAGGCTTATCTGAGGATGATCATAAAGTTACGGTGCATGAACATTTACACCATAGATGAGCTTGAGAGATCATGGGCGAAGTGAATCCGGAAAGGTGAGTTTTCAGACCCTTCTTGAATGTAGACAAGAGTTTCAGCAATTCTGAGTGGGTGGGGGTGGGAGGTCATTCCCCTACAACATTGCCAGAACTGAGAGCCTCTCTGCTTTACTTTTTGTGCGCGGGACCACCAAGCGAGCAGATACAGAAGAGCGGAGTGGTCTGGATAGCATGTAGCGGTTGATCAAGTCTTGTGAATAGCTGTGAGCAGTTCTATTAATGCTGTTGTAGGCCATGACCAGGGTCTTGAATTTGCTCCGGGAAGCTATAGGAGGCCAGTGCAGAGAAATGAGTAAGGGAAATACATGGGAACACTTCAGCAAATCGAACACAACTTGTGCAGCAGCATTCTGTAGAAGCTGCAGAGGTTTGATGGCAGTCGCAGGAAGACCACACAACAGAGTGTTGCAGTAGTCCAGATGGAGTGTCACCATGGTCTGGGCAAGTAATTGGGCAGAGTCAGTTGTTAGGTAAGGACAGATCCTGTGGATATTACGCAGGATGTATCTACAGGATATTTTTAATGCTTTGACTGGATGGAGACTTATTCCTTCCAGCGGTTTATTAGAAACCTAATGTAAACCTAATAAGAAATCTAATTCTTATTGCACATACAATCACAACTATCAGTTCATGGTAAATGACAACTGAAATGGGTTTGACACGACATTGTGTAGCTGACACTGTAAACAATGTTAAAGCACTTCATTGTCCCCTTTGTACAGCAGGAAAATTTGTACTGGGGTAATTCCACGTATGTTCATTGTTCACGGGAGCTACAGTTGGAGTGGGATTCAAAGCAGGCCCTTTCAGTACAAGGGTCCAACTGCTATGCTACCTGCTGTCAGCACAAATTTAATTCTTATGTAAGCAGCTTCAGTGACATGAATACTGCTTCACTACAGAAAATATCTGTTCTTCAGAATGCAAGACATGCAATGAGTATGAAGTGTGTTTTACATCATGCCTACCCGTGAGCCGAATTACCAAAACGTGTCTCCAAGGTGTACCCTCACTCACGTGTAGCATCTGTACTTCCTGGATAGACTGCTAGCCACCGAAGTCTATTTTCAGGGGGTAGAAGCAATGGAGAAGGTCCGGTGTATGTTGCATTTTTAATTTTTAATATTCTTGTCTCCTATAACATTTGCTGTTGAGTGAAGGCCAGTTATGTCCTGCTAACAAGGATCCACGAGACCACGTAACTGATTTCCAGTGCTGACTGCTAATTTATCATTGTTCAAGGTAGACTTACAGCTATTATGGAGACCAAAGAGAACATAATAAAGCTGAATGTCGCAAGAAGATGAATTGCAGGTGAATCAGTCCGCACTCAAGATTGAATGCAGAGGTGGTGTTTTAATTTCGACTAATTGTTCGACTAATGTTATGCTGCGTAAACTACAAGAAATGGAAATGAAAAGGGTGGTAAATGTGGAGGTGTGAAGAGCAAAGATCGAGTGTAAGGTGTTGACGAAGCTCAGACTAACCAGCGTGTCTCCACTAGATCGTCATCTTCTCCAAGGAGAACAAGTACTATAAGTTAGGAATCCAACAAGGGTAAAGTAATTCTACAAAATTTTATTAGTTCTGACATTTAAACTTCTGAGAAGCCTCAACACTACTTAACTTTCAATGACATCAAGTACATGTTAAAATAAATTAACGAGATCCATGTAGGGTTGTACTGTAATCAAGTACAGTAGGCAGGCTCTTGTTCATCGTTCGTATTGTCACCCTGGACGAAGCTCCTGCTCAGCGTCTCCAGGAGCTGCTGAAGACAACGTGACGCTACAGGATACAATATCTTGTCGCTGCAAACATGTACAGTACTGTAATGTGTTTGTGGTGATGTTGGGCTGCGCTCTGTCCTGTCCTGTCCCTTTAGCCACCAGAGGAGGAGTTTTATAGAAACATTAAAAAGAAAAAAAAAAAACAAATATTTGCACATCTCTTTCATGGCTGATGATGCTGCAGCTGGACAGGACGGAGCTGCTCATTATGGCACCTATGGCGTCGGGTCAGTTCAGCAAGCCATTCCAACGGCTGCGGCGGAATCAGCATTTTCTTCTAGTAATGAGTAGTAAACTCAATTTAGTTTGGCGAAATTGCAACTTGGACAAGTGCAGGGATGGCACACATCTACCTTTCTGTTCTGCTCATTAAAGGGCGAAGATACACATAAAGACTGGAGAAAAAGATTTCGATATATGTATGTGTGTGTGTGTGTGTATATATATATATATATATATATATACGAAAAGTGTCACCACTTTTCAGCAGAATTAAACAAGTGTTATAAGGTAACTAATTGGTATATTGTGCTTCAGTTGGCAGCTAGAGAATTGATGAGCGATTTGAAAAGTCTCAGCAGGGAAATTTTCAAATATTAATTTGATTCTCTAACTTTTATTCATCTTTTATACAGTGAGACTCCAGGAACAGTGAGAGTTACGAGCGTCTTTAGGACTTTAGGGAATTTCTTACAGCGGCGTTGCTTCAAAAGCGTTTTGACCTGTAAGGAGATGAAGTTGCCTCTCCGGTATCTACAGGATCGCCCTCCACTCCACTGGTGCGTTAAACTACAGGAGATGCGACTTGGCACACCTGTTCCCAGCTGCACCCTATGGACTCTCTAGCTGCAAGGAGAGACCAGCTTGGTTCTCAAAGCAGCTGCCCACGAACCTGGGCTTGTGGCCATGGTGATGTTTGGAAATGTCATGAGAGCTCAAGCTGGAGCAGCCAAGTCTCTACTGAGCATGGCTTCGTGGAGAGCAGGGGCATTGAATTATTGATCCGTATATCAGAGAAAACAGGAAGCACCTTCTGATTGACAAGTGAATGGGAACAAAATCATAACCCATAAAAGTTATCTGTATTAAGCCGGAGGTGTGAAGCAATCAGTAGCTAAATTATAATATGAAAAATTTCCTGGGTCTGAATCAGCCGTCGCCGCAGGACCCTGGCAGCGGCAAATGGTGGTAAGAGCACGGTGCATGAGCAAGTGGATTCGGCAGGAGAACTTGAGTCAATACGTTAATTTAGACGCAAGTGGAAGTGGTGGAGAGGTCCGGCGAGTGCCAGTCGGGCTCAGCTGCGGTCCTGGTTGTGGCACCAACGGATGACGTCACTAGGCC
Organism: Scleropages formosus; assembly: GCF_900964775.1. Lineage (NCBI taxonomy): Eukaryota > Metazoa > Chordata > Actinopteri > Osteoglossiformes > Osteoglossidae > Scleropages > Scleropages formosus. The sequence continues at coordinate 1,145,683 of NC_041827.1, forward strand.
GGTGGCGGTCATATCGGCATGCTCGCAAATGCTTGTGAATGTTGTGGAGACACCCGACGTCCCACCTGACCGCAGCCCAGAAGATGCCTGCACTACAGAGGTTTCGCTGCCTGGGATTTGTGGGTTCAGGGGTGGGGGGGATTGTTGGGGGAGGTGTGGGATAGGGGTGCAGGTCATGGGCCTCTAGATGACCTCCCGGTTGTTTCGTATCGCGCAGCACAACACCATGCTGAAGATCATGCCGATTATCTGAGGGAGGAAGGTAAAAAAAACGTGGTGTGTTTTACACTTACCCTGTTACACTTACCCTGTTACACGGTCCCATTCACTCCTGAAAATGGACTGAATATGGAAAACCAGACAATGAAATGACTTATTTCACTTTTTTCAATAGGGGGAAATTGCAGTTTGTTTCACACCAGTCCTAATTTCACGCTGAATTCACCCTGAAATTTGCTCAAGGAAAAAAGTGGTGTAATATCGCATTAGAACGAGTAACAATTACACACTTTTTACTTTTTCCTGGAAAACAATGCCACACGTGTATTATCATCATGTCCACAAAACTTCTCTGAATCTTACACGTCCTCAAATCTTATGCTGGGAATAGAAGAAGACTGAATTTTCTTTTTATTTCATTGTATTTCATTATGTTATATATAATTTCATTAATATACGTTATAAATAAATGCAGAAGGTAAAGATTTATTTTATAGGTTACCAGTTTTAAGGTTTATTGGGTCTACAGGGTAATAGCAAATGGAGGAAATTTCATTTTCATAAAGCCTTAAAGGGTGAACATGAAAGGTGTTGCAAAATAAATCACAGAAATATTAATTCCACAGTTAAGTTACCGGGATAGTGGCCCTGGACTAGCCTGATGATGGCGAACACTAACTGTCACATTTAGATGACTGCATAATGACAGAACGCTTTGGCACCCTGTTCAGCAGAGCTTGCAGTTTATTGGGCCTTAAAAATTCTTTACCGATCGGGAAGGAATAAACCACATATCAGGAGACTGAATAACGAGGAAGAGTATATTTTTACCGTGTTATTGCACTCTGTTCACTTCACTAACAGGATGCAAATAATTTTCCAGCTTTGCATGGACCTGGAGACCATGAAGTGTCCCAGTGTGTTTGTTGGTATATTTTGGAAAAACATGTTTTTGCGACTTCAGTATGACGTCAGATGTGTTTTGCAAAAATTCCTCACCATAATTCCTGCAATGCCGATTCCCACATATCCGATGATGTACAGCTTTGTGTTGAAGAAATCTGCAATGGCGATCTCACAGTTCTGGAACACAGTGCACGTATGTGTTGTTTCATTGCTTTGCACACACTGATCACACTCATCGCTGTTAAATGTGCTGTACAATTGGGGTCATACAAGTGGAAGAAAAGGCTCACCTGGAGTTCGGGCTCCGATTCTGGGCAAAGGGACACGTTCGATGTGCTGCTTCCGCAACAGTTGAGCTGTAGAAGGGTCACAGGGGATTATGACAAAGTATAGAATGAGGCTTTTCTGTGTCTCATTGCTGTTTGTTCTGAGGCATCAGTACTGAGGCAGTAGCAGGAAGGTCCATAACATCTGTTTGAGAAACTATGAAACGGAGTGAGTGGAGGGTCGGGAACATTTACACACTCCTCTTGTATTCACATTCACAGAGTGACAAATGTGTGAGGTCATCTGGCACGAAAGGACACTTCACTGGATAAGGGCACATTCACAAAGATGAAGTATGATATTCTGTTGCTTGCAAATTTTGGCTGAAGTATTAACTATCAGTGCCTATCCCTAGGCTACTAAGAGGACACCCTGGATCAAACCCCAGTCCATTGCAATGTTGAGACACACATTTACATTACATCATTCAGCAGAAACTTTTCACCAAAGCAACTTCCAATGAACTCTCTGTAGTGTTATCAACCCACACACCTTATTCACCAAGGTGACTTACACTGCCAGATACACTACTTACAATGTGTCACTCATCCATACATCATTGGAACACACTCTCTCTGTCACTCACACACTATGAGTGAACCTGAACAGCATGTCTTTGGACTGTGGGAGGAAACCCACACACACACAGGGAGAACATGCAGACTCCACACAGACTGAGCAGGGATCGAACCCACATCTTTTTGCACCACCCAGGCACTGTGAGACAGCAGCACTTCTCACTCTGCCACCATGCCACCGGTTAACAGTGCTGCCTGCACCCAGATACACACACTGAGTTACAGGCTACAGGCACCTGAGAGTCACTTCAACAGATGTCTCTGGACTGCAGGCGGAAACATGAGGAGAACACACAAACTCCACACGCGCAGTGCAGGAGTCGAACTTCCACCCAAACAGCCCAAGCAGCCAGAGACAGCGAGAGACACAGGGAGGTACACTTACAATTTTGTGGTACACAGTCGCGACGGTGCTGTTGCTGTTTTCGTCGACTGACTCGCTGTAGAAACTCTGTAGTTCCTCGATAATCTGTGACAGGAAAACATGAGAAACTAACAGCTCAGTAATCCACTGTGGGGGTAGGGGTGGGGTCGTACCTCCGAAATGTACTGAAAACAAAATTGGGATTTTCATTGTTGTTTCAGTTTTACATTCCTGTATGATTAAAATTGACATACAGTATGTATATTATATATATAAGGTTTTAGAATTTCCGGTGCACAGAAGGTTTCATATTATACTTCCACTACTTGCTCATGAAGATATTTCTCCTCCAGGATTAACACCAGGCTGCAAAGTACGAGTCAGCAATGAGATGCCTTCAGGCCTGGAATCCTCCAGTAAAAAAAGGGCAGGAATTTCCTCCATTGGCTAGAAAGAGCTGGCAATGGATATTATAGCCAGTCAAGTTCTGTTTAAAAACCCCAGGATGGAGAGCAACGTGATTCCCCTGTGCTGACGCACGCAGCAGGACACGAGGCCGACTGGATTTGGCAATCATACCTTGTCCTTGTTTAAAAAGCCAAACACCCCAGCGGCGACCTCAGCACCGAAGATTACCAGGAGGCAAGTGAAGAACTACAATCAGGGAGGGAAAACGGGAAAAAAAATTCAGCTGTGGAAAGGACACCTAATCCTACAATGCACTGTACCTCTACACAGGGTTTTTTACCTTATTCGCTGGGGCGGTAAAGGAAGGGGTCACTCACCGATCCCAGAAGACACTGCGACTCCCTGACTGCACCGCAGCATCCGAAGAAGCCCACGAGCATCATGAGGCTGCCGGCGCCGATCACTATGTACACTCCTGAGGGAAGGAGAGCACCGTGTGGATCTTGTGGGAAAAGACAGAGGCTGCTGCAATATAAACATCCTTTGCACTTTATATTGAAGTACGGTATCCTGTGAAGAAGGCTGACTTGTGCTGCCCTGTTCATTTGTGGTTAGAGACACACGGTGGCAGCAGAGCACACAGAAAGAGACAAAACCATGTCTTTAACCGTTGACTCCCCGTCCGGTAAAGTGTACCCTCAAAAGGGGAGGAACAGTGATGAGGGATAACTAGTACTACTCTTACATGTCAAAGCCAGTAGTATGACAACCACTCTTTTATTAAGGTACAAGTCAAGATGGATATATAATGTGAATGCTTGTATTGGGTGCACATGAGGAGTCGAAGCCATGTTTTCAAAGGTGCAGAGATAAAGCACTTGAGCGCTGGAACCGCTGACCCTTGGACTGAACCATGTCAACAGATTGCTTCATGGGGCAAGATGATCGAGAAGTAGTGCTTTGCTCCACGAAACAATGCAGAAGCTCATGAGCTCCAGCTGTTCCACAGCAAGTTCGGTGTTGTCTGATGCACATGGCTCAACACGTAGCATCAGATCTTTCAGAACATTCAGAGCCTGCAAAAATGGGCGTGTCCAACAGCCGGAGAGCCGGAGCCTTGTTCCCTGGACTGGGTGCTGGGGGCCTATAGCGGAAAGCTGGACATGATGAGCATGAGTATCAAACCAAATTAGTCCTAATTGAACAGAAGTGGCACATGGACTGGCAGGAAGGGATTTCACATTTCCTGGAGCCAATCTCATTAAAACCGCATAACCATAAAACTGTTTATTTATTTATTTGTTTCTCTTAAGTGTATCGGGTCCTACACAGCTTTTCTACAATGGCATTGCAGTCATCAGGTGCAACACGATAGGTGTTGATGAAGAGGCAGCCGGTGCCTGGGGACTGCTGTGGCTCTTGCTCCGCGTTCAATTTTGTCAGCGCCAATCCTGTGCTGATGAGGGACAAACAGCCTATGGGTGACTGTGCTCTCGCTCAGCATTCGCCATCAACAGACCGTGTGGCACAGAAAGCCCACAAGGATTTACTGCAGCCCGTTGTTCCTTTTGAACAATGTATTATGACCTGATCATGCTGACCGACCAAAGCGGAGCCTTCGCTCCCTCCTTACGAACAGGCGCATCATTAAAATCCTGTACTGCAGGTGCCAGAGCGGTCAGGAAGGTGCCGAAGGTGTCGGCCAACAGGATGCACAGCAGCGACAGTGTGTGACACCAGAGCAGCGACAGCGCAAAGTCCATGTGTGAAACCTTCCTGTTTCTTGCTCTGCAGTTCACTGTCGGCACAATGGTCCCGGAGGCGGGAGCACCAAAGCCTGTGACCGCAGCCTCGAGATAGTTGGAGAAGCACTCGGCTGTGGTCACTTGCAGGCGGGAAAGGACTCTTCCAGAACCAACAGCTGAAAATAAATAAATCACATTTATTATTTATAACAATATAAAATTACAAAAGTGTCTCCAAAAGCTGTGCTACCAGACAACAGTGATTCCTCCCCCATTGTTTTGGACATGACCTCACCACCCTCAGTCACGGCCCACTCTGTGTCTCTGTCCAGCCCCAGCCCAATATGTTAAAGTACAGTAAAGTACGACTCGTGTGCGTGTGTGTGCGTGTGCATGTGACCCAAGGGAGTCCGTGTCGGACGAACATGTACACTTGGCAGCAGTCATCACACAGCACCACCTATGGCTGGAGGACAACAGGCTGTGTTTCTCACGGTTCCATCAACAATTCTGTCATGTATTTAGAATTCCGAAAACAAGGAAAATTAAGAGGAAAATAAGAACTACAAAGAGGTACAGTATTTTCACATTAAGTCCATTTTTTAAAATTACTCGCTGTTTTGCACTCCTTGCTTTTGCAAATGGGGGGCGGTGGCACAGTGGGTTTGGCCAGATCCTGCTCTCTGGTGGGTCTGGGGTTTGAGTCCTGCTTGAGGTGCCTTGTGGCGGACTGGTGTCCTGTCCAGGGTGTGTCTCCTTCTCCTCCAGCCTTGCACCCTGTGCTACTGGGTTAGGCTCCGGTTCACCATGACCCTGCTCGGGACAAGTGGTTGTAGACATTGTGTGTGTGTGTGTGTGTGTGTGTGTGTGTGTGTGTGTGTGTGTGTGTGTGTGTGTGTGTGTTCCGTGACAGATGGGGAAACTCCAGGAAGCAGTTCCTCCCGCAGTCCAAGTACACCGTGGAAATTACTCACCAGATGTTTATGGATGTATGAGAATCATAAATCTGAACAAAGTACAATGTAACTCAGGGGTTAAAAAAACAGTGGATTTACATGACAATTCTCAACAAAATAACTTTTTAAAGATAACATGGCAGATTTGAATGACCTACGAGTAACTATTGTGACATCTAAAAAAAAAAAAAACTATTGCCGTACTACCTGGAAATTCAGTAATTCTAATGCAAAACAGTGGGTGGGGTCATGACCGGATGTCTACAGAACGTGGATCCAACCAGCCCTCCCATGGAGCTGATCACAAAAAGTAGATGTCTTTGGACCTGGTTGGACACTAGTAGTCAGATGACCGTTTCAATATTATAGAGTATAATATTAGTGACTCATTTGCATGACCTGCTCAAAATTTCCATCAGTGCAAACATTGTCAGCGGTGCAGTAAACTAGTCTTTCTATCAAGGCACAACACAGTGGCTAGTCTGGCACCAACATCCCCCAACAAAATGATGTGTTTGTTTGTCCTCTTTACGTTAAATCACAGTAAAGGAATGAAGTCACAGATACACAAACAGCAGTGAGCAAAGTGCAGTTTCACTGCAGCTGAACACAGACGCAGTCCAAGTGTTGTAAGCGGCACTGCCCCCCCACCTGCTCTAGTACCATTAAACAACAGCCACTTTGCAAGAGTGCTTCACGACAGAGCTGCTGATGAACATACAAGTCTTCCCGAAGCACAGATTGCACTCCCTGGACAATATTACATGGCAGTTCTGATACCTTCTAAAGCCGTTGGGGGACGACAGCAGTGCCCACTACAATGAGGGCAGGGCATGGAGCACAGATGTGCCATTAGGAAGCCCTTTTACAAACTTCCATTAGCCTGGCTGCAGTGTGTGTTTGCCGTGAGAAGGAGTGGGGCTAATCATCGCATAATGGGCCACAGATGATTGGTGGTTTTGTACAGGAGCCCTGCTTGCCCATGATGCACCCTCCCAATGTTCCTGATCCTCAGAACACCTCCAGAAAGCAGGACCCAAGCATAAGGCCTCTGAGCTGTGTCCTTGCAGCCATTTGGCATGGAACCGATACACTAAAAGGTCCATTGAAGCATGGGGATGGTTGGTGAAGATAATCCCCAAAACAAAGGGTGAGGACAAGGGGATGAGGTGGGGAATATAGGCAGGGCGTGGTATCAGTAACATGTCTCTGCAGCGGTCACAGGAAGGTGGGGGACATGCTGGTGTTGCCATCATCCTCTCCTGGGTTCCTCCCCTCATTAGCTCAGTGTCCCATGGGACCGCTGATTCATAGGACGACCAGAACCTGCATCAAGTTAGTGGTGGGGGGGCTGCCATGGCACTGAGGGAGGAACTGCAGTCACGGCATAATTAATACACTTGGGGGTCTTTGTTGTTTTTGTGAGACTGCTAAGAGCGTCCTTTATTCCACCTTTTATGAGTAAATCGATACGGGAGACAATGAGACGAAGGAGTGGTGTCAAGCTGGCCCTCTAACACACTGAAGGACACTAATTAATCAATCAATCAACTTATATTTTTTTTTGTCCCAGCACTGTTGGTGTATGAACGAGTGAACTGAGAATCAAATCTGGTCACTGCTTACTAGGCCTGATGGTAATGGAGTCCAGGCCCAACTATCAGTCCCTTTGGTGAAGACATAAATAAATACCCTGGACGCCTGAAGAAACTCCAACAGTGATCCGTTTTCAAGAAGCCACCGGAGATTTAGAGCTTGAGGGCATCTTCTACTCAACCAACTTGAACCACCTTGTACATACACAACATACTCACATACATAGCAGTGCCCTCAATAAATAAGTGAAAAACAGGGTAGAGAGGCAATCAGTGCAAAAATACCCGGAAATTGCGAAAATGACAAGCAACAAAGAGTTTCAGAAACGTTTGCTGGATCCACCCCAGTTTACAGTCATTGTTCAAGGGGGGTAAAAGAAAATGAACTGAGCTGTGGACTGAGAGACACAGTCCCAAAGACCTGGGAGAAGAGAGTGGAATGAATCGAAACAAACCGAAATGAGGGCACCGTCTGTTGTCATCTTGCATGGCTTCCAAGACTGCCAACTCCAGATAATAATATTTATTGTGTTGCCATGGTAAAGCTGGAGCACGATATTCCAGGATCACACGACGCTCTGCCGCAACACATCACCTTGGCTGCGTTCGAGAGAGACTCCTAAATCACAGGGAGAGGCCTTGCATTTAGTATTTGAAACACTGACTGCAGAGATTTGTTTGTATGGGGGAAGCATGTGGTTTCATGAAAAAAGTGTAAGGTATAAATGTCAGTAGAGTAATATATGCTCAGAAAAATTACTGAAAAAATATTACTACAACCGATGCTGCTTCTCCTGGTGAAGGCAACAATAAAGTATACATAGGACACAGTCACAGTTGTGACCATATTTATTATAGCATGGAATGTAAACGTGAAATACAAACACAAATGCATTTCAGCCTCAGGCCTCCTTTAGCATGTAAAACATTAGGGGAACTTATAAATAAATACAGAGTATGCAATGTCATGTGACTCCCAATAATATGTCAAAAGGAAAGTCACTGGGCACAGGACAGTATGTACTAAGACATGTTATTGGACATTTAGTCATTTAACTGACGTTTTTCTCTAAATCGACTGGTTTATGATGTCAAGCTACCTACCACTCTTTACTCATCTATACAGCTGTCATTGACAATGACAACATCATTTTTACTGGAGCAGTTGAAGGTAAGTACCTTGCTTAGCTCTGAAAGCAACAGCTCTAACCACTGCACCATGAGCCGCCTCTGCCTCCGAACAAGGCCAACATACTTCAAACCCATTAAGGGGTTTCTTTACCTTACTATACATGTTATACGTGCAGTATGGGAGATTGGGTTTCAGAGATGCCACCATTGATCATTCATTTCAGAAAAACGCAAGAAAATGCAAAAGAAGCCAGAACATAAGTCAAAAATGAAGGCAATAACCCCAAAGCGGGTAGATTAAATGTTAGTTACAACAATCACAGAAGACATCTCATTCCTACCCAACGGAGACACTGTCCAGTGTGTGGATATACCATGGTTGTTCTGGTGGAGATGTCTGTCTGCCACCACCTCTCCTGTGTTTGGACATGCTCTCAATACCCACAAACTGCGATAACATTAAGTGCTGCAGTATATATTTGGCAATGAAGCCCTGTGCGAGTGTCAAACTGTAATTTACTTAAAACTCGTCTGTGGAGTTAACGTGCTGCAATGCAGCACTTTCCACTGTAGAGGTATTTGGGGAGGAGATGTGGACAGGGGAGACATGTGGGATGAAGAAAATATGGGAGTCGTCCTGCCGCCACTCACAGTGAGTTAACTACACAGTTGGCCCCTCTGCCAATGCTCCTGCAAAGTGCTCATGAGAATGGGCTCCTTGACCTCAGTCTATCACACCTGCAGTGTGATGCTCCGTACTGCTGGGGAACTCCAGCTATGGCCCCACCCATACAGGCAGGACTGGACTGCGCAGGTCCTCGGACACGGGCTACTGGAAAGGAGCTCAAGTGGGGTCCAGTGACATCATCAGATGAGACATTCCACTTGTGATGTCATTTGAACAATGGGCCCCGCTGCCGAGATATCGGTAATGGTCCAATGAAAAGGCAGCATGTCACTCTGAACTTGACAATGACTTTGACTGTTCACCCCCAATAATAGGCTCAGATTTCGACAGATGACGCCACACAAGAGATACAGAAGATGACATCATTGCCTTCTGCTCAAACATGAACTATGATGGTGATGAGATGGTGATTCCACGTCTATAAGCAGAAAAAGTTATTTTAGCTCAAATGTGAAATGTCCACCCCCTTCTGTCACTAGTGCACAGATAGACCACACACACACACACACACACACACACACACACACAGACATGCACTCAGAGCAGCTCCGGGTTATATTTATCCTCGGCCCCCAGCTGCAGGACAAGCCCACGCATCAAGGCTGATATGCAGCTGCACTCAAAGCGGTGACAGCAGGGTGCTGGTGGGACCTGTGGCCTCCTTTTCACGCAAAGAGAGAGAGCACGTTGCAGATTGAGAATGGTTCTCCTCCTGGAAAAAGAGACTACCCCACTTACAGTTCCAACTATCTGGGGAATGGAAAGCTGGCAGACACTTAAGAATGTTCAATAGGTTTACTCAGAGGCTGTGGAAAATCCAGCCCCCTCATCACCTCCTGTTTAAAAGTTGCTTCCATAAATGCCCTTTCCATGAGAACAAGCTGGATGGGCCTCCAGGCTGTAGCTCTCCCCAGGGAAATGTCTGTCATTACACAGATTGATAAGCTCCTCCATGTTCATGTGTAATTTATGGAATCAATATGGAGAACAGTTGGGGTTTCCTGCTGGATTCTTCTGGGACCTATGGGGCGAAGCCTACAGGCACTCTTGTACTGTGCAGCTCTGGCAAAGATGGCAACAACAAGCATGAACTACATGGTTAGTGTCCCAACTGCAGAAGGCTTGATAAGCCTCTTACTTGTGTAGTGTGGTACGCTGTGGTGACACGGTGTAACGTTAGCAGGAAGTATGGCTCTGTACTCACCAATGAAAAATGTCTCCGGAGCCCCATTTCCGTTCAGCAGTGACGTGGTGTCAGGGTCGAATCGTAGCCATAGCCCCACCGCCAGAACCAAGGAGCCCACCAGCTGTGGAACAAAATACAGGAGCTGGTGAGGGGATGGAGTGACCTGCATCTCACAGGACACTGCACACTCATTTTTAGTTATGATTTTATTTATCAAAAACTGTGGCAGCAAGAAAACAAGAGTTTCTTAGAAAAGTGGTTTTTCTCCACAAGCATCAGACCACTAGTCACAGACAGGTTGCTGCTATGAACTGTGGTGCAGAAGTAAACTTCTTTGTTTGTTTCCTATACATATCTGTGTATACAGGTGGTCCCCAACTTACGATGGGGTTACGTTCTGCAAAACCCATGGTAAATCGAAAATATTATAAGTCGAAAATGCATTTAATACATCTAACCCACCAAACATCATAGCCTCGCATACGTGCGATGACCATTATGGCCTTGCCGCCTTCATGCTGGGCAATTATCTTGAGTTTCTCCTCAAGAGTAATTGCCCTCCTCTTGTTCTTCCCACCAGTAGAAGGAGACACAGATGGGCGTTTCTGTGACATTATGGATGCACAAAACAAAACCGTGTGACAGACTGGTACATGCGGATCGTTGCCGCTGCCCAGCATCGCAAGAGAGTATTGCACCACATATCGCTTGCCTGGGAAGAAACAAAATTCAAAATTTCTACTGAATGTCTATCGCCAGCTCACCACCTTAAAGTTGAAAAATTGTAAGTCGAGGAGCATGCATATATATATATATATATATATATATATATATATATATATATATATATATATATATATATATACAGTATATATACATATGAGTGTGTGTATGGTCAGATATATACACACACACACACACACACACACACACACACACAATCTTTAAGAAGCAATTCACATATGTTTAACATACAGACACACACATGAATGTGATTCCATATGTATTCCCAGTGGAAGGAAGGCTTATCAAAATGAGAGCAGTGCCTTCTCAATAAACAGCTTGTTGCTGTTCATTAGCGATGTTCCCAATCTGTGAGGGGACATGTTGGTCCCAACCGGTGTGAGCAGGGGCGTTGCACCAACTCCAGGAGGCATGGAGCCATTTGTAGACCTGTGGTCATCTTCATCCTTGCTGAAATATGTCCACAGAACAGTTACTCACTACCGGCTGCTTGCCAAGAACAACCTTCTCTTCAGGAATCGCAGTGATGTACTCGTTCTGTTTATTTTCGCAGTCACTGTCACAGCCACAGCAAGGGTTACTCAGATGTGACATCGACTGTGAGCAAAACTGCAGCTTCTCAAGTATTTCATGTCTTCCTCTTCTGTGAACGTCCAAATGGTTTCAGGCTGAGGCAGAGTGAAGCTAGTCAGACCACATTAAAGTGTGGTCTCCTGTACCCTGGTAAAAGCACAAAGGTCATCCATTCAACTGTCTGTGCACATTTCTGATTGACAAGTCTCCTTTAGTGACTGTAAAAAACGTATCACTGCCATATCTGATTCATCTTCTGTCCAAAAACAGAGTGAGGAAACACTTGAATAATTCATCAGTGCAGAAGGGCACTCTGGGAAACGGGTTAGCAGTACCCTTCTGTCTTCTTCTGTCCCTCAGACCCACAGCCGCAGGCCTGACTGAAAGCACAGTTGGGCACAAAAATACCACATTGTTGGTTTTTTCTATTGAGTGGCTTGTCTTTGACAGTATACAGCTACAGTACATTGTTTCCCGCAGTAATTACACCCCAAGTTGAGTTCCTTAACCACTTTCCCCTTTACATGTCTACTGCTGCGAATGTGAACAATTGAAGCTTTACAAAGGAGGATGTGCATTTCAAAGTAGTCTAATGGTTGGCAGTGCAGCCTTTGGACATGGAGGTTACTGATTCAAATACCTCTTGCTGCGGTACTCTTGAGCAAGGTACTTATGTTAAATTGCTGCAGTAAAAATGTCCCAGCTGTTTAAATGTTTTCATTAAAAACAGTTTAATAGTATAAATCACCCTGGAGAAAAGCCTTAGATCAATGTATTGTGTGCTGAGGATCAGGACCCCACAGCAAAGTGACGTGGTTACGGCACCCAGCGGCACAAATGACAACATTTTCCTTCACTGGATCCATTACTGGTCAAAAGGACAGTCTAGGATTAATATACATGGCTTTTACCAGCTCCATGCTGTGGTGGCACCGGGGGTCAGCATCTAGTTGTGTTCTTCCAGGTTGTGTTACAGCTGAACTGCAGCTCTTGCTGTGCACGCTGTGTTCCTTTGTGCATTCACTGCGTTTCAGCAAACTGAAGACAGACAATGACCAGGACCATTTTATGTTTTTTTAGGGTGGCACAGTGGGTAGCGCTGCTGTCTCACAGGCGGCTGGGTGGTGCGAGAGGACATGGGTTCAATCCCTGCTCAGTGTGTGGGGAGTTTACATGTTCTTCTCGTGTCTGTGTGAGTTTCTTCCAGGTGCTCTGATTTCCTCCCACAGTCCAAAGACATGCTGTTCAGCTTCACCCATAGTGTGTGAGTGACAGAGAGAGTGTGTTCCAATGATGTATGGATGAGTGACCCAATGTAAGTAGTGTATTTAGCAGTGTACAATACTACACCTTGGTGAATAATGTGTCATGATAACACTACACAGAGTTCATTGGAAGTTGCTTTGGAGAAAAGTGTCTGCTAAATAAATAGATGTAAATGTTCTCATAGAGATAGGGGGTGCAGTGGTGCAGTGGGTTGGACCACAGTCCTGCTGTCCGGTGGGTCTGGGGTTCGAGTCCCGCTTGGGGTGCCTTGCGATGGACTGGCGTCCTGTCCTGGGTGTGTCCCCTCCCCCTCTGGCCTTACGCCCTGTGTTGCCGGGTAGGCTCCGGTTCCCCGTGACCCCATATGGGACGAGCGGTTCTGAAGATGTGTGTGTGTGTGTGTTCTCATAGATTTCCGTTTCCATGGAATCCTTCTGTGTCAGAAAGACTCGCAGAGAATCGGCAACTTCACCCCCACCCTTCTTATGTCACTGTGTGACAGAATGTTTGTGTCTGTGAGCACTCCAACAGACAGTTCAAGGCATGCCCACTTTGGGCTGCATTCTACCACCGTGAGTAGAAACATGGTAACTGGGAGTGAACTGATGGACATATCTTCTGAGCAAACATGTCATGTAATTAGATAAAGTATTGGAGGGAGAAGTGACTGGGGAAAGCGATGACAAGACTGATTTCCCCTTTCTCCAGGAAACCCATGGTAAATCGAAAATATTATAAGTCGAAAATGCATTTAATACATCTAACCCACCAAACATCATAGCCTAGCATACGTGCGATGGCCATTATGGCCTTGCCGCCTTCATGCTGGGCAATTATCTTGAGTTATCTCCTCTCCTCTCTTCTCCTCTCCTCTCCTCAGTCACCAGGCACTCGAGCCTTGCCATCTCCTTGTCCATCAACCTTTCACAGCCCCTGAGCTCACAACGCCATGCTGCAGGGGTGCACAGCCAGGCCACAGGGGGCTTTGCTCCTGCCACCCTCTGTACCAGTCTCCCCCCCACCCGCACCCTTGCCACCTGTGACGTCACCCACTCCTTGCCCAGTTCTGGTCACAATGGCCTCTTGTCCTCGCTTGTCAGAGACAAAGGGCAGCTGTTGGCCTGGGTGACAGTACTTGCAATCCCCCCTGGGTGGGCCTTGTCCCCCTCCCAGGAGCCAAGATGTAGAGTCTTGGATGGGGGTCACCCAAGAGCAGATTACGTCAAAGACGGACTCGTAGAATATTTCAGTTGATTAAACTTTGTTCGGCTACTGCCCAGAGTAATTATACCAGGTAATTAGTAGTTAGTTGATTTATTTTACAGTGTTTTGGTCTAACAAATTAAACTGGTGAAGGGAGACAGAGGACGAATGAAGGATGAACGCTGGATAAAGAGAGGATGGTCTGGCCTTAACACTGTAATGGTAGAAGTACGAGTTGTGTTTGTAAGCACAAAAAATGCAACATGCCTTTTCTGCATTTCATTCTCCCTGCGATTTGCAACAACCCATTTTGCATGCAAGGTAAATACACACAAGTTGTATATGGGTGGCTTCCATGACCGTGTCTTTCATGAGTCAGACTTAGGTGTTTTCAGGATGACTAATGTGATACAAAAGATGCTGCTTTTGAATATTCTGCACATAAATAAGTATGGAAATATACAAAAAACACTCAAGACTGCATTTAACACCACAAAAACACAAGGTCCAACAATTCGGTTCAAAGCCCCTGATCCTGTCCACCAAGCATCAGATCACACCCATGAAAATGCACGGCCAGGACAGACATGTATAAGGTAAGCTTGTGCAGTGGACCCTCAAGACGGCTCAGGGAGAGAGCGGGATATAATGTGTGTATTGCAAAAGGGAGGCGTCCTCTCCCCATTGTGTCCTAGGAATGAAGTTGGTGAGATGAGGATCGACCGTCTGCGACCTGTTGCGGAAGGCTCTTTGTGTGCTCTGCAGACAGCATCTCTCACAGCCCTTTACATCACCATGGAACCAACTTAGGGATGGGCACTTTGGACAACGTCAGCCCGAATCCCTGTGATCAGTGAGACTTCTGCTTGTTCATACTTATCCTGGCTAATTCCATTTTTTTTTAATTTATAAATTTTATTGTTATACCAAAGATGACAAATTTCTGAATTGACACATCAAGATGCTGAAGCACCCCTGATAACGCATATAGGGTTCAGGATTTTGTGCCAACATCAGTGATGACAGAACCACTCTCCTTGAAGAGATGACACCAGGTCACTGTTTGATATGTCAACCTGGGCCTGGCGCCAGTCTAGTTGTAACCCCACAGATTGTTTACAGCAAAACCAGTCTGGTATTTGCACAGCTTATTGGAAAGCGTACTTTCACCCAACTCTCTTTCCATGTACACAAAGTTTACATTTTCTCTGTTGAGATACAGTTAATGGGACATTATAGAAGCACTGATACTACGCAGAGCATTACGACAGGGTGATTTTGTGTAACAGTAGCTTTGTACGTGGGAAAAACTGAGGATCAGTGGTATAAAATATCAAAAAGCTTTGGGTATCACTTGGCGCAGTGTATGAAAGATGGCAAAACTTTCCGATTTCCATTCACACAAAGCATTATGGGACTTAATAATTCAACCGTCATGTTATTTTGGATCCTAAACTTAAGACCTTCTGGACAGATGGGCAAATTCTCTAAATATGAACGTAAAACAAATCTCTCCTGCTTTCCATGCACTGCCCAAGAGCTCCCCTGCTTGTCCACACTTGGTTCAGGACTTCCATTTCTCTCTCACATTCCCTGAACTCCTTGAATTAGAGCAAACGCTTTGGCATTAAAAAGCCTTCTGCATGCTGGAAGTACTACCTCACACCTCTTTTGTCTGCCTTTGCATATATCCCCTTCCATCTCTCTTCACCACTTCCTTCTCATTTTCATTTTAGCTCTCCAGTCAGCATGTGGCCAAGTGTGAGAGACCTTTTTGTGTGGTGTCATGTGCTGTGCTGTGTCACTGGACCATGGGAATTAACACTTTGCATAAGAAAATGTAAAAGGGTGATGAGGTCAACTAAATGGTCACATAAGAACTTCATGATTGATGTAACGGAGTATTTTGTCATATATTAGCCAAACAAAATAGGTCAAATAGAAGGTAATGTCATGGATAAGGTAATGGTCACATGACCAAAAGTTCCTTCAGGGAAACAGTGGTGATACTCTAGTTGTGCCTTATTTGTCAGGGCCTCACCCAAAGGTGAACGTGGTTGCATTTTATACAAAGTAATTATTATATTGCTCAGCTCACACTCTTAGCCAAATTAATTGAGAGAATTTGACCCATTTAAACAGGTGGATGTTTTGCTGAGCCAATCTAGGGTAAGTGCTGTACTTTGCTAAAGGGTACTACAGCAGTAGCAGGAATTGAATCAGCAACCTTCAGATTATAGGCCCATGTCTATAACCACTATACTACCTACTGCCCCAGATAATTAACCCAAATTGCCTTGATGACACATTTCCACTTGTACAAATGTCCAAGGTCCAAACGTTTCTATGCAAATCTCCGTGGATAACATTCTGAAAGTCCATATCTTGTGCGCTCTCTTGTTTTATCTGTCTCTCTCGCAGAGCCAGTGTCTGACTTCCTAAAACACACACCCCTCTGGGCAGCATCAGGAGAGTCTGACAGAGGATAGTGGAGAGTGGAAAACTACACAGAACGATATACTGCTGCAAAGTGAAAGGAAAAGGGAAAATCCAGTAAACAGCAGTGGGCAGAGCAGAGTAAAATCCAAGATTTTTTTCCCCAGGCGGCCAAGTGTTAGCACTCCTTAAAAGCATTAGAGCAAACTCAAAGCCCCAGGGTGACTATATTCTCTCATTTCAGTTGTAAGAGTTTTGTCTGTTGAGAAGCCTCACAAACAGTGCTGTGGAGTCGGAAGCAATTATTGGGTTACTGTAGTTGGAGTCAGTAAAAATGTGCTGACTGACTAAATGTACGCCAGCGTATAAGCCGATCCAGCATATAAGTCGACCCCCAAAAATCAGAGGTGTAATATAGGTTTAGGCCTATATTTGCTGGATAAGTCAACTCCCAAAATAATGTGCCACTTTTGGGCAGTGCTGTGGAGTCGGTGTCGTGGATTCAGAGGTCGTGAAGTCGGAGTAAGAAGCAATTACTTGTTACTGGAGTCAGAGTCAAAGGTTTCATGTAATGACTCCACAGCCTTGTTCACAAAACACAGATTTCTGGAGCTGCACTGTAAGATCTCGTCTGAGGTCAGTTTTCTCTGACACAACTGTTTTCTAGACAACGTTCACCTTTCCTGTCTCTGCCAAGCCCACTTCTTATAGTCACAGCGGTCATTTTCAAACCCACACTGGTAATGGGGCCAGACAACCACATCACTCAGACCTTCTGAAATAGAGCGTTGGATAAACTCTGTCACATACTGTATGCTGGCAGCTGGCCTGCTTCTATCTTGTGCCTGTTGGAGAAAACAACCATCCTGAGCCTGTACAGCGCCCACGCGCTACAGGGCAAGAAGAGTCCTTCTCTGGCTAAAAACAGAGGAAGCTCTTCTACTGGTCTCTGGACTCTAAGTCTAAGGCTGAAAGCAGAGAAGAAGCACAAACAAGCAAAGACCTTGCAATCTGAAGGTTAACTGGCTCAAATCCCACCATGTTGTATAGAAAGGTAAATCATTGTAAAAGCTGGTTATTACTGCCCCAGAGAAAAGCTTCAGCTAAATAAAGGTTAATAATAAACACATGTTGACCTTTCATTTTAAACGGTCCCTGTCCCCTCCCCAGAGGACTCTGATAATGACTGTGAAAATCCCATGGTGCACTGACTGGGATCCTCAAGTGTGGCAGACACAAAGAACAGTGGGGGGGGGCAACTCTTTGTACAGTTCTGGGGGACTGGGACTTTTTAGGGCCCTAAAATTAGAAGTGGCATCTTCAGCTTTCTGAGCAGGAAAAGCTTTTACAGACAGGGAAAGGCTGTCACACTTGTATTACAGTGAAACATGTTTTATTCCCTGAATCTAAATTTTAAAATCCCAATATAATCTGGATCTGTTGATTTTTATCATTTTATTTTTTGATTGTTGATTTCAAATTAATCTGATTATATTCTCATTTTACAGTTTAGATTCTGGGAATAAAACATGTTTCACTATAATAAAAATGTACAGAAAATGAATCACTGATAGAGTTGAACAATGACGACCATTGATTTTATCAGCAATTCTTTCACTTTTACTCAGGAAAGCCGCAGATACAATAAAATGTAACGAGTTGGCGGACTTTGTATAATGACATGTTTATACATTTCATCATGTATTACATAAATGACCTTTTTCTGCCCGTTACGACTTGCACATTTTATGGCAAAGTTTTATACAGCTGAGTATAAATTGAAGTCGGTACCTTTGCTGCTCGAGGGTACTACAGCTGGAGATCATGGGATTCGAACCTACCGCGGGTCGGGAACCAAACTTTAACCACAACCTGCTGTGCCCTACTAAACTAAAGCAGACATGCATGACTTAAGGAGAATAAAAAGAAATGTGTCCTGGACACTCCGTAAGTTAGTAAGTGTCACTCATTTACATGGACATACTGTACTGTCACTGTGTCCGTTTTCAGTGTAAAACTCGGCGCGTCCGAGATGCTCGCTCCCGCGTCCGGCGGACTGAGAGCGCCGGGCTTTGGCTCAGGCTTCGGCGTCGGCTACGACGGGTTTTTTTCCACTCAGGAAAATCCCACTGCAGACAAGCCTGCTGATCTTCATACACACGCGGCTATGATAGTTGTGCTCCACACACTGTTTCCCACACACAATGTGTCATACAGGTAAATGACCGGTTTGCGCGAATAACGTCCCGAATTCCTGTGAAAACATCTCCCGAGGCGCATCAGGTTTGCTGTGGACGTCAGATGTGCAACCTGTGGACACACACTGACCAGCAGCTAAAAAGAGAACAATACTACTACTCACCCAGAATATAAAGTTAAATATGAAAAGCAGGTATTTCACACACTTCATTCCACCTTGAACTTTGCTCATTTTTTTTCTTTTTGAAGTTTCACTTCACGCCTCCTTGCTTTCAGCGGAAAGTCTTGTATTTATCGTAACTTTCCTCTTATAATCTAGTCCACGCTGCAAGGAAGGAAGAAGAGCTAGACGCGAATGACACGAGTGGGTCACTTTCACAGCTATCTCCAGACCGCCCATTACAGTAATGTGTGGGGAACCTCTTGGGGGGCTTGGGAAGGGCGGCGAGCGCGCACGTCGTTGCAGTGTCAGTGTATCGTCTCATTACTTAAAAGCCGCTTATTTGTGTGACCTGTCTCTTGCAGTTACAGCAGTTCAACATGTTTTTGACCGTTATTGCTCTGGACTATTATTAATGAAGTTCACAGAAACCATACTGGCTTTTAAATGAAGCCTACAGCACTGTGCCAGTCTTTGTCTTTTCTTTTCTTTTCTTTTCTTTTCTTTTCTTTTCTTTTGTGAAAAAGCCTTATATTCGGAAATTATATCATAATTTCGCCTTACTATATGTAGTTCTGATGATTCTAGTTTTTAATTTTTACAGTTTCAATGAATAGTAGTTGTGCAGGTTACCCTGCAGGAGGAGCGTAAAGACCCCTGCCGGATGCGGCTGGGGGCAGGGGAGGGGGGCCTCGTAACAAAATGAGGACTCAGATGTTTTAGTAATATTGTGGGCATAAATCATGTTCATTTGAGCACTGGGAGCACGTTTAGCTGATAATAGAGCATACAAGTACACGTAAAACGAATAGTACATTTTGAAAACAATGCCTGTACAGTATATGGAAATGTTCAGTTATTTTTGTTCTATTCTCACACAAGGGCCCTAGGGAGGCCGGTAGTGTGCCGTTTAGAGCCCCAATGTGTTGGTTTGAAACCTCTCCTGCTGTGGTGCCCTCAATCAAGGTGCTTACACCACCCTTGCAATTTAAATACTTATTTGTAAAATGGATATATATTTTTAAAAATGCTTTCATAACACTGTGAGTCACTGGGGCCTAAATTTAATGTACATGTAGTAGGTGGGCAGTAAAGTTACAAGTAACTTTCCTCTGAAATTATATTTTTTTTCGGAAAAGTTTTTGCCATGGATACGTTTTCCTTTTACTCAAGTACATTTAATGTTTTCACTTCTCCTTAAAACCAGTCGAGTCACTGTTACTGCAAACATGACATGTTTTGTACTTTGGTCATTTTCAGATGTCAGTCACTTTTTACTTTTATTCAAACTAGTAAAAACCTCCATTATGAGCTCTTCTTCTCTCTCTTTTGTTGGCTTTCATAGTTGACAACCATTTCCTCTGTCATACCAATCATGATGGCATGATGCAGGCATCTGAGCTCCGCTGTGTTTGTAGTTGTGTGGAACCTTTCGTCATGTAGGGGGTCCGGAAAGAGCGACGGACACAGGTGCGGACTCGTTCGTTTATTGAAAGGTCTAGGCACAATAATGGTTGAGAATCATTCAGGGGTCGATCGATTGGCAGACATCATACAAACGTAAAGGGAATACTCGTGGTCCATAAACAATCTAAAGTAAACAACCAGAGAGACAGTCAGGAAGCAAACAAGAAGAGCGCTGTAGTTTTACGTCTGAGGTTCCACGATGAGGTGTTTCTGGGGTATCCTTTTAAGCTGTGGTCTCCGGATTGACTGCAAGTGTCGCCAATTGGCTGCTGGATGAGGGCGTAACAGTAGTCCCCCATCGTACAGGTGGCACTAGCCACCCGACACCGAGAAGGGGGACATCCCTGGGGAGAGGTGCCGGCCGGTCCAGGTGATCCTGTAGAAGGCGACAATCAGATCAGGGTCTAGAATGTCCTGAGCGGCCAGCCACGATCTCTCCTCTGACCCGTACCCCTCCTAGTCCACCAGATACTACATAGCCCTCCCACACCACCTAGAGTCTAGCAGGGCCCATGCTGCATACGCCGGTTCTCCGTCCACCTGCATTGGAGGGGAAGCGAGTCATTGGAGGATAGTTGGAGAAGCGATGTGCTGCAGGGCTTGAGCAGTGATACATGTAAGGTAGAGTGGATGTGCATGCCCAGGGGCTGCTGCAGTTGGTAAGTGAGAGGGGTAACTTGGTGGAATACCCTATAGGACCCGATAAAGTGTGAAGTGAGTTTCCATGAGGGTAGCCGCAGCTTGAGATCACAAGTGGAGAGCCAGACCCTCTGCCCAGGCAAGAAAGACAAGGTGCATCGTGCCGGTTTGTCCCAAAAGGCCTTCCACACCCTGGACGTGAACTGGGGTCCCCTGTCCGAAACAATCTCCTCAGGCAACCGGAACAACCGGATCACCTGTTGAAAGAGGGTTCTGGCCTTTTCCCAGGCTGTCAGCAGCTTGGGGAATGGAATCAATTGAGAGGTCTTCGAAAAGCAGTTCACCAAGGTGAGGATGGTTGTCTTACCTTCAGACAGGGGAAGGTCCACCAGGAAGTCTACTGCTACATGGGACCATGGGCGTGTGGATACAGGCAGAGGTTCCAGTAAGCCGGCAGGCTTCGAGGTTGGGGTCTTGGACTGGGAGCATGTGGGACATGCCTCTGCATACTCGTGGAGGTCATCGACTATGGAAGGCCATCAGAACTGCCCCTGAGGGAGAGAGAGATTCCAGTGTGCCCCGGGTGTCCTGCCACTGGGGAATCATGAGCCCACTGCAAAAGGGATGTCCTCATGCTGACAGGCACATACTCCTTACTATTAGGTTTGTCTGGTGGGGCTGCCGAGGCAGCCTGAGCCTCTTGCAACTCCCTGAAGAACAGCCACTAGACTGGAGCTACAATGCGGTGCTCAGGTAAGATTAGTTGGGGTTTTCTGGTGTGGGTTCTGGCTAGTGAATACGGGACAAGGCATCAGCCTTTGTGTTCTTAGAGCTGGGATGATATGATACAGTGAAATCAAACCTAGTAAAAAACAGTACCCAGTGGGCTTGACAGGGATTTACATTTATTCACTTAGCAGACGCTTTTCTCCAAAGTGACTTACAATGGATACTATGTAGTGTTACTAGCTGGGTTCAGCTGACAGGCCTGCTGGAGGTATTCCAAGTTGCGGTGGTCTGTTAGAACCAGGATGGGGCGGACCGCACCCTCGAGCCAGTGCCTCCACTTCTTCAATGCTAACTTGATAGCCAACAGCTCCCTGTTGCCGATGTCGTAATTCCTTTCTGTGGGGGACAGTTTGCGAGAAAGTAAGCACAGGGATATAGCTGCAGAAGGTCTCCCTGCCTCTGAGAAAGGACAGGTCTGACTCCCACGAGCGAGGCATCCACCTCGACCACGAATGGCAGAGAAGGGTCAGGGTGTTTGAGGACTGAGGCAGAGGTGAACCGGGCTTGTAGGCATGGTCTGCAGCCTTGGTCCAGTGCAGCTGGGGGCTTTTGCCTGCAGTCAGGGCTGTAAGGGGGGCTGTGATGGTGCTGAATCCCCTGATGAACTGGAGAAAGAAGGTCATGAACCCTAGAAATCACTGGATAACCTTGACAGTAGTGGGTCTGGGCCAGTCCAAGATGGCACGTACCCTTCCAGGGTCCGTGGCCACCTTCTCTCTGCTGAGGATGTACCCTAAGAAAGATACCTGGGGCTGGTGGAATAAACACTTCTTCCCTTTCACATACAGACGGTTTTGAAGCAGTCGGCACAGCACTGCTCTCACCTGCTGGATGTGTTGCTCCTTGCTCTGGAAAAAGATAAGGATGTCGTCCAAGTAGACTAGTACAGTCTCGTTGACCATATCCCCCAGCCGTGATTCACAAAAGCCTGGAACACTGAGGAAGTGTTGGACAGGCTAAAAGGCATAATGAGGTACTCTTAGTGCCTCTGCATGGTGCTGAACGCAGTCTTCCACTCGTCCCCTTCCGAATGTGAATGAGGTTGTATGCATTCCTAAGGTCTAACGTTCTGAAAATGGTAGCTCCATGTACCCCCTCTAACGTGGAGGTGATCAAAGGTAAGGGGTGTGGGTAACAGATGGTAATGGTCTCTGGAGAAACAACACTTCGTTCCACTGTATACAAGCTATGTAGAGGAATGACAATAAAAACAACTTGAACTTGGTGTTCAGTTACCTGTAATCGATAAATGGCCTCAAGCCCCTGTCTTTCTTCCTGATAAAAAAAAGCCTGCTGAAACTGGGGAGGTAGATGGGTAGATAATTCCCGCAACTAGGGCCTCGTTGATGTAGTCCCTCATTGCCTTTTGTTCCAGAAGCAATAAGGGGTATACACGGCCCATGTGGGAGTGGCTCTCGAGTAGGAGGTCAATAGTACAGTCCCAAGGGTGGCGTCGAGCCCCTTCAATGCCCTCTACTGAAGTGGCCCGGCACGGGAGGTGTAAACAGGAGTGTGAGCACTGTACTCCCCAGGAAATGAGTTTCCCTGTGTTCCATCTGAACACAGGGTCATGTTGCATCAGCCAAGGAAACCCCAGTATAACCAGAGTGTCTGGGGTACAGATAAGGTAAAACACTAAGTCCTCTTAATGACACACCCAAACGGTCACACGGAGAGCCCTCATCCAGCATACCACTACCCCTGACCCCAGAGGCTTCTCATCCAGCATACTCACTTGTAACGTTACATCACAGTCCTGACCTGGTATGAGGTTAGCCTTCGCGAAACCCACGTCCATAAAACATTCAGCTGCCCTAGAGTCTACCAACATGCAGGTACTAGTTTGGTTCCCTGGTCAGGCTAGGCTAATAGGCATGGTTAATCACCCCAAGTGGGAAAAAGGACCGACTTGATGCTCCGAGCAGGTCTCTCGTGGTTGTTGCACGAGGCAGGAGGAGCGGTAGTGACTACCACAGTAGAGGCACCGATGTTCCTGGAGGCGTCGCCTTCTCTTGTCTGGGGTCAGTATGCTTTGCCCGATCTGCATCAGCTCTGGGTCTGCCTCAGGGAAGAAGGAAGTTGGTGTCGCCGACAACCGCCGTGGGGTCCTCCCGCGGGCCATGTTGTCTATTGACGCGGCGGTCTCCACAAAGCGGTCCAGTGT
Organism: Scleropages formosus; assembly: GCF_900964775.1. Taxonomy (NCBI): domain Eukaryota; kingdom Metazoa; phylum Chordata; class Actinopteri; order Osteoglossiformes; family Osteoglossidae; genus Scleropages; species Scleropages formosus. The sequence continues at coordinate 1,169,426 of NC_041827.1, forward strand.
CCGATCTACTCCACAGTAAGCCAGCTCGGTTTGGATGTGGGGTTGAAGCCTGTTCCGAATGCTGGCCAGGAGGGACGGGGTGTTCCATCCGTTCTGCTTGGCCAGGGTTTGGAACTCCAAGGCATAGTCAGCCATGACGTGGTTGCCTTGCCGAATTCGAAGAAGGCGGTCGCTGGCTGCATGAGCAGAGAGTGGATGGTTAAAAACCACTTCAAATTTTTCCCGTAATTCAGCATATGTGATTTGGGTGCGAGTGTGCCACCCTGTGGTCACCCATTGCCGTGCTGGCCCCATCAGGAGAGCCATTATGTAGGCTATTTTCGTGTTATCAGACTGATATGCCCATGAGGAGCTAGAGCACCCCAGCTCACACTGTATAAGGAAGCCTAAGCAGTTCTCAGGAAACCTGTCCTATCTTTCAGGCATGGTTAGGCATGGATCCAGTCCGGGGTCACCCAACAAGGCTGCCAACAGGCTCTCAGTGGGCTGGGCTTCTGGTGTAGCGGGGTCTTCCGTGGCATGAATAACACTGCTGTCTTGTCATGCCACGATAAGCCCGTAAAGCGTGTCTCCTATGTGCTTTAGGGACTGTTCATGAGCCCCCAACCTGCGTGGAGATGGCATGATACAGGCATCTGAGCTCCGCTGCGTCTGTAGTTGTGCGGAACCTTTTGTCATCTAGGGGGTCCGGAAAGAGCGACGGACACAGGTGTGGACTTGTTCGTTTATTGATAGGTCTAGGCACAATAATTGTCGGGAGTCGTTCAGGGGTCGATCGATTGGCAGACGTCGTGCAAAGGTGAAGGGAATACTCGTAGTCCAAAAACAATCCAAGGTAAACAATCAGAGAGATACAGTCAGGAAACAGACAAGAAGAGCACTGCGGTTTTCCATCTGAGGTTCCGCTATGAGGTATTTCCGGAGCACCCTTTTAAGCTGTGGCCCCTGGATTGGCTGCAGGTGTCGCTAACTGGCTGCTGGACAAGGGCGTGACATCACCTTGACATAATTTTAAGTTTTAATAATTTCAAACAAAATGTCACAGAACATGAAATTTGAAGTTCAATAAAATGAGAACTGGTAAAATGTCTGGATAGTTTTGCCAGCCACTGCATAGATACACTGAGACCACTCCTGAGACTTGAACTTACAGTCTTCCTGATTACAATACTACAGGTCCTTAACCATTATATTACCTGCTCTATTTATCCATTTTGTTATCAGTAACTGCTATGTAGTGTGGTGTCATAGTGGTCACATATTACACAGAGTACACCCTGGACATGACCCCAGTCCATCACAGAGCAGTCACGCACATACACACAAAGGGAAATCCATAGTCAGCAATTCACCAGAAACACATCTTTGGACTGTGAGATGGAATCACAGTACTAAGAGTAAGCATGTGTAAAAATAGAGAGAAAATAAAAAGCTCTTGTAAACTCAGCTGCATTTGGACAAATGTTTGAATCCACAGTCCAGGTGGTGTGAGGATCCTAGTGCGACAAACTGTACCATTCTACTTCTTCCTCCATTGCACTTAATAAAAGAGCAAAAAAACAAGACATTTACTATGACAGATTCAAATTTCTTTTGTACCTTTGAGCAAAGTAGGGGGCATGGTGGTGCAATGTGTTGGACTGGGTCCTGCTCACTAGTAGGTCTGGGGTTCAAGTCCTGCTTGGGGTGCCTTGCAACAGACTGGTGTCCTGTCCTGGCTGTGTCCCCTCCCCCTCCAGCCTTATGCCCTGTGTTGCTGGGTTAGGCTCTGGCTCCAGCTCCCCATTCGGGGTCATTGTATCATTAAAATCCTTACCAGTGAGAGACAGAAGGTTGAATTGTCCAGATTAAAGAAATAAAAGAAATCTGGTAAAAAAAATTAAGAGAAATTTTCCATTTTAAATATATTTTAATTCTCTGAAAACATACATACAGTAAACTTAATGTGTGCATAGTGCTAGCATGGACGGGGGCAGATATTTGTTTCTCAGTGATTTTTTTTGACAGCTTATACCAATTTTTTCTGGTTCTCTTCAATACCTATTCTGAATCTGAACACCTGATACGATATCCTCTTACTAATATGACATATAAATCCTGAAAATATTTTATGAGTTCTGTATCCAGTTATTGATTTTATGATAGTTTGTTCCAGTTAAGAACTTTTATATTTCCATAAGACAATCAAGGTCTGCTGCGAATATGAGATGTGATTATTTTTATTATCTGACATTCCTTAAATCAAGTTCAAGTGGATTTTTATTATCATTCCTTTATATACCTTGTACACAGTAGAACGAAATGTTGTTTCTCTGGGACCATGGACCAACACACAACAGTACGCAAGACTACATAACGTGCGACAATTACAGGACAATAAATATACAGAGCAGAACAATAGATACGCAGGACACTAAATTCATAAGATGTGGACTGTAAACTGTAAATTGTTTTGTAGTGTAACAGCAATAAGTATTAAGTAGCAGCAAAAAACAAGTCCTATAATAAAATGTGCCTGATGCACATGTGCAGTGGTATTGAGTCATGCTGGGTTAGCTGTTTGACTTTGCCAGGTGAGCATTGGGAGGCAGTAGGGTGTTGAACAACGTTAATGCAACGTTTACCACAATTGATGGAAATAAGTAAAATTAAAATTACAGTGGAAGAAATGTAGTTGGAACGAAGCTGACGTGCAGGCTCTGGGCAACTTTGTGTTCACCATCTAGCGTTGAAAGTTCCTCATACATGAATGTCTCTGTCAGTGCCATGCTGGAACACATGGAGCAGTGTCGTTGGCCCTAGAAGCAGGTGTTTATTAGAATGATTAGAACCAAAAGTGGCAGGCAGAGGTAACTGAGAAGCAAACGTTGTAACTGGGGTAAACCAGACTCGGAATTCAAGAGACAGTAGAGAGAGCCAAAATCCAGGAAGACAGAAAACCAATCTGAAGGGGCAAGAGAGGAACAAGGAAAGAGGGAAATGGGCAACTGGGAACAAGGAGACAAGAAGCACGGTGAGTAGTCATGGTGGTAGTGGTTGCTCAAGTGAGGTTGTGTCTGAGCAACCCTTTTTGATGCTTTACCCCCCTGATGCCCTGCAGGTGCATTCGTTCTGTCTGATGTCGTGGGCATGACAGTATCACCCCGAACGAGTGGCACCAGCTACCCTACGGCTCCTGGTGTGACACCCTCTGGGCCTGGGAGCTGGCTGGTCCGGGTGGTCCCTGTGGAAATCAGAAATGAGAACAGGGTCTAATACATCCTGTGCCAGCAACCAACTGCTCCTCTGGGCCATAGCCCTCCCAATCCATGAGGTACTGCAATCCCCGTCTCCTGGAAATGAGCAGTGCTCGGACCATGTATGCGGGGGTGCTGTCCACCTGAACAGGTGGAGGTGGTGCAGCTGGTGCAGCCACTGGGAGCCATTGGAACAAGCATGTGCTACTGGGTTTGAGGAGCGAGACATGAAAGGAAGGGCAGATTCGCAGCTGCGAAGGCAGCTGGAGTCGATATGTGACCGGGTTGATGCGACGGAGTATCTTGAAAGAACCTGTGTCCCTGGGGCTGAGTTTTTTGGATGGCAGTCTTAGCTTAAGGTCCCAAGTGGACAGCCAAACCCGCTGACCTGGCACAAAGGAGGGTGTGCGACACCGATCTGCCTGCTGCTTGTACCAGTGGGTGCTCTGCAGGAGGCGGTCCTGAATGGCATTCCAGGCCTCCTCGCCCTCTTGGTGCCAGGCATCCATGGCAGGTACATTGCTGGACCCAGGGTCCCAAGGGAATAGTAGAGGCTGGTAGCCCAGAATGCACTGGAAAGGAGAAAGGCCCATAACCGAGTGCAGCAAAGAATAGTGCGCATATTAGGCCCAGGGAAGACACCTGGACCATTGGTGCTGTTTTTGGTCGCAGTAGGTATGCAGGAAATCGCCAATATCTTGTTGGAGCCTCTCCACCTGTCCATTGGCCTGCAGGTGGTATCATGATGTGAGGCTTGACAGAGACCTCCAGTTTGTGCCAGAAGGCCCTCCATACCTGGGAGGTGAACTGAGGGCCCTGATCCAAAATTATGTCTTCTGGGAGCCAGTACAAGCAGAAAGATGTTCTGGAACAGGGCTTCTGCTGTTTCCAGAACTGTGGGGAGCTTGGGAAGGGAGACAAGACAGCAGGCTTTAGAGAATCGGTCACTCACCATCAGATCTGTGGTCTTACCGTCTGACGGTGGGAGATCGATGAGGAAGTTCACTGCCACGTGAGACCAGGGGTGTGTCGGCACCAGCAGAGGCTCCAACAATCAGGCAGGTTCTGCTTTACTCCTTTTCAGAGGGTTGGTCTGCTGGCCCTGGCTCAGCCTCCTGGGCTGCCTGGAGGTCTTGAAAAAAGTGCTAGAGCATTGGTACAACCACACAATGCCTGGGGAGAATGGATTCTGGTGGGCCTGGGGGTGGATTGCTGTAAGAGACCCGTGAGAGTGCGTCGGCTTTGGTATTTTTGGAACCCAGTCTGATGTTGAAATGGGTAAAGAACAATGCCCATCGGGCTTGTCGAGGGTTTAGGCAGCGGGCTGACTGCAGATACTCTAGATTTTAGTGGTCCGTCAATACCAAGAAGGGATGCGCTGCCCCCTGTAACCATTGTCACCATTCCTCTAGTGCTAGTGTAATGGCCAGCAACTCCTAGTTGTCAATGTCATAATTGTGTTGTTCGGTTTGTGACAATTTCCACGAGAAATGCGTGCATGGGTGTAGTTTTGGAGCGTTCCCCCTGATGGTGTGATGAAATCGCTCTGACCCCCACCACAGAGATGTCTACCTCTATGACAAAGGGCAGTGCCGGGTCAGGGTGCCGAAGGACGGGCGCTGTTGTCAACTTGTCCTTCAGGGTCTGGAAAACCTGTTGGGCTTGGTCAGTCCATGGGTACCTTTCCCTGCGGTTATGGCAGTGAGAGGGGCCTCAACCAAACTCTAACCCAGGATGAACTGTTGGTAAAAGTTCGCAAACCCCAGGAACCTCTGCAAGGCTTTTGTGGTCAAACAAACACTTTTCACAATTGACATAAAGACGGTAATGTAGAAGCTGCCTTAGCACCTGTTGTACGTACCTTCTACCGTGAATAGATAAGGATATCATCCCAGTATACCAGGAGCAGACATTGACCAAATACAAATGCCTTGGACACGCTGGGTGCATTGGCCAAGCCGAAAAGCATGACCAGATATTCATAATAACCAAGGGAGATACTGAATGCTGTCATCCACTCAGTCCCCCCCCCCAGGGGTAATGGATGGGGATATATTTCCCTGATGTTATTCAGACCTCTGTAGTCAATGTATGGATGTAGACCCTGTCTTTCTTACCGGTAAGTAGTCACAGTTGTAGCGGCTGCTCAAGAGAAGTTCTGCAATTCGGTGTGTTTGAGCAACCCTTTTATGCTTCGTCTTCCTGATGTGCTGCAGGTGCGTTTGTTCCGTTTGATGTCGTGGGTGTGACAGTCAGTGTACAAAACCGTTGAATTTCACTGTCAAATTAACATTATTCATTTTGGCAAAATGTTTTTTTTTATTGGTCATTAATTCTTAGCACTTTTAACAAGTTGTGTTAAAAGGGTGAAACTGTTTTTCATGTCAGTCAATGACTGGTCAACATGGAAAATGTACAGTAGTGGTCAATAAACCATTTTTTTTGCCCCATTAAGCTGTTTTTATATTATGAAAATGAGAGAAGCTATGGGAAATCACTACCAACAACAACAATAACAAGAGCATAAACAGAAAACAGCAAAGTTGTCATGTCATTCCTGCTCTCAGACCTTTGAGGGCCCTTCGAAAATTGGGGGCCTTAGCTGTATTTCAGGGTAATGTGATAAAAATTTGTTGTCAACCTCTGTAGCTGGCCACCTTTCCCCTCAGTAGTATCGATGCATTCCAACAAAGAGAAAGAAGTTAAGAAACTGCTTTGCACAAGGAAGAGTCTGAGGAAGCTGCTTGGGAAAAAATAAAAGCCCCTCCACTTTCACCAGAACTCCAGAGCTGCAGTAGAGATTAACAGAACAGAACTTTTTCCTCCAGTGTAGACTTTTTCTGAGTAGTTTCTCAGTCAAGGCACTGAAGTAAAGTACAACTTCTTCAGAGATGTTGGAGCAGAGGTCAGTTTTTGGTTAGAACATGGTCAGTAAAAGACAAAACTTCTTTCTGATGGAACTTGCTAAGCAGTGGAACTTAACTTCTGCACCTGCATTACTCTTTGGTGGTTCTGCACAAGCAATTTTGACTTATATGTCAGCTTGTCATGTTGTTTCTACTTGTGACCTATCTCAGTTTTCATAAGTGTTAAAGTCACCATTCAAGTGAAAGTGCAGTTACATCTGCTGAAGATGAGCTCGATCCCCCATCACTGAATGTTTGTTTGGGCCATCAAATCGGTACTATGCAATGGGGACAAACATGGTTTGCTGGCAGTGCTGGCACAGATTGCTTACCCCACATCTCTTTCATTTCGGTTAGGTTTATCATTAGAGCCTCTTGTAGCCCAGGCTGGTCCAGCAGATTGTTCTGAACCGTAAACACTAGACATGCGATCTGTTCACTGCTGCTCGTGTTCTGAAACATAAGGGGGGGATGCAGGCAATGCTATGTACTGTTTATTCAAAGGAAATAAAAGTGTGAAAGTGTCAATTTGGGCCATAGCTGGCTGCTGTCCATTTCTAGCAAATGCAACTGGAGGACACACACACACACACATTTTCAGAACCGCTTGTCCTATATGGGGTCACGGGGAACCGGAGCCTACCCGGCAACACAGGGCGTAAGGCCAGAGGGGGAGGGGACACACCCAGGACAGGACACCAGTCTGTCACAAGGCACCCCAAGCAGGACTCGAACCCCAAACCCACTGGAGAGCAGGACTGTGGTCCAACCCACTGCGCCACCGCACCCCCACTTAACTGGAGGACATAAAAGCTACATTCCTTAGGTCACCTCATTTGAACAAATAATTGAATTAGACCTATTAATAACTTGCTTGGTTTTTAATTTGTGATGGAAAATTCATGTCAGTTGACAATTTCCAGAAGTATGAAAATGTTAAATTTTAGGCTAGTATTATGTTACAGGGGGTGCGGTGGTGCAGTGGGTTGGACCGGGTCCTGCTCTCCGGTGGGCCTGGGGTTCAAGTCCTGCTTGGGGTGCCTTGTGGCGGACTGGCGTCCTGTCCTGGGTGTGTCCCCTCCCCCTCCAGCCTTACGCCCTGAGTTGCCGGGTAGGCTCCGGTTCCCCGTGACCCCGTATGGGACGAGCGGTTCAGAAAAGTGTGTGTGTGTGTGTGTGTGTGTGTGTGTGTGTGTGTGTTATGTTTTGTAATGCTAGAGGATTTACTGACTTGATGCGATTTATAGAAACAGACACAGAATCTAAAGTTAAGTGCACATCTGAAAGTCTATAAGAAATAATGATGTGTGAATCACTTTTCAGATATTCCAATACAGAGTTTATATGCATGCTTGGCTTTGTTCTGCTGATGGCCATAGTGTGCTGTGCTGTCCTCTGGGTTCAGATGGGGTGAAGAAGAATGCATAGTCAGCGTTCATTATGAACATTTATTGGAATACAAAAAAAAAAAAAAAAAACAGTATCTGTGCCAACACAGGGAAATAATGCTCTCTGTCCAAGGACATCTTTTCCACATAGACCTGCATCTCAAGCCAAACTTCCCAGCGTGCTTTGCACTCCTTAGGTTTTTGCTCCTTTCTTCACTGGCCAACACACTCACCCCCTTATATTCCTTGTGAGTTCCCACAGTGGTTGAACACTTTATTTACATTTTACCCACAATTCAATACCATAAACCCATTTTCCCACTCAAAAATAACAATCCTCAGTAATGCGAGTTGTTACAATATTGTTGTGTCATACAAATTTCTGGTGTTTATTTCAGCAGCATTGTGACTCTTGATATACCATGAACCCTACTTGCATTTTAGCCTCTTCTCCAGTCCAACCAGACAACAAACTGCAATGTTTCAAAATAGTTTGCTTCCAGTCATGGTTATTTTCCAATAGGTATAAAAATTTTTTTCCAAAACTTGCTGCAATATAAAGAGCTCAGTGCAGCAAGAGCATGTGGCCCCTAATGTATGCTGAGTCATGTTTTATCTTTCCTTTCACTGACATCTTTCTCCCCCGCCCCCGACCCAGGCCAGGTTGTATGCGCTGTGGAGATTGAGCTTGGTGATCGAGCTTTATTGACATCTTTCTCTGACGTCATTGCTACAGGTGGCTTAAAATTTCAAATTGAAAGGATTTTATGTCTGTCAATGCTTTGGTGTGAAATGGAGATCTAAACGTCTTCCATTTGTTCCAATTACAATTAAAATTTTAGTGGTGGCCATCTGAAGTCACATTGCTTTAATTGAAAAGGAAACTGTGATCCTAACATAAATGGTTGAGGAATTGAAAGTGCACTTTCAGTAATACATACTTATTAATAAAAAATACTGAGGATAGAGTCCCAGATAAACTTGAGAAGAATTTTGTCTGAGCACACTTGGGAATCCTGTGTTTAGAATTTATGCAAAGTGTAAACTGAGTTGAAAATCAAATAAAAACAAACACAGTACCTGCCATAATTCCATCATTTTGCAAAAATATTCCTGTAAGAGAATTGTTTTGGTCTGCATAAATGTACTGACTTGTTCTATAACTTTATAAGTACACTACAGTACAGGTGTCTGTCTTTTTGATATTTACTGTTAACTACCAGCAGTAACAATGGCCCCATCTAATGGTTAAGGGGGCTGTACTTTGCAACTAGCCATCAGCTTGAAGATCATATTTAGTTGAGAATGGTATCAGCATTTTTACAGACAGGGTAAACTCCTAGGGTGATATGACTAGTTAGGGCTGGTTTTATGGTTTACACCCTGAATAACTTTGCTTTGAAAATTAAATGGATTTTATATAAACTTTCTGAATGGTGCAGCCTCACAGCACCTGGGCTATTCGGGTGTAGGTTCAAATCTGACTCACTCTGTGTGAAGTTTGCATGTTCTCCTTGTTTCTACGCGAGTTTCCACCCACAGTCCAAAGACATGCATAGGTGATGCTAAATTCCCATAGTGTGTGACTGGGTGAGTGAATGTATTTGTTTGTTTGTGACTACCCTGCAATAGACTGGTCTCCTATCCAGGGTGTACCCTCCTTCTGCTGTGCGCTCAGTGATTGTGGTATAAACTCTGGACCCTCGTAACCCTGATGAGGACCTGCAGTTATTGAAAATGCATGAACATAAACTTCGTACTCTGATCTGATTTCACTACTCTTGGGGTTCGAAGTCATACATAATGAGGTGTAATTGTATGCCACTTAGTCCACAGAAATATTCCCATGGCTTTAGGCTGCCGCTTCAATTTTTTGTTAGCATTGTTACCATAATAATATGTTCAGATTGTCTGGAAGGGAATATGATATGGCTTAAATTTGCAACACGAAGTCAGTTTGTGCTTTGTTGTAGTAATTTTTTAAATAATTTCATCTCCAAAATTACTACAAGCTTGATAGCTTTTCATTATGTTTGGATGCCTACTTGTCTAGCTGTTTATGACTAAACAGTCACTATTATGACTGTCATGAATGCATTGTGAACAAGGATTTTACTCACACAATGTAGGGGACTTGGTCTCCATCATTCCCATAAGATGTACAGTCGTACTACCAAGCAGATTTAAATTTCCTCACTAAAATCGGCTGAGATTGGCTCAATGTTTTGTTTGGTCCTTGCTCATTGTAACTCAAATACTCAGTGAAGTAAATAAAATTGTATTTCAAATTCCTGGAGTACTGCAGATGTGAACCCTTTCATTGCTTCCCACATAATGAAATACAGTAGGTATTACTTGTGCCTCACAGTTGCTAGGCTGCTGGTTTAAATTTAGGTTTGCTTTTGGATCTGTATATGCAGAGTTTGCATGTTCTCTTCTTTGTATTACTTCACTGCAGTCTAAAAACAATTCTCAGGTGAACTGGTGTCTTGAGCTTGTTAATTGGCATCTTTAAGCTGTGTGTGAGAGAGAGAAATGGTGCTGTGGCGGCCTGGTGTCCCATTCAGCACATATCCTACTTTGCACCTTTTTCTTCCTGAGATTGGGTCTAGACCACCACAACTCCATACTGGACAAGAAGGTTCTGAAATGCGTGCACGAGTGTAAGTGAATGCATGTTTTTTTTGTTATTGATAACTTAAAAACATTGCATAGAGGCAGCATAAAAGGAAACCAAAGACGTTATTGTTAAGCCATTCAGTTTGACCATTTCAAAAATTGGCACACTTTGATGCAGTTTTCCACTATGATCTTGTCACATAATGTGAATTGGAATCCCTGATTCACCATCTCTTATGGCAATTCCACATGCAGTGTTACACTCCTTAAGTGGTGTATGCTGTGACTGATGCTCTTGGCTACTACGCAGATGATACTGTGTGTATGCGTGGCCGTGCAAGACTTCATTGTAACAAGCTAGCTTTAATATTTTGGAATACTTAATATTTTAAATGATGTTTAACAAATATAATTTAATATGAGCAGACCTTTTCAATGAAACACAGACTATGTAAACGACCCCAGTTGATGTTTAAAACTTGACTTCCTTTGTGAATACCTTTGTTAAATTTCTCCTTTTGTATTTGTACTTTTATTTTGTTATATAATTGCAATGGCATACGGTCATTATAAGCGGGCTTTTATTTTGACACGGTCTTGTATTCCAAGAGCCCTGCACTTAGATTGACGAGTTTGTTTAATGGGGTTGGCGCGCAGATATAACTTATCCCAGCTTGTGGTTAGCTGCGTGCTGCAAGAACTAAATAATTTGTTTAATATAAGGATTCACAACCCTCCGAAGAGGCACAAGGTTTGTATATGTAAATGTTTTCTCTTTTTTGATGTAATTGTACTTGTTTTGTCCATGGAAATGAGATGGTTATGTTACGGCTCTGTTTAACGTACTAGTCTAATATTGCAAACAAAGGACTGAACGGAAGCTAAATGCTAAATATTTGTGCTTTCTTTTTTTACACCAGCTCTTACGTTGGTGGAGGTTGTCAAGTTAGTTTCAATAAATCAACTAAACCATCATCAGTCAAGTGTTGGCCATCACTCGGGTGGGTCTGCTACAGTAAGAGCTTCGTCATCACCGCTTCCCTCACCTGCTACACAGCTGAAAAGGAATTCCACGGCACAAAGGCTGTGTGTGGTGGTCAGTGAAATAAAGTTAGTAAATAAGGCTACACTGAAATGGAGAATACAGAGGAACAGATTACAAATCTAAAAATAGAAATACAAGAACATAAGGATTTACTTCAAAGGGAGTCAGAAAGCAAAGAAAGACAAACTGAAAGAAATAATTCAGCGTAAGGAAACCCTACTGGCTGATCTACAGAACAACACAAATAACTGTATTGATGTACCAAGACGTTCTGAACGTCCCAGAATCCCCACAGAAAAAATGATTGCTTATGAAAGAAGTGAAATTAGCAAAAAGGAAAAAGGGTTAAATGGCATGTATGAACGGTGGAAAATTGAAGTCCGCAAGGCCAGAGAACAATTAAGGTTAGATATACCGGACAAGCATTTGTCCTCCATTGCAGACGTCATTGAAAACGGAAGGGATGACATTATGAAAGTATATAGCAAAATAAGAAAATATGCCCCGCCAACAACTGATGTAAGACGCAAGGTTGACATGTGCGAAGCGGTAACTAAGGATATTATGAAAGTTATATATGAAAGGTTAGCAGCTGTGGAGGGAGATTTTGACGCAGAACAGGAAAGGCTTCGCCTGCATGAACTGCTCATTACAGAATACGCACGCTCTGTCTATGGATCCGTCGCTTCATGGTCAAATGTCAGTTATGAGTCTCAGTCCTCCGTGATGGCAGTCAAATGAATAGATATGGCCGCAGACCTAGCAGCAAAGGAGACAGAATGCAAAATGCTGCATGAAGAAATGAAACAAAAGGAAAGAATAAGAGCCCTTCAAGAACAACAAAGGGGAGAATTAGAATTTCAGAAGGCTGAATTAGAACGTTTGCAAGCTGAAAGGAGTAGAGAGGTAGCTCATGTTAGGTTAGAAGTTTACGCTAAAGAGGTACAACAAGAGTGAGATACATCCAATACCGTCTAATTTAGAAAAAATAATTACTCCCCCCCCCCCCCCCCCCCCCCCTTCAGTGCAGCATTCCCCAACTAATTCCTCATCGTCCCCTAGTGACATTTATTGTTTAGCCCAGGCCATTCAAGATAGTATAACTATAAACAGACTCCCATTGCCAGAGCCAGGTGTGTTCAGTGGTGACCCTATCCAGTTCATTGAATGGAAGGCAAGCTTCGCATCACTTATTGACAGAAAGGGCATTTCACCAGCTGACAAACTCCACTATCTTAAAAGGTATACTAGTGGCCCAGCACAGAAGTGTCTTGAAGGCACCTTTTATAGAAGTGATGAGGAGGCGTACAAGGATGCCTGGAAGAAACTCAACCACAGGTATGGTCAACCTTTTACTATTCAAAGGACTTTCAGAGAAAAAACTGTACAATTGGCCAAAAATACATCCCAAGGATGCAGAAGGATTAAGGGCCTTTTCAGACTTTCTAAACGCCTGCCTCCAGGCAATGCCTCATGTGAAAGGCCTTGAAATACTAAATGACTATCAAGAAAATCAGAAACTGACTCAAAAACTACCTGAATGGGCTGCATCTCAATGGAATCGTCAAGTCACAACATCCCTCTTGGAAAGTAAGAATTTCCCAGTTTCAAAGATTTTGCTGAGTTTATCTCCATGGAAGCAGAAATTGCATGCAATCCCATCACTTTGTTTGCTCTCCATTCATCTAAGTCAACTTCCGATGAGGGAAACTTAAAGAAAACTAAAGGGACCAAGGCTGACGTCTTCAACACTCACACTGCTGTTGAAAGTGATGATGAAGAGCACATGAAACCAAGGATGAAATGCATGTTCTGTCAAGACAACCAGCATCAAATTCATAGATGTCCTGACTTCATGAAAGATTCTCTCAACAACCGCAGAACGTATGTCAAAGACAACAAACTGTTATGGTTGTCTCAAGCCAGGTCACCGTGCAAAGGAGTGCCGTCATCGCCACTTATGTGATTTATGTAAAGGAAGACACCCTACTTGTCTTCATGATGACAACTATAGTAGATCCAAAGGCAGTGAAAATCAAACACTCACGGCAAGCACAGCAGACAATAATGAAAATGTAATCACAAATGCAACTTCCCTCAATGTTAATACTGAAAGGCAGTCGGTGAGTACATCAATGATTGTGCCTGTGTGGGTGTCATCAGTTAATGACCCATCCAAAGAACAACTTGTCTATGCCTTATTGGACACTCAGAGTGATACCACATTTGTCAATCAGGAGGTATGCAACAGATTGGAAGTGGATGCATATCCAGTAAAGCTAAAACTTACCACAATGATGGGAGAAAATACAGTTTTAGATAGCCAAAGAGTGTCAGGACTCAGAGTGAGGGGCTACAAGTCTTCGGAGTACATCCATCTCCCTCCTACATACACAAAAGGTTACATTCCGGTAAATCGTGACCACATACCTACCGGTCAAACAGCCAAAGCTTGGAGCCACCTTTCAGCAATTGCAGAAAAAAATACCTCCACTTCTTGATTGTGAAGTAGGTCTTCTGATTGGCTATAACTGCCCCAGAACATTAGCTCCTAGACAGGTAATATTAGGCAAAGGTAACGACCCTTATGCCGTCTTAACAGATTTAGGGTGGAGCATTGTCGGCAGCGCAGCACCTCGCCTTGATACTTTTCCAGCTTCTGGTCTCTGTCACAGAGTATCTGTTAAAGAGCTCCCAGCAATAATGCCGATGAACGTGATTCACGTCTTAGAGTCTGACTTTAAGGATGTCACAGGTGATGGAAAAACTGTTTCACAAGATGACCTAATTTTCTTGGACAAACTCAAGGAAAGTATAGTAAAAATAAACAAGGACATTATGAAATGCCACTGCCATTCAGACAACAACCATGCTTACCTGATGATAAGCAGCTGGCAGAAATCAGACAGCCAATTAAAAAGGAAATTCTCCACAAATGAAAGATACAAGGTAGATTATATCAACTACATGAGCGACATAATTGAAAGGGGTGATGTCAAGGAAGCACATGGTGAAAAATGGTACATTCCTTATCACGGGTCTACCACCCTAAAAACCCAGATAAAGTGCGCGTTGTATTTGATTGGTACCCTTGTACTTGGCAGAACAATCTCAATGAGCACCTCCTTCCAGGGCCTGACATGTTCAACAATCTGACAGGCGTGCTCATAAGGTTCAGACTGCATCCAGTAGCGTTAATGTGCGACATAGAAAAGATGTTCCATCAATTTCATGTCCAACAGAATGATCGCAACTACTTACGCTTCTTGTGGTGGAAGAACGGAGATCTGAATACACAACCTCAACAATACAGAATGAAGGTTCATCTGTTTGGTGCAGTGTCTTCCCCTGGTTACGCAAATTATGGACTGAAGCACCTAGCTAAAGAGAGTGCTCAGTCACACCCTTTAGGATCTCAGTTTATAGCAAAGAATTTCTATGTGGATGACGGAGTCACCAGTACTGTTACTGTGGATAAAGCTACTCAGCTAGCAAAGGAAGCATGTGAAGTGTGTGCAAAGGGTGGTCTTCGCCTTCACAAGTTCATCTCAAACAACATCACCGTTCTACGGCACTTACCCTCATCTGAATGTGCGATAGACATTAAAACGAAGGATCTGGCCTTTAATGATTTGCCATTAGAGAGAGCTCTAGGAGTACAATGGTGCATAGAAAGTGACAGTTTCCGCTTTAACATCACGCTGAAAGATCAACCAGCAACACGTCGTGGCATATTGTCAACTGTTGCCTCCATTTATGATCCTTTGGGCCTTATTGCCCCATATGTTCTTACTGGAAAGAAAATTCTGCAGGAAATGTGCCACCAGGGTACTGGCTGGGATGACCCTCTACCTGAGCAGCTAAGTCTATGGTGGGAGAGTTGGAAAAGTGATCTGGTCAATCTTAAAGATGTAGACATTCCTCGTTGTTACCGACCTGCTGAATTTGGAAAGGTCGTCAAAACGGAACTGCATCATTTTTCAGACGCCAGCACCAGTGGCTATGGGCAATGTTCCTATCTGAGAATGAAAAATGAACAGAGAGAAATCCACTGCGCTCTTGTGATGGGAAAGTCTCGCGTCTCTCCCACAAAGGTAACCACCATACCTAGATTAGAATTAACAGCAGCATCAGTGTCAGTTAACAGTAAGCTGTATGCTCAGAGAAGAAATGAACAACCCCACTCTAGAAGAATATTTCTGGACAGATTCCAAGGTGGTCTTAGGATACATAAACAATGATGCACGGCGCTTTCACACTTTCGTAGCCAATAGAGTTCAGAAGATACGCGACAGCACAAGCCCTCAGCAGTGGTTTTATGTGCCAACAAATGAAAACCCAGCAGACAGTGCATCAAGAGGAAAAACAGTAAAGGAACTACTTGCATCTAATTGGTTCACAGGTCCTGCATTATTGTGGAAAATGGAAATTCAGACCATAACTAATGATGTCCCAGAACTCTTAGTAGGGGATCCAGAGGTCAGAAGGACCCAGACACTGGTAACAGAAACTAGAGAGCAAACATATCTGACAGATCTTCTGACTAAATTTTCTTCATGGTCTCGAGCTACAAAGGCCATAGCACGGCTCCTACGACGAGCAAGAGGAGTCAAATTGAACACAGTTTCCACAGTAAGTGAAAGACAGGATGCTGAACATTTAATGATTAAAAACCTCCAGAGGCAGACTTACCAGGAAGAAATTAAACTGATAAGCAGAGGAAGTCAGTTGCCTGGTCATAACAAGCTGTATCATTTGGATGCCTTTTTAGACAAAGATGGCTTACTTAGGGTGGGAGGAAGACTCAGCTGCTCATCTTTCGCTCCTTTACTCAAACATCCAATGATAATTCCTAAGGAGCACCATGTGACAAAATTACTAATTGCATATTATCATGAAAGGGCAAAACATCATGGCAAGGCAACGATGGCACACCCCAAAACGAAATCTCCAAGTAGGGGATATCGTGTTGGATACAGATCCAATATTGCCAAGAGGTGAATGGAGGCTGGGAAGAGTTTTGGAGACTGTTACCAGTCAAGACGGGCTCGTCAGAAAGGCTAAAATCTCTATAGGAGATAAATGTCTAAATAACAAGGGAGAGCGGCTCAACAAACTGTCTGTGGTAGAAAGGCCAGTTCAAAGGTTAACTGTATTGTTGGAAGCTGAGTAAGCTTATAATGTTAAGAGTACCATACATAGTATGGTATTTACATCTCTATATATAGTTATTGATTGAACATTAGTTATTTATGTTGTGAAAATTACTCATCTTTATGCCTATACTGCTTTAAACATTTGTAATTTTGGTGGGAGTGTAAGGACCCCAGTTGATGTTTAAAACTTGACTTCCTTTGTGAATACCTTTGTTAAATTTCTCCTTTTGTATTTGTACTTTTATTTTGTTATATAATTGCAATGGCATACGGTCATTATAAGCGGGCTTTTATTTTGACACGGTCTTGTATTCCCAAGAGCCCTGCACTTAGATTTGACGAGTTTGTTTAATGGGGTTGGCGCGCAGATATAACTTATCCCAGCTTGTGGTTAGCTGCGTGCTGCAAGAACTACACACACACACACACACACACACACACACACACACACACACACACACACATTTTCAGAACCGCTTGTCCCATACGGGGTCGCGGGGAACCGGAGCCTACCCGGCAACACAGGGCGTAAGGCCGGAAGAACTAAATAATTTGTTTAATATAAGGATTCACAACCCTCCGAAGAGGCACAAGGTTTGTATATGTAAATGTTTTCTCTTTTTTGATGTAATTGTACTTGTTTTGTCCATGGAAATGAGATGGTTATGTTACGGCTCTGTTTAACGTACTAGTCTAATATTGCAAACAAAGGACTGAACGGAAGCTAAATGCTAAATATTTGTGCTTTCTTTTTTTACACCAGCTCTTACGTTGGTGGAGGTTGTCAAGTTAGTTTCAATAAATCAACTAAACCATCATCAGTCAAGTGTTGGCCATCACTCGGGTGGGTCTGCGACTATCAGAAAAACTGAAACATACTTACCTGTATCGGTTGCCTTAAATGGTTTTCTTTTTTTTTTTTGTGTTCACAACTTGTACTTATTTCAGTTTATTTATTTTTTGTATTTCTCATTTAGGTCTTCATTGTTCCAGCAGGATAAATATGTTTTCAAAACAAGAGTCTCTTGAAGAGAGAGCAACATTCTTTTAGCAATTACTGTATGGTATGCGAACAAAGTTAAGTTGCCCCACGGATCATGCTCATATCCCGTCCCTTATCCTGTGTCTTCCTTATAAAAGTGGGTGCAGCTGAGGTGGGTGTATATTCTGGTGTTCCTGAAGCCACTTGTGGTCTTGGCTGAGTGACAGTGGCTGATGAGTGAGAGTGACTTGGTTGTATGACAGTGACAGACACTACATGTCTTTGGAGAGTTAAAAGATAGTCCCATGAACACGGGGAAAATGTGCAGACAACACACAAACTGAAGTGCATTCAAAAGCGCAGGTTGCTGTACCATTATTTAAGATCCCTGAATTGTCATTGACAGTTCTAATCTTTTATGCTACATATTATGTATTTACCACAATAAGCTTTTTTTGTTGTTGAAATAGCTTCACTTTTAAAGCTGAACACTAGATGTCAGAATGGACTAAAGCATGAGTGTATACATTCACATTCTTCAGGCTGGTGCTTTTCTCCAACAAGATGTACAATGTGAAGCTGTTTACAATTATTTACCCATCTGAGTAATTTTACTGGAGCAATTTTAAAATAAGTACCTTGCTCAAGGGTACTACAGCTGGAGGCAGGGTTCAAACCTGTGATGTTCAGGTCTAAAGGTAGCAGCTCCACACACACACACTCTAATAGAGCAGTTTAGTAATCAGTACAAGAGTATTCAATATGTGTGTAAATGTATGTTTATGGTAAATTATTAATTTTCACTCAAAGTTTATTCAGTGACTTAAGCCGTTCAGGTTTATAGAATGTAAGGGATTTTCTCACTCAGATAAATTTAGATAACAGCTGACTGATGTGTAGAAAATGTATTTATATATTTATACATGTTATTTATACATTTTGTCATTTAAAAAACTTCAATTCAGGTTAGTGGAAAGAGGACTTTAATTTGACTAAAAGCTCACTGTGTGTGTATGTGCCTGTGTGTATACAGCTTGTTTCCGGTGCGGTGATGGCTGCCAAAGTCCCACTGACATTAGGTGACACACTGTTGTTGATAAAGCCTCTTCATTAACTTTGAAACAGCTGGCATTAAATATTGAAATACCTTAAGAATTGAATTGAATTGAAGACATTATTGTCATTGTACCTCTGAGAATGACCATGTTGGCAGTATGGGAATAACATTCAACACTGGCAGTGCCATGCAAGTTCAAACCACAGGTTACAGTAGTTAGGTAAATGTCCAGCTGTGTAAAGTGGACTGTTGAAGTGTTTACTGTAAAGCCCTCTGCCTTTGATTGTCTACCAAGCAGTTGAGTTGAAAAATGTTTCCGACTTAAACTTCACATGAATGTTCTGGTTGCAAGGGGCCTTACAGCTGTTTTGGTGTGCTTTTGTATGTTTTTTTATGGCTAGTAATACCATACCAAATGGAGTAACAGTGGACTGGGAGATGTACCTGAGTGTATGGGGGATTGTTCAAACCAGATTCATGTGCACAGAAGAACAAGAACTTCAGGTAATTTTAGATCTTCTCGAGTGTGTGGGATGTTTAAAGTATGCATTGCATTCTTCTTGAACCAGACTTTGGTTTTGTTCTCAAATTAGCACCTGTTTACACATGTACTGATAACACACCCCTTCTTGGTGGAGAAGAAAATTTCTGTGGTATTTGATGTACTCTGGAGTATCCCTGTATCAAAGGATTCTCTTTTCTACAGTCATACTTGGAGTTTTCTTATACTCATAATTATCCGAGTTGATGAGTGCACCCACAACGAATACTAGCTCCTCAGCTTACGAATTAGTCACCTCTTCTGTCTGCAGTGCTACTTTTGCTTTTGAACATGAAATATTTTCTGTTGCATGTGCTTTTGGTGCAGTGGAGATCACCTCAAATTGCTGACAACCTGCCTTCCTTCTAACTTTGGGATTGATCCCAGCTCGAGGAGTTTGTGTGTTCTCACAAAAACAGGCTTGGTTGCAGGCATGACTGGGAGGCCTTTTTAGGGCTGCTCCACAATACCGAATGCTGCTGTAAGACTTCTGTTTGATCTGCCAAAGTGTTCCCATGTATCTTCCCTTCCTGTCTCCAGTGGCTTCCCCTCGCTGCCTAAATGAAGTACAAAACTCTGCTAGTGACCTACAAAACCATCTACGGATCTGTTCCCCAATGAACCTGATCACACGCAATGCTCCAGCTAGACCGATGCACTTCTCCACCTCTGGACACATGGTGATCTCACAATATCAAAGATTCAAAAAAGTTAAAAAATCAAAAGCCTGAAGGTTCTCCGTTCTTGCTTCACCGAGGTGGAATGAGCTCAGAACCGATTGCCTCTCAGCATCCAAGAAGCATGTCAAAACCTGTCTCCTTCGGACTTACTTCTCTTGTGACCTTCTATCTGCTCGATAAACTTTCGCTACATTATTTAAAAAATAAATATATTAAAAAGAAACTGCCAATGAATTCTTTAAGCAGCTACTTGTGCAATTGTATGCTGGCAAAGATGGTGGTATTGGTCTAAGTGTGTGTGCATCACTGTCTGTTGGTGAAATGCACGTTTGTTCACTCTGAGTTGTAAGTTACTTTTGAGAAAGGTATCTGCTAAATTCAGAAATGTAAATATGATGATCATATGAGATATGGTTTTATATATGTAAATGTAGATACTGCCTCGTAGCTTTCAATCCAGCTTACTGTGTGGGGAGTTTCATGTTTTCTCAGTGCCTGCATCAGGTTTCCCACACTCCAAAGGTGTATTTCAGGTGAAATGGGGAATCTGTAGGGTGGCGCAGTGGGTTGGACTGCAGTCCTGCTCTCCGGTGGGTCTGGGGTTCGAGTCCTACTTGGGGTACCTTGCGATGGACTGGCGTCCTGTCCTGGGTGTGTCCCCTCCCCCTCTGGTCTTATGCCCTGCGTTGCTGGGTTAGGCTCCGGTTCCCTGCGACCTTGTATGGGACAAGCGGTTCTGAAAATATGTGTGTGTGGGGAATCTGTCATTTGTAGAGTGTACGTGTGTGTGTGTGTGTGTGTGTGGCACCCATGCAATTGACTGGCATCTCGTCTATGGCGTACCCAAAGTAGCCTTGCACACTTTGCCTCTGGGATAGGTTCTGGATTGCCATGACCCAGACTTGGACAAGTGGTTTACAAAAGTAAATTAATAAGTGTATCATAAAGTTGAACAGGAATATTACTGAAATTAAAAATTGTCTCCACAAACTCCTATTTAGTGCCGATCTTTGAATAGATGTGCAATGTTCTTTTCAATACTTTCAGCTTTCTTTACTTTCACTTTCATCTCCATGGTAACAGGCTTTTTACTGCCATTATTAGAACACTAAAAAAACATCATACACAATCTTTCAAAAGCAGAAACAAGTTGAATAAAGTGGTCCCACACTCCTTTTTGACTGTTTATTCTTTTTTTGATTTTTTACATCTCTCATATGAGCAAACGACACGTCACATTCTTCTTTCTGCGAGTAAAAATCAATAGACAGAGGGCCAAAATTGTATTTGACAGTCTGGTAACTTGACCATGCATAAATAAAAGAGCAAATGT
Organism: Scleropages formosus; assembly: GCF_900964775.1. Taxonomy (NCBI): domain Eukaryota; kingdom Metazoa; phylum Chordata; class Actinopteri; order Osteoglossiformes; family Osteoglossidae; genus Scleropages; species Scleropages formosus. The sequence continues at coordinate 1,190,369 of NC_041827.1, forward strand.
CCTTTTCTCAGCACTGGTTTCAGGTTGAAAAATGAGACCAAGAGGATAGGCTTTTAAGAAGGCACTCCATTTATGCGGTCACCAAGAGTCCACAGCACTCCAGTGGCAGGTAAGAAGAATGGATTTTTTTTTGCTGAGTGAAGACTAGAGGGCAGTAATAGACTTCTGTGTTTTGTTCTAATGATGCAGATCCAACAAAGAAACCAGTTTTTTTGGACCTGTTCATTTGATTTTTTCCTTTCATCATGGCAAAAATGTAATTTCTGACCTCATGGCACAAGCTGCCAATAATTCAGGTTTCCGTGACAGCACAACTTGGAATTTTCTCTTGACTAGAGTAAACACAGAGTAAACACACGTTCTCAATCAGTGCCTTCATTTATCCCCCTGTTCTGGGAAAACTGATGTGTGATTTAATGGGGAAACAACCAGCTCTCTGGAAAAACCCTCTGACTGCTGTGTTGGAATGGTTGTGCTAAAAAGTTTTGTCTGCTGCTAAGTTGCTGCTGCTCTCTTACCTTTTGCTGTGGCCTGTCTGAGTGAGCATGACTGTTTTTGCACATGGAATTTGTATTTCACGTTTGGGTGTCTGCTGTGCAATGCAATCCACCTCAAATTGCTGATAATCTGCCTTCCATACAAAAGGTCTGGAATTGATGCACAAACCCTGTGTACAAATTTGTTAATGCCAAACATGTTGCATAGCGAATGGTCACCTGTGGGACTGGAACTCACCCTTCTGTTGAGTGTGAAATTATGAACCACACTGTCCTCCACGTAGATGATGATGTCATTCTGTAAAACTGAAGCCTTCCATAATAAATCAGTTACAGGTGACAGTGTTTGTACTCCAGTGACGATGATGAAGATTTATAATGAATAATCATGAAAACTTTTTATTTACTCAAAGTATAGTTGAGTTCAAAACCATTATTTCTGGAATACATTACTCTGGGCCAAAGCACTTATTGTTCGTAGCATTTTCACCATTAAATACTACACAAATAATAGGTTGCCTGGCTGCATACTGCATGAAAGAAAATGTGTGCTCATTATCACAACTTTTTGAAGTTTTAAAAACCCAGAGTAGTGCATAAAGTGATCTTATTTTTGTTCCATAGAGTGACATTTGCATTTTACCTGCGATTTGGACATGTCTCTTCAGGCAGCAGGGGGTCTTGCTGGATCATCACTCATCTCTGAGGGGCGCAATGATGCTACGCAAACATCTACAGGTGGGCCCTGAGCTGAACTTGTGAACTGGTCACCTCTGTATTACAGCCTTATATTCCTGATGTTTGTCATGACCTCTTAGCATGCTTGACCCCGCCTACCAAATTTCTGTAAGAGGTCACCTGATCATATTTTGGCTGAACTGAGAAACATGTTGAGTGGAATGTCACTAATGTGGTGTGATGGCTTAATGAAAAGAAGACCCTTTAAAGATAATCAACATGACAAGTACTGCTGGGTTCTTAGCATGTTTTTTTTTTTTTTTAAACTATAGTAAAGATCTTCACTGTTTGAGTTGTTAAAGAGAGACCTTCGTCTAACGGGTCTGAAATCATACCCTGTCCTGGATCTTTTCATAAACCATTCCTCAAATTTAGGTCAGGCATAAGTGCAGTTTCTTTTAACATATATATTTTTCACAGCAGTGCTGTTTTAAAATTGTGAATAGCAGTAATGAGGCAATAAAGCTGGTGTCAGATGTCTGATCTGTTATCTCAAGTTTTCAGTACCAGGCTGTCTCTTGGGGTAGGCCAAAGAATGGCATTGTTTGCATATTGTTCAACAGCTCACTTTCTGTGAAACCCTTTTGCAATGACTTTATTTCCTCTGTATTAGTTTGGCTTTTGGCCCAACTTACCCTGAACTCAAATCTGGAAAGGTCATTCCTTTGTTTTGCAGTTTTTTCCTTCAACTTTAGTTTTTGATTTTCCAACCACCGGGTTTCTGCTGACAGGTGGAACTTAACTGACGCACCTTTAAAATGGACACATTTCCAAGAGATTGTGATTTACTAAATTTTTTATCACATTATCCTGTTATGTGGACCTAAATCATTCCCTGATACATATAATATAAAAAATATAAAATTTCTTTCTTATGGTGAGAAATTCAAATTTGTTCCAGACTCATCCATAGCTTACCCCAATGTCACCCTAAATGATGCCCAATATTATAAGGAAAAAGTAGTATCTTAAATAGAATAAATAATAAATAATTGCTGACTGGATAAATGAAAAACAGGATATTAGGAGACTAAATATAAGTGGATGAGTGTACACTAAAGGTCAAGGAGTACAGTACATGTGGCCTTTTAGCTTTTGAACGCAAAACATACTTTTCAGTGTAGGAAGATGGCATATGGCCATTTGATATGTTCCTAGGACATCAGGAAGATCTGGCTGTGTTAAGCCCTCCGCCTCTAGTTCCCTCTATAATTTGCTGTACATCCCAGTGTGGTGATGTGTCAATGAACTGAACTTTTATAGACACCTTTTCAGATAATTTCAAAGAATGTGAAACAAATATTTAACCCCTAGGATGCAAATTGTCCAAATATGTTAGAAAGCAATACATGTAACACACATTAACAGGAGCTTTTGAAGACGTATTTTTGGATGATCCTTCTCTTTGTGGAACATCAGAGATGGTCTTTATTGTATTTATATGCTCTTAATCTGTAATATAAAAGTGTCTTCTAATTAAATAAATGTAAACAAATTAGAAAAAGAGGCCTGTCTGCAGATCTACAGAACAATGGCATCCTGCACATAAACTGAAGTGTTTAATAAATAACAAAATCAACAACAACACAAGAACACACACACGCACACACACACACACACACACACACAGTCTGAACCTCTTGTCCCATACAGGGGTCGCAGAGAGCCGGAGCCTAACCTGGCAGCACAGGGCTTAAGGCTGGAGGGGGAGGGGACACACCCAGGACGGGACGCCAGTCCGTCACAAGGCTCCCCAAGCGGGACTCGAACCCCAGGCCCACCGGAGAGCAGGACCCAGTCCAACCCACTGCACCACCACGCCCCCTCAACAACCAACACTTAGTTTCTTATAGATAACTTTTTGACCATATAAACTATAAATATTACATGCAGTCCTTTATAACTTAAAGTAAAAAGTAATGTACAGTGTGGGATCAGAGTTTGGGTAGTGTCAACACTGCTTGGCTGAGTGTTACTTGGTATTGCAGTTTGTTGCTTTTTGGAACTGTGGCTTTTTAGGAGCAGCAGTCAGTGCCTCCAGGACTTGCGGCTAAGCACGCAAACGCAGGCCACGTTGATGCGGATGTATCTCCAGGCCACTAGGTTCTGGAAGGAGGTGAGTGCTCGGACAAAAGTGTGCGTGTTGGTACAGTGGGAGTTCCAGTGGCGGCCGTCCACTCCCCGGCAGCTCGAGCGTCCAGTCGTGGTGCTGAGGCAAATGGTCTCAAAGAAGTACTGCTTCTTGACGACATTGTTGATGTTAACATAGGGCAGCACCTCCACGTCATTGCCCTTCAGGTCCGTGGCTGTTGTTTTGTTGCCTACCCAGTCGCTGCTGCTGTCACACACAGAGTATTCACCCCGGTTCTGGGGATGGTCCGTGTTGCGTCGAGCCCTGGTGCTGGGCCTTGACTTAGGAGGATGGGCACTGAAGAGCACCCGGGGTGACAGTCGACGCCGCTTCCTGAAGAGTTCGGGGTCCACAGTTGGGATGGAGTCCAGAGGGGTGGGCTCTGTCTGACTAGAAGGTGTTCTGTTGTCCATTGGGGTTGGGTGAGTGATCTTGCCATGTGGCTGTTTCCTGGGCCTGGCTCCTTCTTGGGCCTGATCCTCCCCCGTCATATTCACTGCAGCCTGGACGCCGATCAGGAAGAGCAAGATCAGCGTCGACGACCTCATGGGCTCACGTTCTGTCAAAACAAGAAAGGGTTTTACTTCACTGGCTTGTGTCATACTTACCTCCGTTGCACACAGCAATAGGGAAGCAGAGGAGGTGGAAAAAGTGTAAATGTTTCACCTGCAAATGAAAGAAAGCTTTAGGGCTTTAAAGGGGTTTATATTATATGGCACAAATGTTAGCATTAGGGACATTAGGATAGTGAATAAAACATGCAATAAAATATTTTAATGGTAAGGCTCATGAAAAAGGGTTTATAACAAAAAACATAACTTTGTAACTTAATTATATTTTAATACTTAGCTTTTGCACCAGCTCTGGCTCTATGTAAACCTTTTAAAAATGTTGCTCCTTACAGATGTCTGAAGTTCACCTATCTCTGGGCTCATACATGAGAAAGTATTTATAAAAACAATTCAGTGTTATTTCTTAAAGCTAATAATACGAATAAAGTGCATATAATTCTCTATATATGTCTTCATATATTTCTGTTCAGGCAATATTTCTATAATGCAGCATATGAACAGGATAGTAGCAACTGCAGAGGGACAGTTTGAAGAACTAACCTGTCCACAACTTGAATATGCAACATTGATTGGCTATTAAGTCTAACAATCTTTATTGTGAAGTTTTTTCCCCTTGATTTGGAGAGTTTTCTACACTGTACAAGGAAAGATTTCAGCACTTAGCACTGTAGATCAAAATACTTAGTGCCCACATCACTGAGCCAAGGGAGTTGACTCTATTGCTATGGCAACATACCATTCCCAAAGAAAAGTGCTTGGGGGTTTTTTGCACTCTGTCAAAAGAAGCTAAGGCATGCTCCATGATATGCTGTAATGGCAGTTTGCTTGAATAATGGCAGAACTCTAGAAAGGGCTTTTCACATGAAACATGCAAATGTACAATTGCACACAATTACAGTACATTGTTTCACAAGGAAAGGGATGTGAAAAAGCATAAAGACACATGAAGCTTTGCAATCCCATGGAGGAGGAGATGTTGGGAAAGATATGACCAAAATTGCACCGTTCTTTAACTTTGTGCATCAGTCATGTTACTGGACAATCCTCGTGCCAACCTGTCAGTCACATAATCTGGAATTTTGCTCCTTGGGAATGACCTTACTTTGGCATTGAGGTATCAGGGTGGATACAGTAATACAGATGATAGTGAAGGTAATAACGGCAACTACAGTGTATTTGTGTAAATATGTCTCATTTTTATATATACTGACAGAAAGTCGAAAAAAAGCAGTTTTCAGTTATGTTGAATTGCATCCTGATCTAAAGTTATAACACTGCTGTAGGTAAATTGAGGTTGTAGTTACTACAGCTGATTTAACAGATTATGAAGTTGGAAGCTCTCCCTCTGATTGAATAAGCGTATAATTGCACAGACCAACAGGAAGGTTCAAGCTAATGCTTTTCTCAAGAAATTCCCATGGAAAACTGCTGTTTAAGTTAAGTAGTTTATTCCCTTGGTGTTAGCTTATAGGCAGTAGGACTTTGGAAACTACACAGTAAGTGGGTTCCCACCATGCTGCCCCCCGTTGGCTGGGCACTGCCCACTAGTTACAATGAACAGACGGCCGTTCACTGTTATAAAGCAGGAGTCTAGGAGGCTCACAGTGCGCACATGGCTTTCCATTCTCTTTGAACTACTAACAATTTCACTCTGAACGAGACAGCTGATTTAGTCCAGTGAGGGAATTCAGTAGTTATATGAAGTGCTTGAGTGCTCTGCTGAATCAGAAGCATTCCCCGCTGTGGACACCCCTGTGAGCCAGAACGTTATTAAACTGCTAATGGGGTTGCAGTCATGAACAGGTTTTGCGTTATAAACAGAGAAAGACATCAGCAAACACTTTAACCAAGGTCAGGGAGCAGGACACGTGTGATGATGGGAACTTGCTCCCAGCAAATGGTCTCAGACTCCCAGGCTTTCAGAGCTACTAAATGCGTAATGGTAGTCTCATGGGGAGCTGCTGACCTGGTTCCTCCTTCATTTCGTTGTGGTTCCTAACCCTCATGAGTGATTTGTCAGGATGCATTAATTTGTTGAGCTTTGCAGTTTCTGACATTTAATAAACACAAAATAAATGTGTCTGAAAAATGTACATCAGTGTAAAAATTATGTAAAAACATTCAATTTCTACATTCCTGTTCGCTGCAAAAACAAGCGGTGCATTGTAAAACCACTAAATAGGCTTCTTCTGCCTTCTTGTTTTGAAATTTAAAAATAAAGCAAATGATCATTGTTTTCCAACGGTACTTGATTTGCATAATGCCTGAACTCTAGAACGAGAGTTTCACTTGAAACATACGAACAAGATATAACTGATTCATCTGTAATACCATAAACTGAGTCCTTGATTACTAGACTCTAATTTAATAACATTAAGTTAATTTCCCTACACAAAGTTTGTGCTGCCAAGCATGACTGGAGAGATATAAAATTACCAGTCAGTTAAGTAAGCCATCAATTTGTTTTCTTGGATAGGCAATTTAAAAATATGAACTTGCTTCAGACTAACAAAATTGTCAGTAACTTAACATAAGTGTAACTGAACTAGTCTTGTAGCCTTGACATAAATGCATTGGAATCACTCAGGCCTTGTAACTAGCTTACTGAAAACAATGGCCTCTATGCCGTTTTGTTTATGTATCTCTTACTTGACCTTGCGTAAAACATATTTTTGTATATGAAACGCGTTTGATATTTGAACTGCACTACAAAATGCAAGATTTAGTTTTTTGTGCAATCACAATTCCCTCTTTACTTTTTTATGTTGTATCCAGTAGGTCATTTCTTCAATCTCAGTTTCATGGTGTTTGGACTGGATTTGTACTTACAAAAATATTAGCGATTGGTACAGTTTGTCTGTAATTTTGTGCTTTTAAGACATCATAAGGTATCACGGCTGTGTCTCAGCAAAAATATATCTGAGGTTGGAGTCACCTGTCAAAATATTTCAGCCATCTGTTGCAGTAGATGTCTGAATCCCATATTTATGTACATTGAATTATTTTCTTGGCAGATACTCACTCACACACACACACACACATTTTCTGAACCGCTTGTCCCATACGGGGTCGCGGGGAACCGGAGCCTACCCGGTAACACAGGGCGTAAGGCCAGAGGGGGAGGGGACACACCCAGGACGGGACGCCAGTCCATCGCAAGGCACCCCAAGCGGGACTCGAACCCCAGACCCACTGGAGAGCAGGACCCGGTCCAACCCACTGCGCCACCGCGCCCCCTATTGGCAGATACTCTCTCTTCCAAAATGGATTACTTGCAATGTACTTCCTAAGGAAACACACACACACACACACACACACACACACACACACACACACACACACACACACACACATTGACTGAAACCGCTTGTCCCAAGTGGGGTCACTGCCAACCGGAGCCTAACCCAGCAACACAGGGCGCAAGGCTGGAGGGGGACGCACACCCAGGATGGGTAAGGAAGCATAGTGCCTCGTAATAGTAGGTATTGTTTAAAAGGTCATGGAAACAGTTCTTTTTCCAGAGAGAGAGTGTGTGTAAAAATGTCCTGTAGCAAAACTGTTTTACACCAAAATGTACATGGAGTTACAGTACATAACTATCAAATGTGATTTCTTATGGCTTAATATTTGATTATTACTGTTACTTTTCATAACTCTTGGGGAATAAGTTCCCATTGACTTTATTATATCAAAATTAAAGAAAATAATGCTTTTGAAAGCTTGGGAAACATTTTAAACATTCAGACATGAAATAAAGCACTACAATGATATTATGCAAACATACCAGAAGTATCAATGAAATGTAAAAGAAAGAATGGGTATAATTTCTTGGTAGGTGCACATCAGTCTGGGTTACAGGATATTGTTCAATAAGTATTCAGTCATTTCTTTTAATTGCATCTTTGGAACTTGTCGTAAGGTTCTGATGGGCTTTTTCACTCACCCCCGCCAACCTCCCCCACCCTCCCCTATAGTTTAAAGTTAAATATTGACACAAATTTTTGATTTATGATGGTAATGTTTGGAGGTCACATGATGTTACTACATTTTACCGGATTTTTCATAAAATGTCAATCTTTTGTGGCTTTTTACCATCTGGTTGTTAAGGTTTACTAATTGATGGGCACTCCCATAAAGCCTATAGGCATCCAGCAAGCTGGGACTGGAGAGAACCCAACCCTTTACACTGGGTGCTGAATTCTCCCATCCTCTTCAGTTTCTAAAACCCACTACAACATAACAACACACATAAACTTCAGTAACCACCGACCGTGTTTATGGACTGAAATGAATTTCTTTGTGATGAGTTACAAGGAAAGGATGTTTTGCTACTCCTGAATTTACACTGCACTTACTTCACTCAACAGTGTACAGCAGTATTGCTAAGTAGGACAATTAGTTTTTTGCCATCTAATATAAACATACGTATATTATTCTCAATGTATCAGTACATGACTTCAACATAATTACAATTTTGAAAGCCACAGAACAATTTTCCACCATAGCTTGTGTTTAACTGACCCTAAAACCATTTATGTATGTTTGCTGCTGGGGCCCACTGGACATTTACGACAACTGATAACTTTAGACTGAGGAAATTCTGGGCCCTGGGAGGCTTAGACATAGCTCCTCAGCATGTATATTTTATAGACGAGCCTGAGGAATGCTTTGCCTCAGTCCTTCAGCATGTGGATTTTATCGACTTGAGCTGGATAGAAGACTTTGACTGAGGCCTGCAACATTTGTATGTTATGGACCTAAGTTGGCTGGAAGTTTGTTTTTTCCTATTGAACAGTTCCCTGACTAGGAATTTCAGTGTGACAATTTAAATATTTCCCCTAAATGGCATTAGTTTGCTCTGACTAATTTAGGACCAGTTCAAACTGAGGATGTTTTGAAGGAGGTGCTTCTTTCAACCTTTTTTATTGTTTACAGTATGTTTTCTTGGAATGGGACGCATGGGTGTTAGTTATTGTGAGAAGAGCTGTGGCAGATGCACTGTAATATCATTCAAATGTACCTTGGCTTTCACACAACATTTTATTTGGGGCCTGTGTTTGTTACACAGAAGCTGGACGTCAACTAACATGGCTGGTATATGCTCTGAAACCCACAGTTTTTGAGTTCACCTTTAAACTCGCATAAAACTAAGCTGTAAGGTACTGTGCGTTATTTGGATCAACAGTACATTGCAGTTAGGTATGTACGTTTACATCTTTGAGCTACACCCATAACATTGTTCTACCATGCTAAGACTATGGAATCTGGGTTGTGTAATCACACAACAAAAACACAACATGAAGAATGGGGCAAAGTTTGCATGATGGGAAATGAAGCTCTCGGAAGAAAACAGTTTTCCATTCAATGGAGTTATAAATGGAATTTTGAAGAAGGCAAACATTAATTATTCCAATCATGAATTGTGATTAGCTTAAATGTTGGTGTTTGATTCGGATCTTGTGAGTAGAGTACAATGAGAGACTTGCAATGTAAACATCCACTCAAAGAGCCTTGCTTCATTCCAACATGGCTTACAGAAACATTACATGTGAGCAGTTAGGAGAGTCATTCTCACAGCACAGAAATATTACTTCTACACAAGCCCGTCCATTTCTCTGTGTTAATAGTTACAGAGAAACTGGCTTCAAAGGTTACAGAAAACATACGGATTGAGTCCAGTCTGAGTCAAGGGAGTTTTTGCAGCAAACAGGAAGAATGCCTTCACTGGATGAGAGTTATGCAACAGGCAGCCTGCCATTATCTTCACAACGGGCTATTGTCTGCTATCAGGTTTATTGGCTCTTTTGAGTTATTTACATTATTGCCCTTCTGTTCACCTTACAGACAATGCCTGGATGGAAAAAATCTGAATGTGATACATTTGAGTCCATAGCCTTGTTATTTTAAAATGTGATTTTTACAAATAGTCATTGTTTTTTGATTATTTTGAAGTGTGAAGAATTAATTACTAGTAAATAAAGTTTTATTGAGAAGATAGCAAGTACCCTTACTTCTGTTCACACTAAACAGCAACAACCAAAAGTCATGTATTTCTGGTGAATTTCTACTTAAATTGCCTGTAGTTTATGAATGAGTGTGTGTATCTTTGTGATGGTCTGGTTTGCTGTCCAGGGTGTACTCTACCTCAACCCCTGTGTTTTCCAAGTATAGTATGTGACCCTGAATTAGCTGTAAAGTTGCAAATGAAATGATTAATGATGAATGGACCATTAATGAAGAAGATACACCCAACGTATAGATTATTACACTGATGCCAGTGCTGGTTTGACAGTATATTGTTTGTTTTGAATGGTGCCTTGAATACACCTTATTTCATAAATTTAATTCTTTGTTCATTAACTGCCAAATCTTTTTAAGTTTTGCTGTGGACTGCACTAGATCCAGTGTTTTTTTTATTTTAAATAAACAACACACAGTCTGAAACTGCTTGTCCCAAATGGGGTCGTGGCGAGCCGGAGCCTAACCCAGCAACGCAGGGAGCAAGCCTGGATGGGGAGAGGACACACCCAGGATGGGACGCCAGTCTGTTGCAAGGCATCCCAAGCAGGACTTGAGCCCCAGACCCACCAGAAAGTGGACACAGGCCAAACCCACTGCGCCACCGCACCCCCCGTGAATAAAAGATCTGTTCTTTATTTTCTTTTAAAATGTCAGCCCAGTTTTCTTTCTAAAATTCCTTGGAAGGAAGGTGGTGTCAGATTAGAAACTGAGATTGCTTGAGTGGGAGGATCAAAGTGCAGTGTTCAGATTGAGAAGGTTTACAGAGTTAAGGTAAGTCAGACTGAGTTGGTTTACAGAGTTATGGTAAGCACTAGCCACATTAACGACAGTTATTTTTTCCAGTTGACTTGTGTACGTGCATTGCTTGGGTTGGCTTTATGAAAACAAAGTAATTGCAGAAATTAAACAGTAACAGCCCATAATGTTCCAAATGTGACTCCTCTTTTTGAAACAACTGGAAAAGCAGCCAATGTGCTGCAATAAATGCTTGATAACTTTCATTTCCAGAGTGTGCTGTACTTGACCCTTTTTCTTTTTAAATAAACACATAAGGGAAGCTCATTATTAAGTTGTCCAGGTCTTACCCTCAATGATACATGCTTCACTTCAGGAGTCCTATGTTCTAGGCTCTAGATAATTAAATCAGATGTTGAATTTTTGTACTGTAAATATATTGCAGGTCTTTTGATATTTAGGAAAAAATATGCTGTATTTTTGAGGAAATGTCAAAGGATAACTATATCTCATGATTAGTAACAATTATTTAAAAAAAGGGCATGCCAGTTGCCCTTCTGAACAAAATGAAGCAAAACAAACTGGTGACTGCGATAGCTGTCTTTTGAAATTCTACACAAACGCTGTGTGATAAGAATATACTGTACAGCACTATGATTTAGATGGAGCATGTGGTTCTGTACAATAATATTCACTGCAATAAAATTCTGTCAATTAAATATATGTTTTTAAATAGTGTTGCTCCATATATTTAAACTTCACCCAGATGCCCCTATTGTTTCTGGATTGTTGATTAGTTATTATCTTGACAATTGTTTTCTAACAGCTGTATTAGTGTGTAGTATTTGATGAATCATGACCAATAGGCTCCATTAGACTCTGTTATACTAAGCATCCTTTCTTAATACAAAGATGTCTGCTAGTGAATGTCGTCTATGTTCTAGAGCAGTTGTTTCCCCCACCCTGCTCCTCAGAACTCGGTTCCAACCAAAACATTCATTTGTCTCTATTGGCTTGTTTAAAAATACTTACATAAGAGTCACCTTGAATTAATCATTCAGTCAATCATGTTATGCTTTACTATTTTTGGTCATCAAGTTTTCAACAGAAAAACCTTCAGAGAGGGGAGGCGAAAAATAAATGCACATTTAGGAAAAGATGCGTGAGTAAAACTAGGGGCAAATAATGGAACTAGAAGTCAGCATAATTTGCTTGTTTGTGGTAAGTTAAACAGTTTAAATAGCTGCTGATCACTGCTGGGCTAGGGGAACTATTAACATTGACCAAGTACATACCCTTTAAGAAATTTCTTTTTGATAATTAAAAAAGTACCTTGATTTGCTCCTTTTGAGGTCTGCAAAACAGCTACTTAATAATTCACAATTATGTAAAACTTCAGCAGCTGGACACGACTGTTTTAAAAACTTTTGCAATACAATATTTTAACCGATGAAATGTAAAAAAAAAAGACAATTGAATATATTTCCTTTCATCTTTTCTCAGTGAAAAAGTTTCAAGATGTAAAATCACAGTCAATCTGATGTGTTGCGGTTCATCTGCAAATCTGTGTTTTCATCTTGTGACCAACAGAGATTTAGTGGATGATCTGCTGCCGATTTCTGTAAACTTTCACTTGTTGCATGGAAGGGTGTTTCCACGCAAGCTTGGTCTTGTCCCTCATCTGAGGGGAGGGTAGAAATATAAATTTTTGCCTGATCATATAAGACCTGTTGTTAAGAAGCGTAAACTTAATACATTGAAGCACATTGCTTCTTTATTGTCTACCAAAGGTGCTCTTTATGCACAGCCAGTGTGCCAGTTCATTCCTGGGAGCTGTTGCCTGAAGGCCAGCTGTGAAACCCCATTTGGCCTGCTGTCAGTGGCTTTTCAATGGGTGCGTGTGGAATTTAGTATCCTTAATGTGCCAGAAGTCCAACGGCTGGAAGAGCCAAGGGTTTTGTGTTCCTGAGCCTTTTGTCCAAGATGGGAAAGTATGAGAGCATCTGTAAAATTTGTGTGCTCATGACTTAATTTATGTTTCTGCAATGCTTATTGAACTTTGAAGCTTCCAGAACAGCAGAATTAGACATATGGCATGAATTTTTTTTTCCCTGTGATAACTAGGCAGGACCTAGAATCCAATATGCTGCTTGTTATGTGATTCCAGTGTCTGCTACCCTCCTTTTCTTGACAAACATTTTCAGTTATTATTCTTATGTGCCAATCTGGGAGATAAAAACATTTCCGACAGCTGTTACACTACAATGAAGCTTTAATGCTATTTTGACAAAGCACAATAAAGTAAAAATGTTTAGGCGTCACCTCTGAGCACTATAAAGATTGCCTATAAACACAGAGAATGCATGTTAATCCTCAACTTCAATGCACCATAAACATGCGTTCAGGTAATGTTTAGCAAGGGCCATTTTGTTCTCTGCCAAGGGCCCTTTGGCATGTCTGCTGTATGAAAGCAGAATAAATTTCCCATCTTCATGTACGAGGTAGCTTTCAAAAGGATTGTCTTGGCTGGAACACTGAGGAAAGGATGGGGTGCAGAGCAATAGACTAAACCAGCAGTCGAAGGAACTTAAAGAAATGAATGGTTTGCACTGAAATGGCACTTAGAGTGCATGTGGAATATGTGCAAATTTTATTTATCCGTTTTATTTCTTTTCTCAGAACTTTGGTTTTTTGAATAAATGACATCCCAGTTGTCAGTCACTGCTGAAAGTTAGTGAAAGTTTTTTTATTTTGCAAAACAAATTAGTTTTCAAATGGGAACATCTGATATGCTCTTGGCTGATCAGGAATTAAAACATACAGCTCTGAAGATTCTGAAACTTCGACATTAAGACATTTATGCAAGCAACTTCAGACAAGAATCACACCTTGGTGGCCATTCACTGATTACATACAATATATGTAATTCTCATGTTCCTTGTAAAGTCTCAGTTTTCATTGGCAGACTTTCTTATGGGCCTCACACAATTGTAAAATTGAAAACATTCTTTTATTTAGTTAGCTAGAGTATATATATTGTCTTAAGGAAACCTATTTGCTTTCCAAAAACAGCATTATAACACAAGGTGCACATTTTGGCATCAAGTATTTAGTTTGTGTTAGTCGATTTCTCAGATACATTGTGGTACCTGCAATATTCAGCATTTTTGTCATTCTTTCTGAACTTTACTAGATATGAATGTGCGTATAGCCTTGTTTACTAGCAATTCCTTAAGCCTAAAAAAGACTTATTCAACTTTTTAAATTAACTTTTGCAAGTGAATTTTGTGCAAATGCAGAATTTGTGAGTGTGTCAGTTCCTCAAGGGCATCCATATGGATAGTTCCTACCTGGGGGAGAGATCCCCTCGGCAGATGTTCATATTTACGTTACATCCCATGATGATGTATACAAATGTCTTGCTCTGAATGTTGAAATTGAATCCAGTGGTTAAGAAGGTTCTCAGAAGTCGTGTATACAGTACCAATGTCAAATAAAATAAACTTGACTTAAGACAAAGGTAAAACACCTTTTTTTCGGTTCTGTAATTTCACATTCTCCTTTGTTATTTCAAATTCTCTTGTCACTTTCCACCCCCTTGAAAATGAAATTCTGGCACACCGACCTGCCGTGTCATGTGTGTCAAGTTTTAACAATGCGGTGTAGTCATTGAAAGTACTTGTAAACAGACGGGAGTAATTTCAACAGCAATCAGATGAGGTCATTGCAGTGTTTTTATACGTTCCTGAAATAATAAAGTTGCTTTCATATTATGTCAGGATTCACTGGACAAATTTAGTCCACCTTGCATGTATTGCATTTGTTGGTTGTCAACTCTTGTTGAGCATTAACAACCTAATGACTACAATGTGCAAAAGGAATGAGCTGTAAAACACACTGGCAAATGTCAAAGGCATGAGATTAAAAACATCAATGACAGGCAACGAAAATTATAACTGACACAAATTTTTGCGCTTATGTATCTTTTTTTGTTGAGATGATATTATATAATATATGTATTCAACCATGGCCATGCTTATATTCTTTAAACTGTGGCATCTTGGGAAGAATTTCTTGAGCAGCATTTGTAGGAAAATATTTTTGTATTCTTATTCTTGTACTTTTTAGTTTTTTTTGGTGCAAAAAAAATCACTCACTGTTCCCAACTGCTTGTCCAAATTTGGGCTCTGGAGCCTATCCCAGAAGCACAGGGCAGAAGGCTAATCAGCGTGTGCCCTGGATGGGACGCCAATCCATCGCAGAGTAGTCACACACACACACACACACACACACACACACACACACAAAGAGTCTCACTGCGAGCAATTTAAAGTAACCAATATACCTAAAATGCATATGTTAGCACCCAGAGAAAACCAACACTAACATGGGGTGAGATTTAAATCAACCCCCAAACAGGTCAGCCACCGTGAGGCAGCAGCCTTTCCTTCTGTGTGTAAAATCTAGGATACAGGAATTATGTCTGCATTTATTTAAAATAACTATAAATGTTTATATTATCATTCTGTTAAGGTTGCACTGTGAATTGTTAATCCAGTACTACATTTTTCATATTGCGCGTAGAATTCTGTAGTCTTCAGAAAGATATTTTATTACCGTAAACCTGCTTAATAATATTTTCACGAAAGCTTCTGTATCTCAAGAAAGCCATGACCTCTGTTATTGTTTTCTTTGATTGAAAAGGGGAAAATGTTAATAAAACATCCCATGTGAGCTGGTGTTTCACCATAATGTGCAATGAATGGGGGGCTGCTCTTTATATGTTTGTGTGTGGAGATGAAAGGATTGAAGCTCAGTTTCACCTCTCACGGGGCAGTGCGTCCTTCAGTCCAAAAAAAGCTCAAGGCCTAAGGACTGAAATCCTGACCTGCACGGCATTTCTGCTCATTCCTCCTTTAGGCAGCTGCTGTGAAACTCAAAGGGAGACGATCTGTGACATATATAGTGTAAAATACTCATCACAGCCCTATCACGAAATGCTTTGTGTTTTCAGTGCATTGCCTAGGGAGGTGGTGGATAATACTGTGACCTAGAATACAGGTGGAACAACTACATGCACCACTGTCTTTGTTTTTCACAAAGATAGCATAAGAAAGCAACACTAACACTTTCTCAAAGATGTCATATTTTCATATTTTAGATTATCAAGCTAATTTTGTTAATTTGGTGTGCTTGTATGCTCCCTTAAGACTACAGATGCTCCTCTACTTATAATGGTTTGATTTTTTAAAGTTGCGATGGTATAATAGTGATACTCATTTGATAGAGTCTGTATTTCGAATTTTGAATTTTGATCTGTTCCCACGCTTGCGATATACAGTATAACACTCTCTCCTGATGCTGAGCGATGGTAGCGAGCTGCAGCATCCACTGAACCACGCTTGCAGTCTCTCTGGCGATCATGCCAATGAGTGTAAACAATTGCAAGTAAACAAGCGATACTCTGTTGAAAGCATTTTTAATTTTGTGTTTTCACATCCCATCATGTCTACTAAACACCCATGTGTGTCTCCTGCTTAAATTTTGCCCAGCTGTATGCTATAGTAAATGTTCCGACCACGTTTAAGGTAGGCTAGGCTAGGCTATGATGTTCGGTAGGTGGGGTACTGTATTGTTTATCGTCTTAAGATTTTTACACTTACAATGGGTTTATTGGAACGTAACCTCATCGTTAGCCAAGGAGCATCTGTAATATAACACGTTCAATGAAAATAAATTGTTTTCAATATGCATCAACAACTTATGTTTTAACTAGACATGAGCTGCATGGAGGGGTTCTGCTAAGAGAAACAGAATAAAATTGAATAAAAAAGAATAAAATTCACATGCATACATTGTAGAATGCAAAAGATTTAAAAAAATGAAAAAGTTTCTTAATCCCATTCGATAAAGAAAAAGTCATGTAGAGAACATGTGAGAAATACCTTGTCTATACAGCAGGAAGAGTGTATGCAAGATAGTCTTATTGATCATATTTCTTAAGGAACTCAAATTCTGTAACAGAAACATCAAGCTATTTAAATTGATAATACATCTGAAAGTACATCTGACTGCATGATTGCTGTTGAATTTAGTTTATTTTTTAAAGAGTGCTCTTCTCACCAGAGTGACACAGAGCACTGAATGAGATTGTGATGCAACTTGATGATAACACACTAAAACAAATTTGGACAGCGGTAGAGTAAGTCATGTGGGAGGGAAGAGAGCAAACAAAAAAACTCCCGAACTACAAAGAAGGGGAGATAAAATTCTCTGGGGGGTCCCAGGATCAGTGGCTGCCCATCCTTCCTGGGCATTGTACTTGTGGTGACAGAGGATTTGTGTGGATATGTTTAAAATGTGAAAGTCCAGTACTACTATTGCCACTCAGCAATCAGCTATGGTGTTCAGTGCAGTGGCTGGCAGGTACCCGAGTATGATTAAGAAATTCTTCAATTAAAAGTTCTCTAATGGCTCCATGACTTCATGGATTGTGCTTTTTAGTGGTGCAGCCCAGGTATGCACTCTCAGCACAGCAAACATTGATTTGTCCTTCTGTCCATTCCAACACCAAGTTCCCTGTAACCTCTATTGACCTCTATGCAGGACTTTACATACAGGGTGCCCCAGCTGATATGACTAAGCTCCTTGGATCAAACCGTATCCCCCCCAAAAGAATGTACTTCTGATGGGTTGGTTATGCTTCACTCTGCTTTGTTTGTAGGTAGTCAAAAACAGCAGGTTGTTTACCTTTTATTTTGTCATGTACAGCCTTTCCTTATTTCTTCCAATGGAGGGATTTTGTGTCATTCTGGGGAATTAGCATGAAAACCATTTGAGTGCAGACCTTCAGACTATTATGCTATCCAGTGTGAGCGCCACCCCTTTCTCACCTTCTCTGAATCAATTCAAACTTTTGTCTGCAATTTGTTTTTGCTTCTCTGGATTTTCTGGATCTGCCAGTGCCCCTTCTGTGGCGGGTCTGGGGTTCGAGCCCTGCTTGGAGTGCCTTGCAACAGACTGGCATTCCGTCCTGGGTGTGACCCCTCCCCCTTTTGCCCTGTGCAGTGTGTTGCCAGGTAAGGCTCACCACAACCTCACTTGGGGCAAGCGATGGATGAATGGATGGAAAAATGTATGTGGTTCCCAGAAATGCAATGTTTAGAAACCCTGCTGTTTAGTCTTCTGTCATTTCTGAAAAGCAAAAATGACAGTCCTAGACACTGAAGTGCCAGATACAAAAATGTTTAGGAATTATTTCAGATTCCTGGAATCAGCAGTACTCTGTTCTCATGATGGTTCCATTATTTTGGGGGCTGAAGACAGCTGTTTTGGCCCAATCCTGTTTGAATCAGATGTGACCTTATGGCATGCAATGATCTAACAAATATAAATGAATGTTTCACTTGAGGGGGGCATGGTGGTGCAGTGGGTTGGACCGGGTCCTGCTCTCCAGTGGGTCTGGGGTTCAAGCCCCACTTGGGGTGCCTTGTGATGGACTGGCGTCCCATCCTGGGTGTGTCCCCTCCCCCTCCGGCCTTACGCCCTGTGTTGCCGGGTAGGCTTCGGTTCCCCGCTACCCCGTATGGGACAAACGGTTCGGAAAATGTGTGTGCGTGTTTCGCTTGAATTCATCACAACACTTTACTTCCAGTCTGAAATCTTGGACTTGTTACTTCTACTGTAAAACATCAGAACAAAAAAATTAAAAATCTGTGTTTACCCCCTCATGGTAAAGTGACGCAACTCTGCTCTGTGACTGTACTCAGAGATATTTATTAGGGCCTGTCAGAGTAGAATCAGTCACGGGTTAAAAACAAAAGGGAAACTGGGGTGAATCACACAGGCGGCGCCTCCAGCACAGCCGGAACTGCCCTTCCATAGAGCAGTGTGTTCCAGCTTGGGCCAGTTGTTTCCATGTTTAGTGAGCCTGTGTTGAATGACACAGTCGACATGGTGCGGTGGGTGTTCATTGGCAAACGAACCAAAGCCAAAGAGTCAGACCTGCATGTTTATATCATTGTTTGTCATTTGATCCCAATGGACATTGCATACTGTATGTTATTTTTTATAGGCCTAATGCATAAACAAATTAAATAGTATTTTCATGAATAAACCCGGGTTAGTGTTTTTCCACGGAGAGTTTTTCCTCATAGTGGATTTCACGGCCTGCTAATGAACTTGGAATACAAGCACAACCCATTCTTTTCACCATTCCTTTTGTTGAACACACATATTTCCAGATGCTGTTAATTATCCATTGAACGCTTCCCCCACTTTACTAGAGATGCTTAGACAGAGAGATCAGCTTTGCAGAACTGTATACATAATGGTATAAATTGAGAGAACGGAATTATAGGGGCCTTGGGCTTCACACAGTGGAACATAGCAGCTGGAGTTATTCCACAAAACGCACATGAACATGTGGAAACATCACTTCAATACCCCCCACCTGCTCCCTGTCTGTGCTGATGAAGGGATGGGGGGGGGGTTTACACAAGTGTAGTAGTGTAAGTATGTCTGCTGGGACAAAGTAGCATAGTGTAACATAGTAGAAAGAGCCTGGAAATTAGCAGTATTTAGACTATGCCAGCATAGTTTTTAACTACCATCTTATCAGACATAGCACTGTTATAACTTTCACTTGTCAAACAAAACTCAGTAGATAATGTATGAGCTTTTACAAAGCAATGTGGCTATATTCTGCTTCTGGCTAACAGGGAGCAGAAGTTGTAACATACATCATGGACTTACGATGAACACAAACAAATATATAGTGGTGATTCCTTAAGAAAACTGTTTATATGGTACTATTGAAAGCAAGTGTACCATGTACCATGTATGTTATTGTTTTTTTCAGTCAGCTGACACTTTTAATGTAGAACAAAACGCTTCGATCTCGCTCGCACTCACTTTATTTTTGAGGACCTTTCATTGACAGTATTATTCGTAAATACACGACAATAACTCGAAGTTCGAAAAATTTACAGTTTCCTTTAAAAAAATCAGGTGAAGAAAATTAACTATTTAACTAATTATCTTTGTCCCAACAAAGTTAGGAACAGATGAATGTACAGTATATATCCATTACAGTTTACTCCTAAGACCTTCAACAGGTGGTGACCTCATGGGTATCCCATCAGTTAATTGATACCACTGCTCCCTCTCAAACACAGAAGCTAAACAAGCTTCATGGCTTTTTTGAAGTGAGCAGAGGAGATGTCTGATTAATACCTTAATACCTTCAAAAGGAATTGTCAAATGTGACATACAGCAAGTACAACCCATGATGCGTTGTGTCAAACTCCAGACATGCTAATGGAAGCTTACAAGGGGAGAAATCAGAAGAAGTGATAGGAATGTAGTGCAGATGCCTCTGGTCAAACTAAAGCAGAGTCCCACAGACATCCAAACTGTTTATGCAAGTACAAATGTGCAGGCATGCCTGGGCTAAGTATTCTGCTTTTCCAGAATTTTTGTTCTGGGATGAAAATGGTAAATATTTTTGTATTTCTAGTGAGGCACATATACCACGTGTCAAGAGGTTGCCCACATATTAGTCTTGTGTGTGCTTATCTTGTGGCCTTTCCACTACAAGCAATGGCTGCATTACAGGGGGACCATCTTTTACTGGAAATACTTCAGTTTGTCAAGATATACATATTTATTCCGTAATAAAATTTTGTGTTACATATTATTTTGAATAATTGAATCATGTTGATATGAAGTGAACACATATATTGTATTGGTATGTTCATACTTTTCCACGTCTTTGCTGTATTCATTTTAATAGTCTCAGCTTCACAAATAAAACAGGTAAAAATTTGTGTAGTTGTTACCATTCATTTAGAGATTAATATTTTAGAGCATAAGCAATATTTTGATCTTTTCTCTGGACATTTCTCCAGCGTTTAGTGTTACTCTCAGGTTTTTGGACAGAGGCCTACAGTATTGAAGCCTGTTTGACTCCTGTACATTTTAGATGCCTTGTCTTCAAGCAGACCCTCAAAACAGCTGGTGGTAAAGAAATACTTAGGAGTTCATTGTTATTTTAGGACTGACTCATGGTGTTGCACGGTATACAAGTTGTAAACCATTTTGCTTTTTCAACTGTCCATTTGTTAAAATGAGTGATACATTAACTGTGTGACTGTGTTGTAATAATGGGAGGAATAGCGTGTTAATGTACTATATCAATATAAATAAATTGTTAGATGTGCACGACTTTCGTTATCTATCATTGCTCACTTGTATAGTTTCAGAAGGACCACAGCAGTCTGGACAGGAGTCAAAGGGTACAATGGAGGTGCATTGCAGGGAGCGGAAATGTGTAGTAGGAATGAGTGCATGTTGGCTCCCTTGTGGGGGGAACCTGTCTGATGCTCACGGTTGGCTGACATCACCTGCTGTCGGACAGAGGCCTTTAATTCGCGCTCAATGGGAAACCAGATCTGGGTCATAAATAATCCCACACTAGCATCACAGGTGACCTGCATAATGAGTTTGATATATTGGGGAGAAATCTTAGTGGGCAGAAGAAAAACGTGTTTTTGATGTGGGATGTGCGGTGTAGGTAGGGTGGAAGTGTCTCCAGTGATCAAAGACCCATGTAACCAACGTTTCTCATGGCTTATTATAACACTAACAACGACTCAATATCTGCGTGAAGCTGCCGAGTAGACAGGTTTATAAACAACAGTTTTGTCCTCTGTTGTGTGTGTTCACATGTGTTTTTATTTGATTTTCTTTGCAGGATATCTCAGTATGATCGAGTTTAGCATAGATCTGTTTGAGATTGTGTGTGTTTTTAAACTCGCATTGGTCAGTTAAAAAAAAAAAAAATTATAAATTGGACTGATCGGTGGCTCCTTGCAACACAACTAAGTTGATGAGACTGGTAGTAGAGTGAAGGGGGGCGTGAGTCGCTCCCTGAGGCGATCAAGGAGACGGCTGGTTCCCATTCAGGACAGGAGCCCACTGCCCCCACTGCTCTTGGAGACTGAGAAGGGAAGTTGGTTAGTTGTAAATATCAATTTGCATTTTTGGATTTTACGGATTGAGACACTCCACACTCTGATGTCCCAATTTCTCATTGGCGTATTTGTTTTAAACCTAACCTGACAGCTATTCCAAGTTAGAGGGGAAAAAAAGAACTTTGCACTCTAATTACTTCTGCTTTTTATGATGATTTTCTGTAAAGACAGCCTTGAGCTTGTGGTGGGATTCCTGGTCCCCCTACATCAGGTCAAAGACGGCTTGGGTTAGCCAGCCCTCCGCTCACGATTCACTCAGAAGATAGAGAAGCAAGGGCAGAAAGTAGCAGCAAAGAAAGAAAGAAAGACGTAAAGTGTCCTACCTCCACCGCTGTTCCTGCTCTCCAGTGAGTGCTTAAGTCCCAACAGACAGCGGTATAGTCCACCTTATGTTCTAGTCCTCTGGCTTATCCTGAATGCCAAGCCTGGCTTGGAAAGAAAAGTCTTCTGCCATTCACTCCCGTCGCGCTTCTACACTCTTTGAGACATTGATTGTTCGCAAACTCACAGAAGTGTCTGTGTCAGTCTTGTGTGCTGTAGGGATCACGCAGGTCCTAGTGCCCGCCCACACACTTGAGTGAGCAGTGTGCTCCCTCTTGTCTAAGGATGACACGCAACCACACACCCCTGTGTTGCACTCTGAAGGCAGCCAGGGATGCATCTGTGCGAAATAAAGCACACGCTGACCTACCTTTCTCACCGATGTTTTTGTGGAGCCACATTTACAGAAATGCTGGGCAGCTGTTTCAGCTTTCACGTCTTCCTGCAGGAAACTCTGCTTATGTTGTAAGGCCAGATGTGGGGCACCTATTTTCTAAGGATAAGTGGTACAGTGGCCACCCGATACATTGTTTTACCTATTCTGATACCAAGGATTGTCCTCTGTATTTTTTTATGTTATGTTTTTTATCTTCAACCAACCTCTTAAACTTGAACAGTGTTGTTGATGGAGTTCTGACTATGATCTAATCTTTACATTTCTGAATGTGCCTTGTTTTCCTAAAATTAAATGCTAAATAGATTAATTTTCAGTATACATGTTAATATAATAGTTATAATTAATACAACTGTACTAGCTATAATATTTATTATTAATAATTTTATGAATTTTATAATTATAATATATAATTTTATCATGTATTTCATTTTAAGCAAATTTTTAGCATAATTTTGTTTAGAAATTGAGATCTTTAACTTCCACTTTTAATATACATACATATTGTTTTGTATTAGAATTTTCTGAGAGTCTGGTGAACCCTACTTAATTAAGAAGCTGTGTGGATTGAAAACCAGCACATACATTAGGTCACCAGGACCAGGGCTGATAATCATTGTGAAAATTCAGTCTGACATTGCTGTTTAAAACACAGCCAACCACAGGCCACATGTATTGGTGTTGCCGAACCACTGCGTATCTAATGTTGTTGCTTGTTTATTTAACAAGACTGTTGAATCTGCATTTGATTGACCGAGATGACCTCAGGTTAAGATTTTGTTATGTAAAAGCTCCATTTGAAAGTGAACTGACTGTGAGAAAACCATGAATTCCAAGCGAGTTGCTTGTGAAGTATCTGACACAAGTCACTGATGACCAAGGCTGGTGGAGTTTCTCCACTGTTGTAACTTTTAGGCGCATACTTCACTTGCACTGCTTTCGGGTAAAAGAGGCAAATTGTGAAGAATGCTGCATCAATTTGGATAAAAGGAATTGTATTACAATTAAAAAACGTTTCTACTTAACACAAAGGATTTTAACCTTACTTACCAATGTTAAAAACAGCTGACTGGTCAGCTGAGATTTTTCCTCCACTACAATTAAGGACTTCAAACAAATAATTGTGCGGATTAAAGCCAAACAATAATTTTAGGTAGTTACTATATTAATTTAATTAATTCATATTGTAATTCATGCATTTAACAAAATTACTCCTAAAGTTATACAGTATGCTAATTTGCTGTACTGTGTGGGTGATGTAAAGAAGAGGTATGAAGAAGCTGCTATACTTTGTCTAAAACATGTTGCTATAGTATTATGAACTCCTTCTTCATCGTCAGGTGTGCTATCCCATGAAAATTGGCACTTGCAGTAAATGGTGATGTAGAGGAACTACATATTTTTAAGATTTCTGTACATAAACATTTAGCCTTTACAATGTGTCAAAGTATTTACACACTCCATGTGTGAAAGTATGTGTGCCCCCATGCATTTGGAGCGTTCTTGAAGTGAGGCTCATTCACAGCTGTGGCAACAATACAGGTGACATTTTCATCTCACAAGCTCTTGTTTGTGGGGTGGCCACACCTCCCTTTGAAATAGGAGACATCACCGATATATTGTACCAGACATTTCACTGCTTACTTTAAACTGCCAGGCTGGAGTGATCTTGCTTGCAGTGAAAAAAAGTCCATCTGGGCAAACAAACATTTGTATAACTGAGGATCTGAAATCTTCTCATTACTCACCAGGATTAAATCATTGTGATCCATAAAATGGGATTCCATCGGAATTTCTAGGTATAGATCCATTCAGATGGACATTCACAGGAACTTCAAATTTCAACTCTGAAATGTATGGCTTGTCTGATGTCTTCAGTGTTCTTTTTTTTCCCCCGTCTCATTCTTCAGAAATGTGTTTTACAGTTGCACAGCTGTAAAGTATTGTTTTGTTTGAACACGTTTTTGTATTGAGATTCACTGTGAGGCCCGTGCATTTTTCTAATTATGCTAACGCAATATTAAGATGTCCAGTTTATTTCAATTAAGTTTTAAAATGACAGCATGTTTCACCACATAGTTATTTCTTTACCTTGTAAACTGTGGCTTTGTTTTGAGTTAATTTAATGAGGTTGTTTGCAAGTTACTGAGTTCTCATTTTACTAAGGGGTGTCTTATATGTATAATACTGTTAATGCCATTGCAGACACTAATATAGTTATAATAGTTAATATAGGACTGTTTGCATGAATTGCTGGAAAATTACTGATTTTGGTGGTGAAGAAATCAAAAAATATCTGAAAGAGTGAAAAAACTCACTTGTGGTTTTAGCTGCACTCATTCATTCAGAATAAACATAATTAATCTTCATTTCTTCTCCAACTGCTTTGATGTTGGGCAACAGAAGGATGTTTGCAAAAGAGCTATTTTCAGTTTTCAGGCCTTTTGACTTTCCTTTGATGTTGAGCATTTCATTAATTGTTCTTTAGAATTTTCAGTGTGTAGTTTTTGAGTTTTAGATGTTGCTTCAGCAGCCTGCAGGATTCCTGCAATGGTTTGCTGTTCATACAATGCCTTGTACACAGTAGCATATTTACCCATAGGAGTTTTAACTCTGAGACTTGTGCTCTGTTGATTTATATTGATTAAGGCTGACATACATTTACATTCATTTATTTGGCAGACACTTCTCTCCAAAGCAACTTTCAATGAACTCTATGTAGTGTTACCAGCCCACACACCTTATTCACCAAGGTGACTTACACTGCTACGTACACTACTTACAATGTGTCACTCATCCATACATCGGTAGAACACACTCTCTCTGTCACTCACACACTATGGGGGAACCTAAACAGCATGTCTTTGGACTGTGGGAGGAAACCCAAGCAGACACAGGGAGAACATGGAAACTCCACACAGACATACCATTTAGGCTTCCCAACTCGCATTGTTCACAAGACATAGGAGAAAGAAGAATGTTCTACCACTGCCTTCTTCCATGCATGTTTGAGGGTGCAAACACAGTTAGAAATATGCAAACTCCACACACCCTCAGCAGCATTTGAACCCCACACCCACCAAGCTGCCCAGGAGCTATGAGGTACCAACTTAACCCACTGTACCATAACATCCAATTATGAGCATAAGACATCTTTTTTGTGTCTGTGGTGGTTCATCAATCTTATTTTTCTGGCTCAGAATACTTATTTTTATATAGGATACCCAGCTGTGACTTTTTTGAGATATGATAACTTTGATTTCTTTTAAGCAAGAATCATTGATGGTATTTTTCAATTCACTGGATTACTTATGTTTTTTTTTTTGACGTTTGCTCTGAAAAAAACTTTTTTTAGAAAAAAAGATATCCTGTTAGTGCAGTGATTAATGGACAGTCTGAAATGTACATGGCATATGAATAGTTCTGTAACAATACCAAGAGGACACACACACACAGTCTGAAATTGCTTGTCCCAAGCAGGGTCGCAGCAAGCCGGAGCCTAACCTGGCAGCACAGGGCACAAGGCTGGAGGGGAAGGGAGACACACCCAGGACAGGACACCACTCCATCTCAAGGTGTCCCAGCAAGACTCAAACCCCAAACCCACCAGAAAGCAGGACCCGGTCAAACCCACTGCACCACCACACCTCCCTACCAAGAGGGCAAACAAACCCAAATGAGACAGATCACCATCTGTGTTTTGCAAACTACAAAGCTGGTAATACGCTCCATTAAAGTCCACCTGTAATGCAGTGTCCCACCGATTTATACTGACACTGTTACTTTGAATAGCAGTATTCCTTGATTTTACTTCCCATAATTAATCTTGAGAAACAAATAAAGTAAAGGTTGTTCTGCCACTCTGGATAGGTTTACGAACATATGCTGTGCAGATTTTTCATCTGTCTGCAATTATAGCATGTGCAAAGTAATATCACTAATTTCCCAAGAGAGCAAAGTAATTTTATTTTTTAGTAGCGATCAGGCATCAGCGCCTGTCTCCCCAGAAGTCAGATACAAGATTCCTCACTTACATTTTCAGCATTATTTTTACAGTGTGCACTGTTTCAAATGTAAGTTGGATATTGTTCTGTCTGGGTTGTGCCCAACTCAGAGCTTTCACTCTGGAAATTACATTTTATATAGTGCAGACACACACCCACACATAAACAAAAGGGAAACTTTTGCAAAAGGGAAACTTTAACTGTGCTATGAAAGGCATGATCACACTAGTCAAATCCATCAGCCTGACACCATGCTAACAGCTTGAGTGTAGCATTACTGCTACTACATCTGCCAACTGGGATGTCTAAAAACCCATAGCTTGTACCATCTGCTTACTTTATGGTTCTGAAATGTAATACAATTGCATTGTAATGCAATCTCACTATTAATGGACACTCTTTCTTTGCATTCTTGCTCAATAAATATTGTGGTAGAGTACTACAGTACTAAGCAAAAGCTGCAAGCAGAAAATGCCAGTATGTGTATGGGAATGATTATGAGAATGGATTTTTAACCAGGAACCTGCAGGTTTCCATTATGTTGTGAGTCAGCATTTAGTTTCACTGCCAGTTAGACGTTCAACACTGGTTGAATGCTGGCCTGTGACCAGATGATTGGTGTGTTGAAGACGTTTGTACAAGCTGGATGTTGTCACACATGAGGCATTTTAATAGACTAACAGATATTTAGTGAAATGAGATTAAAAAGTGAAATATGACACTATTAGGAATAACTGAAAGTGTACTGGCTACAGTTCACACACATTTCTGCATTCTCAAGAAAACTGTTATGCTTTAGCTTTCTAGACCACTGAGCTTAACTGAGCTTTGTAATATAACAATAGTGGTTGGGAGAAGGAGCTGAAAGTCACTCTGCCCTTTTTCATGAACTCATCCTGATCCCTGTATGTGCTGTCCTATCAGAAAACTATAAATGGATTTGTTGGCTTGTGTTCATTCAAACACACTAATGCTGACTAAATTGAACCAGCATCACTAGTGACGACTATGGAAATCTCCGCTCCACTGTGTAATTAGTGAAAATTCTTTTCCAGAGTGTGAGAGTGATGTGACTCATTGATTTCCTCAGTGTTGGTCTTGTTATTTGTCTAATTTCATTTTGAGAACATGTGCCAGCTGATTCCCCACAGGTTTTTACTGTCACAATATGCTTTACATGTTACCCACTTTGACAGGTCACACATTTCTGCCCTCAGGGAAAATTTCTATGTAGAGATTCACGGCTTTAGGAATATTTCTGTGTTGTTGTAAGTCAGATCGTGCTCATTAAAATAAATGTGCTCAATGATATTTTGATCTGGTGATTTGAAAGGTTGAGACAGTGCTTGATGTTGCCCTGGTGTTGTAAGAAACATTCTTTAGATTGTATGTGAATATTTGAGCATATTGTTTACACCTTAGTTACACTTGGACATGTATGGCTTCACATTCCTTAGCCACAAAGTACATAGCAATCATTGGACCCAGTGACATTCATGAGATGACTACCCATGTTACTACTATTTTATGAAACTCACAATTTTCAACTTTTCAAGAAACTGTCACAGAGGTCTTGATTGATTCCTGTGGTTATTGTCAGTGTTATGATATTTAGGTATATGTTTCTTCTCCTGACAGTACCTGGACACACTATGCTACCTGCTGCCCCTACTTATTGCTTTTTTGTGTTTCCAAAATTTTGTCCCCCTGAATGCAGTTACTCAAACATTCACTTTTAATAAAGTTGAGGCAACAGAGAAAGCCTAGACATATGGTAAAGTGTCACACATGACTCTAGCTGGAGTTTTCAAATAGTTCTGGAATTGTAAGGTGGTGCTGCTACTTGCTGAGCTACAGTTCAGCATTTAGTTTTAAATATATCTTTGGAAATTATTTCTCAAAAATTTATTCCAGCATTCATTCAACACAAGAGACATTATGCTCTTCTATGTTTCAAACATTTTCATACAGTATTATATCCTCTGTGAACACCACTTCAGATAAAAGATTTTCTCAGGCTGTAGTCTCACTGAGTGTAGGAAAGACTCTGAGCTCAACTGACCTATGTGTGTGATAGTCATAATCACTGATCCAAATAAAATGTCAAAAGCTCTCAGATGTAACAGTACATGAATGCCACATGGGGTTTAATCCAGACTCAGCAATTTAAAATCCCACAGATGATCCTTGAGATTTTTTCTTGAGTCAGCCATGAGTCAAAGGGAAAAGAGTCAGCAGAACAATTGGAGCTTGCAGGACCAACTAACTGATACATTGAGTTGTGTTTTATTGTGATTTATATATTCATTTAACTTAATTTCTTTAAAATATCAATGTATTAGGCTCCGGTTCCCCGTGACCCCGTGAGGGACAAGCGGTTCTGAAAATGTGTGTGTGTGTGTGTGTGTATCAATGTATTTCTTATTTACCTTTTGTCAGGGACAGAGCTTTCTTGTTGCTGAGAACTCCAACCTTAAAAGACTCTGTAACCTCTCACTTTGACTGCTTTTAGGCTTTTCTTTTAATGTTTACATTTATTCATTTAGCAGACAATTTCCTCTAAAGTGATATGCATCTCAGAGAAAATTACAATGAGTGCATTACATCAACTGAGATGTAGTGTTATAAGCCCACACACCTTATTCACTGTCGTGACTTACACTGCTTGATACACTACTTTCAATAGGTTACTCATCACTACATCAGTGGAACACACTCTCTCTGTCACTCACACAATATGGATGAACCTGAACAGCATGTCTTTGGGAGGAAACCAGAGCACCCAGAGGAAACCTACACAGACATGGGGAGAATATGCAAACTCCACAGAGATTGAGCAGGGATCAAACCCATGTTTTCTCACACCATCCAGGGGCTGGGAGACTGCAGCACTACTTACTATGTCACCATGCCATCTGAGTAGTTAAATTAGGAATGAAAAAGGTCCATCTTACGTAGTGTTGCTGGTTTAGGCTCCAGCTTGCCGCAATCCCACTTAGGACAAGCGACTTCAGCCAGTGTGTGTGTGTGTGTGTGTGTGTGTGTGTGTGTGTGTGTGTGTGTGTGTGTGTGTGTGTGTGTGTGTGTGTGTGTGTAAGGTCCAAAATAAGTTGTTTTTGAGACTCTTATTGAATGCTAAATGGGGTTCAGCAATTTTCATGGAGAGGGAGAACTAATTTCACCACAATGGAATGAAAAACCTGCAGACCAAACAATAAGAGGTTGCAATAATCCAGGTGAGAGATCATCATATCCTGGATATTGAGCTCTGCTGAGTGTGTTCTGAGGTATGGACAGATCTTGTGGATGACACCCTAAAGGTATCTGCAGGATCTAAATTATGGCTTCATTGTACTCAGAGAACCAGAAACTTGACTGATGAAGGCGATGGGAGAAATTTCCATTTCCTTTATTGGTGTAATTTTATGTGTTGCATCATCACAGGTTGACTGGAGTGTAGTCACTCTAGGCAGTTTATGGTGCCTGGGGGAAAGGTCTGGGGTTGTGATGAGGTGGAATCAGATCTGTGCGAGAGGGTATAAGTAATACATTATCAGTAGTTGCACTGAGTTTTTGGTCTACAGACTATGTCTCACTGCAAAATACATGGGTCTAATTATATTGAAGCTGACAATCTGGCCATATTATACATTTAAAATATTGGCTTCAGTGGGTTTCCTCAGTAGTAAGTAGTCCGCCTCCCAGCCAGTCCTTAATTTCTAGCCCAGATATTGGAATGGTCATTGCTGTCATGTCTGGAGAGTATTGATATACTGTTTTGGATTAGGTAAATTAGGTTTGGAATCCAGTAGGTGTGTATCAGTGATGATGACTTATGGACAGCACCTATAAAATGTTAGAACACTTTCCCAAACTCTAACTTTCACATCTGTGTGTTGACACTCAATGTGACAGTCCAGTCTAGGGTTGGGCTACAACACAGGATTATGGAGACTAACTACCACTAGACAGAAGCACACCAACTTGTTCAGAACACAAAGCAGTTGGCTTTATTGATCTTTAGTGACTCATGAACCATCTCTCCAAGGGGTGAGGCAAGCCAACACAACAAACAAAAGTGACAAAAGCGATTTGAAAGACTCCATGATACTTTTTTGCTATTTCATATACATCTTGTGGATTTCAATCATTGACTTGACAAACCACTATCACTATTGTGTCACTATCTATTCTATCCAAATAAAACAAAGAAAAATACACTAGTCCAACTTGACTTCTAACTGAAAACCAAGGAAAAACTAGAATAAAAAAATGGTACTCACCTCCTTCCGGCAGTTGATGGTTTACAATGACCTGTTTACATATATTTACACAATACACAGTTGAGGCCTTTACCATCATTATACAGCTGTTACACTTCCTAAGCACAGACATACAAGTTCTCACAATAACAACACCATGACTGAAATCTTTCTGATGTAGACAGTCTGTTTTTAGTCTGGTGGTCATGTGACTTTTCAGTCAACTTCCATTTCTGCTGTCCAGCTGGATCACAGTTGCACGTCGATTCGTCTTCCCAGCTTCACCTGTCAAAAGAAAGAAACACACATGGCAACAAATGAAAATATTACAGGCCTTTGGCCATGACACTCAGTGATAGTGATAAAGTTCATATCAGCTAACATTCACACCTCGCTAACTGCTAACTATCTGAGCTATTAAAAGTGATTTTACTTGTTGCTTCTCAATGAGGATTTGATGAAGTTTCTTTTAAAAAATGCTGTAGTCTGCAATGTCATGGCTAGAATTAAAAGAATCTTTAATCATATGATGTTTTTTACTGGTTAGTCTGCTCATTCATAAAAAAATATTGCCTAAAGTGTTTGATGAGTCATTTTTTCATCTTTGTTTTCATGAAGGATCAAAAGCTTCATAGCAAAATCCAGCTAGTGTATTCCAGAATGTTGCTATAGTAATATTATGTAGTTCATTATTCTCTGGAAGTACTTGATGTGTCTAAACTCCAGTAGCAAACTGGTTAGAGCAAAATGACCCTGCCAGCAAAATGAAGTACTGAAGTCATAAATTAAACCTTATTTGTACAGGAGTCAGAGAAGGGAATGACTTTATAACCATTGGTATAGTATTTTTGTCCGTGAGTGAAATGTGTATGCTGCACAGTACCCGTGCTGCACCATGGTAAAATACTCTATTTGAAAGACTCCATGATACTTTTTTGGTTTTTCATATACACCTTGTGGATTTCAATGACTGTCTTGACAAACCACAACGAGTTATTCTTTGTATGGGGATTTTGTAAAACATAATCTTCTCAAGTGCTTAAACAGAAGACTGAGCAGTGCAGCTATAATAAAAGCAAATTCTTCAAGAAAAGAGAA
This sequence comes from Scleropages formosus, assembly GCF_900964775.1. Classification (NCBI taxonomy): domain Eukaryota; kingdom Metazoa; phylum Chordata; class Actinopteri; order Osteoglossiformes; family Osteoglossidae; genus Scleropages; species Scleropages formosus. The sequence goes on from NC_041827.1 coordinate 1,222,175, forward strand.
GATTCTTTGCCTTCACACTGTAGATGATGATATGGGTAGTGAAACGGGCTTGTGAGATAAACTTTGTACTGTCAATATGTTTGCTATGTGAAAATTCTGGCAAATGAAAAGGTGGGAGGAAAAAATTTCATCTACAGCCTAGACGGGGTACTAGCTCATCACAGTGGAAAAAATATTTCCGTGGGGAAAAAAGAAATTTCCATGAAAGTCACTTTGAATAGTATCAGATTGTGTTAGTATTATATACTTGCTATATAGAATGCTTTGATTTATTTTTTATAAACTGAATACTTGGCTGAGTGATAATCATCTAGCTTGACATTGCAGAAGTGCAGAGTGCAATTCTTTTTCTTTGGGAAAGAAAACAACAGCATAACTGCCAAAAAAGAATGCATTTCTTGATTAGAAAGAAAACTGGTAAAAAGAATGCATTGCGCATCAACTGGTGCATTAGAACTTTGTTTTGCAATATGGAGTTTTCAGGTGTACATTAAAGGAGAATGCTTTCTTGATAGTATAAGTCTAAAAAAGTTTGTGGTCATAACAAGTTTGCGTAGTATTAGAATTAGGAATATCCATTAAAAATAAAAGTTTTTTTCTTGATTATATAAAATTATTCTCCAAAAAAATGGATACTTGGACAAAAGTCAAATGATTATTTTTTTTGAGTAGATGATGTCAAGGTCTACTTGAGGCTAAGTGGAAAAAATTAAATCCATCCAAGAAAAAATAAATAGTTTTCTCAGAGCTCCTTTGTTAGCTTGATGGTTTTTAAAGAGCATATCTTACTGATTGCTGATTTTGAAAGACTTTGGACTGAGAAAAAACACAAAGTAAAAGATTTGGATGCTTTGCTGATTGTTTGTATTCACACCAGACCCTAGTGCAAACCGTGATCTAAGTTCCCATATTTTTGCCAAGGTGACTGTCTTTCTGAACAGCTGGGTCTGCTTTTCATTTTCCATCTTGGATACATTTTGTTTTGGCCAAAAGAGTGAACGTTTAATAGCAGCAGGGTGATCAAAGTGATCATGAACCATTCATTTTCTCATGAAAAATGAAATACACAACAATAAAAAAAAGAGTTTCAGATGAACCTATCACTGTGTGTGTCTAAATAATATGTTTGTGTCTATACAAATCCCAACAGATTGAAAAGGCTACACAGCTGGCCATGCAGCCCTTTACTTTCTCGCCAGCCACTGTAATTACTTAAAACCATGTACAGTGTGACAAAAATTATTTTTGAATTTATAGTGGCTCCATTTGTGGCAAGCTGGAAATTCCTAATCTCATGCATGTCCATGTCTGGCCGGCGCTACAGAGCACTGAACAGGACAGCCAGGCACAAGAAAAGTTTCTTTCCTCAGGTCATCTACCTCATGAACAGCTAAATCCCCCTTAGAGAGTAAACCAGTGCAATACACAACTCTATTTATATTTATATTTATAACTATTTATCACATCATATCTCTTACTCACACTCCCTTGCATTTGTATAGAACATACTTGTACATACATACAATATCTAGTGACTATTTTTGTATATTGGGTACTTTATATTTTTTTTATCCTTCATTCACATATTCTATCTTCTCATCTGTCTTGTCACTGTCATTCTGTCTGTGCTGTGGAAGCTTCTGTCACCAAGACAAATTCCTTGTATGTGTGAACATACTTGGCAATAAAGCTCGTTCTGATTCTGATTCTAGTTGTGTGAGATGGCAGTTTTCTTGTTGGCATGCATATGAAGTCATTCCTTTCACAGTGTTTTAATTTTGCATGGATACACTTAACCTGGTTTGAGAAATCTTAGTTTGAGAAGCTGAAAGTAAGTAAAATTTAAGAAGCGAGCAAGTGAAATTTGAACCTTACATTTGATTTATGAGTTACTTTCCTAAAGGTATAAGATATGCAATGTACACGCAAATTCACTAAATCACTAAAACCTCACTCTTCCAAATTCCTGAGATTTGAACACTCACTTGAAGGTCCTTCTTGTAATTCTCAAACACCTGTGCATCTGTGCTTCACTTTCCTGTAAAATATTCATCTTGTACTTTTTTATATTCATTTGATTATTTTTTTTTTTTTAAGGAAAAGCCTTGCTAGTTCATGATAACCAGTTCTAATTGTTGAAAGACATTTGCCCTTGGAAAATCAAGATATCAATGGAGAAATGAAGTGAAATGAAAATGACTGAATGCAGGTGGAAAGGGTGGTAATTGCTGTTTCGGCTGGAGTGTCTTGCAGCACAGCACTTTGGAACGTCGCTGACAGCTGGCGGTGACCTATTCATCGTCTGGAGGAAATGGAACAACTCTGTCTCTCTGGCTGCTGGGAACGAAGTTCTCTCTGAGGGCCGTCTTTGTACTTGGGAATGTTTAGCTATCTCCCTGTTAGGCAGTTACGAATTTGGATTTTATTTTTTTAAATTGATGTGTACTTTGGCCTACGCACATCCATTTATTCATAATTAGAGGAAAGAACAACGCTCTATCTGAGTAATGCTTTATTGATGCATTCCAAACATAATGTTAAGCCACAAATACAGTCACACAGGAAGACAGTTTTGAGGAGGTCTCCAAATATGTAATGAGGCTGCAGCATTTTCCGGAGGTTACTCAAAGGTGGGACGTCTGCATAGAACCCATACAGGCTTTGTTTGGTGGGCAAACTTGCATACTTTCCTTTGCAGTCTTTGCAAACAGAAGAATGCATCACTGGTGTTTTTTTAAAGAGAGAATGAAATAAGTTGCAGACACTGGGTGCAGGGGTGAGATATGTTTCAAACCATGATAACTTTAGTGGGGTTACCTGAGGAGGGGCCTCTGTATGATTCAGCATCAAAAATCACCTGTATCCAAGCTGACAAAGCAGTGATAGAAGGACTCAGAGTTGAGCCTCACACTATACATACTGTATGTCTGTTAGCATGTTCTCATCCTAAGGCACTTACATTTATTCATTTAGCTTATGCTTTTCTCCAAAATGACTTGCAATTATAAACGTACAACTATTTATCCATTAATACAGATGGGTATTTTTTTTTTTTTACTAGCAATTTAGTTTAAATACGTTGCTCACGGGTACTACAGCCAGAGGTAAGATTAAACCTGCAACCTTTGGATCGAGAGGCTGTAGCTCTAACCACTACACTACCAGCTGTCCTGGCGCACTTCACTCAATGGGAATCGTTATAAATACAGTTAAATACCATGTGACATCTTCATCAAGCAATTTTATTGGGTGTGTTTTTATTGCATAGTGATACCACCAGAGTTGAGTGGGTCTCCTTTTTACCCATGGAAATGAGGTGACTGCATGAACACCATCCACTGTGGTTTGCGTCGGCTACAAGAACCCAGGCGAAAAGCCAAGAAATGCAGCAATTATGTCGAGCCTGATGGAGAGCCATGGCATCCCTTAGTTCCTCAGCCCAGAAGAATGGAAGCCTCTCGCCAGTTTCTCTCCTGAGTCTTGGAGCTTAAATTAAAGCAGAAACCTTTCAATGTTGCCTGACGTTGTACATATAAATATTAGTATCTCTTGATGTGAAACAAATTTTACAATAAATCTGCAAACATGAACTTCATGCACCAACATGAACTCACACACACATTTTCAGAACCGCTTGTCCCGTACGGGGTCACGGAGCCTACCCGGCAACACAGGGCATAAGGCCGGAGGGGGAAGGGGACACACCCAGGACGGGACGCCAGTCCACCGCAAGGCACCCCAAGCAGGACTCGAACCCCAGACCCACCGGAGAGCAGGATTGTGGTCCAACCCACTGCGCCACCGCACCCCCCCAACATGAACTTCCAGCTGTAATCGGGCCATGTTGTTGGAGCCCTCAGGTACTACCATTTGCTTGCCATAGCAAACAAAATGGGGGAACAGCTAAGCCTCAAAAAATATCTGTGCTAAGTGTTGGATCTTTTGGAATATTGTGTTATCAAGCTGACCATCAACTGGGATGTTTCCTGATGCTATTTCACCATCCAGTCCTCTGTTGTGATCAGCGTTGTCTTTAATAAACAGAACCTCTCAGCCTGTTCCTTGTAAAATGAGTTAACTTCCAGTTGTCCAGTCTTTCCAGTGGATAGGATTGTATTGTGGTTGTTGGTGATGGAAAACCTCTATCCCCAAATTTATCTGAGTTGAAGTGTTTTCTCCCGTCATCCATTGTTAAGGTTCCGGCCTTCTTCCCAGAACTAGAGGGCCTCCTTCCAGCATATATGACTGCAAGGTCCCAGTTATATATCTGCACCAGATTAGGTCTTGCAACAGACTCTTGTGGTTACTACAGGCAGACAGTTGTAAGCTGTGTATCATCAAAACATTGGCTGTTTCTTTACTTTCAGTGTTGAATTTGGCTTAGAATTATTTGGCCACACAGTGATTGCTTGGAACATCTCCCTTGTAAAGAACAATGGAGAGTTCTGGGTTGTGTTACTACTGAGGCTTGTTTGGAACTTTTTTGAGAAAGCTCCAAGGAACCATAAAACCAGAGCACCTTAGAGGAGTGGCTGATTGGTTTATAGCAGGATACAGGACACGGAAGAAATAACAATGTTCTGTGTTTTTAGTACAAGCATAAAATCTTTACAGATGCCATGACACTCCTCTTTAAAGTACAAGTCTTTACAAACCCGTGTTCTTTGAGAAGAATTTCAGAAATTTCATTGACAAGAGCATGCAATACTGGACCTTCTGAAGAGGGCTGTTTGTAGTCATGTAATTTAGTTAATCCCAACAAAATGCCGAAGTCATTTCTCTCAATTTTTCATTTGATTTCTTGTGTAAGATAAATGTCTGTTATGATAAGATTACATTGACTCAAGGAAATACCAAGCATCAAATTAAACCTTTGGCTTGAGGAAGAAAAAACATACATTGTTTAACTGTAAAGGTCTGCCAGAATTGTGAATTTATCAATAATGGCAGGGTTTATTTATGCTATGATTTCTGTGAACCACAGTGTTCAGGTGGAAGATCAGTGACTAGGTCTTTTGTTTTGTTTTGGCATGTATTACCTTGAAGAAATGATAGACAAGCACATTTTGCAGAATAAAATCCTAAAAAACTTAATCGTAAAGGTATACAGAAGAGGGCTTGCAAGTATGATTGTACCATTAAGACAGTTTCCACCTGCAACCCTAGACAGGTTTTCAGTAGAAAATGTACTCCACTGCTGTACTACAGTAAGTCGTTTGATTATGGGGTTAAAAGTGAATGAAAATCGTGCTACCAAGATTAAATTATGAAGTCTTAGGAATACAGTCTGCATATGAAATGTCTTTTATTCTTGTGACTTCAAATTTTGAGCACTTCTAAATGTTCCAAAGTTTCACTGAGGCAAGACCATCTTTTTAGTTGGGCGGGTGATTTCAGTGGAGTGTTACCAGTCTGTGCTGAAATGAGCAAATCACCTTGGCACTGTTTCACTCCTGTGTGTGAGTGTGAGAGAGGTTTGACTGATTTGTTTATATGGGATGCATCAATGAAGAGAATTACAAGGTAGGTGACAAGCTGACGCTGTTTTTTTCAGTTGCCACATGTTCATGTATGCAATATTAAAATGTAATTTCAAATAAAAGAATCCATCAAATCAGTGTTTTTGAGAGAGCTGAAGGAATTCTCTGACATTATACACAACAGTGAGATCACACATGCACATACACACTGGCTGAAACTGCTTGTCCCAAGCGGGGTCGCTGTGAGCAGTAAGCCTAACCAAGCAACATAGGGCATAAGGCTGGAGAGGAAGGGGACTCACCCGGGATAGGATGCCAGTCGATCACAAGGCACCTCAAGCAGGAGGTACCTCAGATCTGCCAGAGAACGGGACCAGGCCAAGCCCGCTGCGCCACCATGCCCCCCCACAGTGAGATCATTATTACTGAAATTTGTAAAGTGATAAAATTATGATTATCAGTGATTCCAGTCAGGGGATGTGGTGGCGCAGTGAGTTTGACCAGGTCCTGTTCTCTGGTGGGCCTGGGTTTTGAGTCCCGCTTGGGGTGCCTTGCGATGGACTGGCATCCCGTCCTGGGTGTGTCCCCTCCACTTCCAGCCTTACGCCCTTTGTTGCCGGGTTAGGCTCTGGTTCGCCGCGATCCCACTTGGGACAAGCAGTTTTAGTCAATATATATGTGTGTGTGTGTGTGTGTGTGTGTGTGTGTGTGTGTGTGTGAGTGCTTCCAGTCAAAGCAAAAATAATCAATGTAAATGCCAGCTGTAAATTGAAATGTCAAAAGGCAGCCTGCAGGTTTTATACAGAATATTAATTTATCTTGAGTTATAAGGGAAACAGAGTCTATTGTATATTTGTGATGGATGTTTCACAGTGCTCCATCTTCAAATGGTGTAAGATGCTCAGTGTGCCCAAATATCCTCTTTTCTGTAATTGTCTTTGTGTTACCTTTGTTTCAGTAATCTGTTATGTATCATATAAGACAGTCTCCTTGTGTCAGTGGACACAAGTGGGCTTTTGTAGATACACACACATTTTGTATGTCCTCCAGCTTTGCAAAAAACAAACAGACTAAAGCTGCTGGCCTTTTGCTTTCATACCAAGACTGTTTCCATGGATTACTAAAGTCTTGGGACTTCATCATAACCACAATATGCCGGAAAACAAAACAGTACTGTTCTGTTTAAAGTCAATCTGCTTTATTTTATATTTTAAAACTGGTGATATAAAAGATGACTAAATTTATGTTTCCACTGGAACTTCAGAAAAAGAAAATGCACAACAACCAGCTTATGGATGAATACAATACAGATATTAAATGAGTATTAATTATCTGGATTGAGTTGTGATGAAAAAGCAATGTATGTCTGTTAAAAGATCTGTTTATTGAATTTTATGGACATTAACTGCAGTGCATTAATGATGTCAAAAATCTTTATCACTGTAAAGAAATAAGCAATAAGATTAATATTTCAGTGTTAGAATTTTGGGATAAGTTTGACCTTGTTTTGATCATGTTTATTTAATGGCATACTTGATCTATTCACTGTGCTTCCCTCCCAGTTAAATAAGACCCTGAACAGCATTTAGTGACTGCTGTGATGAGGCAGGCCTGCTTGCCTAACTACAACCAGACTTGAACTTGCAGCTTTGCCAAAGATCTAATACAAAGAATCATGTGCTTGCATGATCATTCCAGGAATTACTGGCAGGATATTGAAACCATCTTATGGATGGCAGCTGTACTGTAATATATTCTGCAGTGATATTTGGAAAATCTTAATAATAATTGTTAAAAGGGATGTGTGGGAGTGAAGTCTGGGGATTTACTCTTCACTGGCAACTGCGACTAATAAGGCGAAGCTGCTGAGATGGCAGTGGCTAATTCTCTTAGATTAGAGATTAGCAGAACTGCTGCAGAAGTTTGATTGAGGAGGTAAGGATTGCAAAAAAGGTTTGAGAGGGTGAGTATTTGTCCTCGTCTGTCATGTTTATTGACTTTGCTAACCAGCTGGAATGTATTTTGCCTTTGTTCCATTAATTTGCAGGCATACAGCCTTGCAGCCACCCACCTGCTATAGTCTGCAGTGCATGTGTGTGTGTATACAGTATAACTAAATCAATAAAGTTTGACAAATCATTGTTACCCTTACAGATAGTTTGTTTGCACTTATCACACTCATTCGGCTTATGCCAACAAAACTGTTCAGGAGCACATTTTATATTTGTCAACCTTAGGGTTGTTTGTTATACTTGTGGGTAAGAACATTTGGATTAGTAACAGATTAAAACAGAATAGAGGTGAATAAAATGAAATATTTTTGTCCCAGAAGGGGAAAGGGCTTGTATGTGTCAGTAACTTCCCAGACAGCACCTCGTTCCTGGGACCCGAGTGGGTTCTCTACAGCTGCAGCTCATTAGGTCTCCTAGAGCTGTCCCAGAGCCATAGACACACTGGAAGGGCTGCATCCATATGCGCCTGGGCAGGAAATGGGCGTTTGCTTTTCATCTCTTCTGACAGTCAGGTTTAATCACTCTTCTTAGTGCTTAGTGCCTGGGTGGGAATGTGGGAGGTGTAACATTTACATTTATATTTACATTATTCATTTAGCAGATGCTTTTCTCCAAAGCGGCATACATCTCATAGAAAATACAATGTGTGCATTTCATTAACAGAAAGAGAGACATAGATGCAGATGCGTGATTCTAAAGTACAGTTAGTTACTTTCCACCATATAAACCAATGTTCATCACACAAGTAGTTGTGTGAAGGTTTATCCATTGTTTAACAGTTTATGATCTCAAAGTTATAGAGCATGAACATTTACACATTACATGAACTTGGAAGATCATGGGAGAAGTGAATCCAGAAGACATGAGTTTTAAGACCCTTTTTGAATGTAGACAGAGATTCAGCAGTCCTGAGTGGGGGGTCATTCCACCGTGTTGGAGCCAGGTATAAGAACAGGCAACTCTCAGCCTCCTATTCCTGAATGACCTGTGGTGTTTGTTTCATCTTTCTCCATATCACTCTCTGGCCCTGACTCTTGCACTATGGTTCCTTTCCAATTACTCAACAGGGGAAAAACACAATTATTATAACCTCTGCTCTCTAATGGATAGCATGGAATACACACTTTGGAGAAATCATATTTAAATTTTGTATTCTTTTTATTTCTTTTTTTATAATAATTTTCCTTAATGTTGCTTGAATTGAACACAGTTGGAATACGGTATAAGTTCTGCCTTTTTTCAGTTGAAATGGATAAAAGTCTCATATCATATCCTTAGGTACACACACTCTGTAAATGGACATTCATTTGGAAAGGAAGGAGAAAAGGAAGAGAAGAAAAGATTACAGGGTCTCTTCTCAGTCGAGACCAGACAGCTCTGGAAGATATACTTCAAGGAGAGCACAGAAAGTAAAGCAAAGCAATAGAGGTCAAACAGTACCTGTTCTAGTCAGGTTTCATGAGAGCAGATACTATCATACAGAAAGCTTGGGAGGGGGACTTCAGATTCTTCTGTGCTTGGATCAAAACAAAGACGTCCCATGACTTCTGAAAGGCCTTAGTGCTGAGAAGCAGCCTGTCTGAAGTAGGGCAGCCCCACAGTCCCATGTATTCCCTACAATGATTTGTGGCAATTGAAAAATCATTTGACTGAAATTACCGTAATTCGTGACATGAAAGGGCTGGTCAAAGGAGAGATGTTGTTTCTGGCTACCTGTAACAATGAGTAATATGGCACATTTACTTAGAGAAAGTAAGGCTGAGATTAAAAATCTAGTGCCCAGTAGTATAAATATAAAATAAATTATATGTACATATTTAGCGGACACTTTGTCTTAAAGAGACCTACACTGTTAAGATACTTACAATGGTTTGGCAATTTATACAGCAGGGCAGTTATTACTGCAGCAATTTAGGGTAAGTATCTTCCTCAAATATGGTGAAGCCAGAGGAGGGAATCAGACCTGGGATCTTCAGATCCAAGGGCAACATAATTAAACACTATGCAACCTGCTGCCTCCTAAACCGGTTCTTGTGTCTGTGTCTAATTTTAACAATATAGCACAGATAATGGCATGGACACAGATCCACTTCGCCCAAGATCTCTTCAGATTGTCTATGGTGTAACTGTTCACGCATCGTAACTCCAGAAGCATCCCCAGATAAAACCTTTATTCAGCCACTACTCTAGTATTGTACTGCTCATTTGTGTATCTTACAATATTTAATAAAATAAAAAAAAAATTAAAAATTGGTGTGGGTATCGGGATTTGTCTGTGTCTTATGCACCTACTTGAACAATGAACCTCAGTGCAGCAAGTGGTAGGGAACAAACTAGGTTTGCTTGAGACTTTCATGTCTGCAGCTATTTCTCCTTCTCTCAATGTAATGCATAAATTGTACTTTTGCTGAGAAGTGCATCGCTTTGAACAAAAGCGTATGCTAAATGAATAAATGTAAATGTAAATGTAGTGCTTGTGTCTCAGATCTCCTGGGCTGTACACAGTTTGCGTATTTTTCTTGTGCTCATGAGAGTTCCTCCTGGTTCTTTGGTTCCTCTTGTAATCCCAAGATGTGTTTCAGATGAATTTTTGACTGTGAATAGCCCTTAGTGTCTAAAATTTGAGTGAATTGAGTGTGAGTATGATTGTTCTGCAACTCCATTATCAGTATCTGCATAACACAAGCAGATACTGATAATGGATGGTTGGATGGATGAAATACACAAATAATACTCATTATTTAATTTGGATTAGTAAACTTCTGATGAGTGTGGACAGCAAGTATGATGAAGAGTTTTACTCAGGTACTCATACTCACAGCCCCCACCCCACCCCACCCCCCCGACCCCCCCGACCACCCCGACCACAGTCTGGAGCAGTTAGGCATATTCCCTTTCCTTTCTGTTCCTATGGGCCTGAGGGACAATATGCGTGTTGTTTCTGACAGAAGAAGGGGTTTTCACACTGGATTATGTTTCCTAAAAAACAGAATTTCAGAGACCTCCCCCCTAGGATGTGCCTTTGTGACATGTAGGCACCTTTGTACACTGCAGTCCCTATTCCCTGCCCCATAGTTGTTCAAATTATGTTCATGGGTTTTCTTTCCCATGGCTTATTTGTTCTCGTGATACACCTTATTGCAGCTGAGATCAAACTATAATACTATGTTACCACCACATATTATTATGTAGTAGAAGTTATTTTGCTTGTGCCCTCATGAAATAGAACCCATTTTAGTGTAAAGAAATCACTGCAGCATGTAGCATTGCATGAATCTACACTGTTACAGAGTGATTAGATTAATATGTTTTGTACAGCCCTGAGGGCAACCAAGAGTCATCTTTTGATCTTGTGGGGGTTTCCCTTGAGAGTAAAACCGATAGACTCTATTTCCATTTAAGTCCCATTTCTGCCAGCAGACAAAACGAAAACGTTCTTTGTCACCTAGAAAGCTGATCTGTCCTGCAGACTGGGTTGCATCTGCTCTTTGGAAAGGCTCCAGAAGGATAAGTTCTCCAAACTTTGATAAAGGAGTTAATATAGCTGTGTTACATCAGTTTATTTTTGCTGTATCTTATGCCCAAATTAGTGTACAGTTTTTGTACTGTATCAACTAACATTTTGTGTTCATGTGCTTTATTTTTCTTATTGTAAGAATACCTCTGTGTTGCATGAAAAACAACAGTACTTGCAGTGAGAGATCACCTGAAGTAGTAAGTGTATCACGTTTGCCTTAAGGGTTTATAGTTGAATAGGTTCTCAAGGAAACCTTTTGGCAGGTAACATTAGTACCATCAAAACTGTTTTATTTTTTCTGAGCAGGAAAGATTGTTTCAGCCTGATGTGTATAAAGATTGTGGGTAATTTGTCTAAATCAAGAAAATATTGAAACCTAATGATGTTACCTGAAAGGGAAGCTTACCTTTTGTTTTAAGTCCTAATTGGTTGTTGTTGTTACATTACATTTATTCATTTAGCTCACGCTTTTCTCTAAAGTGAGTAATAATATTGAATAAATTACAATGAATTACCCATTTGTAGAGCTGGATAATTTTTACTGGAGCAACTTAGAGTCAGTACCTTGCTTAAGGGTACTGCAGATGGAAGCAGGATTCAAACCTGTGAACTACATGTTCAAAGGCAGCAGGTCTGACGACTACACTACCAGCCACACCGTATCAAGTGTAAATGGAATTCTCTAAAATTTCTAGTAGATCTGTCTGAAAAAATGTGTTTGATGACCATCTTATTTATATGAAGTATGTACTTCTATATCTCATGTCTATGATTTTTATCAGTTGTTGCCATTATATGAACTATCAGCATATTTTGCTCCTCATATTGTCGATTGTTCACATGTCACTGAAGAGCACAGTAGGCTCTTTATCAAGAGATGCTCCTTCAACCACAGTCCTACAATTGTGGCTGTCAGTCTGGACAGAATCCTAGCTCCTTGAAAGGAATTTGAAGATTGCCTTCGGCTAATTGACATCATACACATCACCCACTCTGTTTCCTGTACTTCCCAGTTTCCATTTCCACTAATAGTAAATAAATGTTCTGTTTTCAAATACTGTAAGTATCTGTCTATTTAGAAGCCAAGCAAAATCAACATAAAGTAGTGGATACCTATCTAGGTATTTACTAAATCTACTAAAAAGAGTATATATCCCAAAGGATTTTCCAATTCTGTACTTAAAATTGAATGGCCCAGTGTTTATGGGACTATGGCATTTTTGTGTTTTGTCTCTTCAGTGGATGATTGTTGTGTCTGAAGACTGCTCTGTGCAAGGCCATGAAGTTACATGAAACATAAGACTTCTTCGGGTAGAAGTAATCTTGAAATTGCAATGTATACATTCTAGGCAAATGTAGTAATTTAATTAAATAGCTAATAGCAGACACGTTCTACTTTGTGGTTTACATTTCTGATATCAGTGGTATTGCTAACAATCACCATGACCCTGGAGTTTTGTTACATGGGGTCAGGGTCAACTCTGAATTACTTGTACTAGAAAAAGTAATTTATTCTTGATAACTGATATGAACCAGTCAGATATTGTCAGAAAACATGTTCAAGAATACATAATCTTGAAAAGGAACTAAGTAATTCACTTGATTTGCTGTATTAGCAGTGATTTGAACCCTGCTCCTGTCCTCTATCAATTCAAAGAAAGCATTTCTGTTTAAAAAATTATGGAATATTTTAATACTCAGCTGGCATGTATTGCAACGTAACTGGTTTTACCTAATAAGTGCTCACAGGATCTTCTTTCCCCTTTGAGGAGTTGGTTGGAAAAGCTTTTTGAGCTAAAAATTTTCTTGTTTTTTGAAAGGGTGGATTGTGGATATGATTAATTACTAAAGACCATTTTGAAATGTATTTATTTTTTACTTTTTAGTTTGTCAAGAACGTGGACACTTTGGATGTAGGTGAACCCAGGTGCAAAGTTTATTTACAGTGATCGGTGAATCGAAATGAAACCCAAATGCAATGACTGGAGAGCACATTTTCTATGCAAGATTCCATGCAGAGCCCATGTCCCTCTTACCCTTTAAAGTTCTCTTTGATTGTTTTAATGTGACTTCAGTGCAGAGAAGTGGGATGCAGCCAAATGAAGAGGTATTTCAGTCTCACTGGGCACATCTTGCGGTGTCTGTGACAGTACCCCCACCCATGACTGGCTCCCACCAGAAGATGCTGGTAGAAGAGTGGGTTTTCTCAGGATTTCTCCTTGGAACTGTACGATTCCCACTCTACATGGTAGTATGGGTGGCCACCTCAGTATTTAGAGTCAAGGAGGAATCAGAATTAGTCTCTATGGAAGAAGGTGGGGGGGTGGGGAATCTGAATGGTTTACGCAAAGACACCTGAAACCTCAGGCAAATATGGCAGTCCCAAGGCGGTAAGAGACTGGAATTATCCTTTTCAGTGTTTTGAAAGGCCCTTTGTACTTAAGACAACTTCTTAGACCTGAGTTTCAGTTTGATTCCCTGTGTAGAGATCCTGGTTAGTAAGGTATTCTGTGTCATCACTGGTCTGCCTGCCTTTACCCACCTACATTTATTCTTTTAACTGACACTTTTCTCCAAAACAATTTACAATGTTAATCTACCTACTCATCCATTCGAATAGCTCAGTAATTTTCTTGGGGTCCAACCTTTGGGTCCAAAGGCAGCAGCTCTAACCACTTACACTCTCAGCTGTCCCTGATACTTGACCTGTGGATGGTAGGCTACCTGAGTGTTAAGCTGATAATCACACAAATGACTAGAAACCCATCCATCCATCCATCCATCCATTTTCAGAACCGCTTGTCCCATATGGGGTCGCGGGGAACCGGAGCCTACCCGGTAACACAGGGCGTAAGGCCGGAGGGGGAGGGGACACACCCAGGACGGGACGCCAGTCCATCACAAGGCACCCCCCGCGGGACTTGAACCCCAGACCCACCGGAGAGCAGGACTGTGGTCCAACCCACTGCGCCACCGCACCCCCCTCCTGACTAGAAACCCTTTTGTACTCATAACATAAATAATAGAACTTGGTTTAGCGCAGTGTTCATAAGAATTCCAAAAAACAGAAGACCTTGTGGAAGATTAGTTTAGCCATCTATATAATAATAGGCAGCACTCTGAGTGGAATAAAATGGCATGTTTTCGAAAACCAGTCAATGACTGCCAGAATGGTGCTACCCTCGGATTTTGCAAGGCTAGCAATAAAACCAAGTGATATAAAAGAGCAGGGAGGATTGGAAAACAGAAGGGGCTATAATAAGGATCTCATTGAGAATGGAAAATTTTTTCTATCCATCAGTCAGTTACTTGATTCAAGGGCTTGCAAGAAGGGGGCAAGATAGTTTCTGGAGAGGGAACACCCAAGGGTCTGTCTGCCTTGCTGTTCTTGAAACCGTCTATAGGTCCCTGTGAAGCAGAATCTGGTGAAGAACAGTGGCCAGCATGTCTGATGGAGGTTGACTCAGCTCCTTTTGCAGATATTCTAGGTTTCTGACATCGCTATAGACTACAATACAATTGGTAAGTGGCATCCTAAAACCAGTACCTCCACTCCTGTAAAGCTAGTTTTATTGCCAACAGCTTCCTATTATAATTTTGTTCAGCGGACGATAGCTTGAGGGAAAAATGCTCAGGGAAATAAACAAGGGGCTGTACCATGTTGCTGGGACAACACAGACCCCTCAACTACCTCCAAGCCCCTTTTCATCCTCCAAAATGAATGCCAGTTTATGATCGGGATGTTTCAGAGTAGGCGCAGATATAAAACAGGCCTTCAAATCCTCAAAGCCCTTGAGCGCTTCAGGTGTACTGGATAGTCTCTTTGTTACTCCCCATGTAAGTGCTGACAGAGTGGCAGCTACAAAACTAAACCCCCTGAAAAAACTGACAACTTTTTGGATTCAGCACATAAAGTGTTGCATTTCTTTTACAGTCTGATATTGTATCCAGGAGACCATATCTACCACCTTATGTGGGTCCATCTCCACACTGTGGAGACTGAATATGATGACTAAAAAGGATACAGGAGACTGAATTGGCATTTCTACCCTTTCATAAACAGTTTATAGTAATACAGATTCTTCATAAGGAGTCTGGCACTGATCACTTGCTATTCATACGGCTTTGAGAAGACTAGTTAGCATGCATTCACTATTCTAAAACATACGTGTTAATCATACCCCTCAGACCCTCATTTACAAATGACTGGAAGACAGCGAGAACATTAGCAAGATCAAAAGGCGTGACAAGATAGTCAAAATGCCCAAGAGACTTTCTAAAACCGGGATTCCATTTGTCATCCTCATACACCCATATCACATTATCTGCACTCCAGAAATATAACTTGGTGAATATGGTATCTTCTTTGAGCTCCACTAAGGCTGCAGTAGTCAGAGATAGTACATGTGGATTTTTAAGTGTTACTGCATTCAGCCTTTGACAATCAATACAAGGCTGGAGCCCAGTCCTTTTTCCTCTGTGAAAAAAAATGCAGCAGATGCTGGAGAAGTGGATGGGAAAATTATTCCTATTAGACATAGTGCCTCAGTGATATACTGTATATGTCCATTGCCTTCTGTTCTAAGATGAACTGTGGATACATTTGTCCCTTAGGTGTACTTGTGCCTGGCAATAAATTGATTGCACAGTCTCATAAATGGTGCAGTGGTAGTTTGGATACTTTTACCTTGCTAAACACATCTGCTAAGATGTGCTAAAATATTCATCTGCTAAGATAAAGATATTCGTAATTGTGAGACATTTACAGGAATATAAATGATGGCCATACTCTAAGAGAAAACTGGATCCTGCAGAACTTGCCAAGAGTCTTTGGATTATAAGGTAAATTGATCAGAAATAATGAGAAGGAGTCATTACACCACACACTGACTTGTTAGTTTACTAAGTTTATTACTGATTCAACTATTCCAGAGCCTGTTCGCTGATGATCAAGTGCCCTAATATGAAGCAAGTAACTACCGTTT
The DNA here is from genome assembly GCF_900964775.1 of Scleropages formosus. NCBI lineage: Eukaryota > Metazoa > Chordata > Actinopteri > Osteoglossiformes > Osteoglossidae > Scleropages > Scleropages formosus. The sequence goes on from NC_041827.1 coordinate 1,238,169, forward strand.
TGTTCAGGTGTTCCCCAAGCTTGAGATAAGGAAACAGCAATAAAATTCCCTGCTGCCTCAGAAGCAACAAATATCTTTGTGTCAAGAAATGGAGTACTTCACTAAATTATGTCTGCCTTAAATTCTATAACGGCAGACTTAAAAGTGGCGCTAACCATGTAAGACAGTGCTGGGCTCCAGCACATTGCCTCAGATGGACAGAAGTGACCTGCTTTTCTACAATACAGACAAAGCTCTTCCAAATACATTAACATTTATTCATTCATGTATAGGCTCTACATCAGTGTAGCCTTGCTCATGACAAAGTGGTTATTGAAATTGGAGGGATGGATGCATTTATTCATTTAGCAGATGCGGAACAGGGATGTCTCTTTCCCTCTTCTGGTACATTCTTGGATGAGGTTGTCTAGTATAATGGATTGTTCGATTAGCTGCTCCAGTGTCTAGTCTTTACCCCTGTAAACTAACTCAGTTTTGTTAACTACTACGCAAACTTTTAAGATTGGAACTGTCTTATTGCCATATCTCCTCTTTAATATTACATGCACTGCTCATTTCCTCCTTTCAAAGATATTCACATGAACTGTGGAAATGATTTTATTTCAGATCCCACTACTTTATGCTATGAAATGTTATTTTTTTTTTTAGAGTTACGTAGCAGAAACAATTAAATCTACTGTTTAAAATCTGTCTTAGCCACCTGGTTTACTCTGCAATGTGAAAACGTGACCCACAGCTGGTGTGCCTGGGTAGGCAGGCGTAATGAATGGGGGAAAGTTCAGGCATTCAAATGGAAAATAAACAAAGTGGGGTGACAAATTGCAAGTTGATTTTAAGCAAAGATATTCTCAGGCACACTTGATATGTCGTCATACTATGTGTTGTTAGTTACCAGAGACAAAATAAACAGTTTACAGGCCATAAGCAGAAGGATTTAGACATTATAACAGCAAATCCCACAAGCCTGACTAACTGTGCTTGTTTCTCTGTTAGATACATTCATGCTTCGTTATAAAACATCTGCAGGCTTTGCTTCAACGGGGACAAAGACATCTCTTTCCCTTGTTTTATCAAATTAAGACTGTAATTTGACATTTATAAAGCAATCCAGATGTCAACACAAATGTGATCAGAAGGTTATTAAGCAGTAGTGAACTTTTCACTGCATTTCTGCCTTTATAATATAGCTGCACTTTGGAAAGGCAGAATAATACATTTTCTCAGTGACATTAATCATGGAATTGTGTGTGTTCTGTGTGCTCATTCCAATACTGATACAAAAATTGTTTGGTGAACTGAACTAGCACTGCTGGTGAAGAAATGCATGGTTTTATTACAATTAATTTGGTCTTTAGAATGCAATGGCAGTGTGAGTCTACAACTGAAAATGTGCCACTCGAACTGAGGTTTTCATAAAAAGGGTGGTACAGCACAAATGTTACGCCTTGCTTGCCAAGCTCTGACAGCTTTCTTGTTTGCAACATGTCTCTCTGTCGTCACCCACTTACCTTCCACACTGCTCTCCACGGAGCAGGATATACCCTGTTTTGTGTCCAGTAAAAGCATTTGACAAGGAATCATTAGGGAGGCCCTTGTTGAGCAACCATTAGTGTGGATGTACTGTTTAATCAGTATAGGCGGTGGTTCAGCACCAACCTTTGGACTCCTGCTTGTGTCTTTGAAAATCTGTGCCAGGAAGACTGGGAGCATATAAACAAAATGGTGGTTGTCACCGTTATTTATTGCCAAATGGTGGTAAACTAATTACAGTGCAGGTATGTCGGCACTTGGCCCGGTTGTACTACTGAATGTTTTCTGAAATTAAGGCACTGGCTTAAAGGGTATAAGGGCAGTACTGCTACAGCTTGTTTATCCATCTGATTTTGTATGCAGCTTAAAACCGTTTCTCACTAAGGAGAGTGTGAGCTTCCTGTTTTTGAATTCCCAAATTTTTTTTCTTAACGTTTTTTTTTTTTTTTATTTTGCGAATTTCAACAGGTAACCAAATTAAAAAAGAAATCAAAGAAACTAAAAGAAAAAAAATAAAAAATGAAGAAAAATTGATTATGTAATCTTCATGGATTTGCCCAGTCTGTCATTTGCTCTTGCTTGTTCTCTCAAAACTTATGTTTTCAGAAAATTTATTTTACAGGGTACTTTTTAGGACCAAAGCTTCATTGTGTAACACTTCAAATCTTATTCATTTCATAAAGAATGGAATGCAAAAAATCATTTCATAAGCTTACCGGTATTAAGTAGAGGAAGTGTGTTGTAGAAGGGAGAGGAGATGATCTGGGCTGATTCATTGTGTCTGCTGCTTCTTTTGGTCACTGTGTGCTTGAGCACATTTGCATTCTTTTTTGTGTTACAAAATAAAACATGGCTAGCAATTCAAAGAGCTGCAGCTTTTCGATGTTTTCATCCTAATACTGGGCACCAGGAAGGCCATGCAGCCTTCCTTTTTTATCACTATATGCTGAATGATGCCAATAAGGAGTTAAAAGCCCAAATGCCAGACAGTTTTTGACCGACTTCCTGACATGTCTGGAGTCAAGTCCTGCTCTGCATTCACAGTTAAGGCATTTCCTAAAGTTTCTTCTCATAAACATCTTCCACATGCCTGGCCACCAGGCTTTGGCTGATGTTGTAGGATGTGTCAGGGCTGTGAGACCTGCCCTATTCTAACCTACCAGTGAATTAGCTGTCTGGTTTAGGGCAGCTATAATGAACTGCAGATGGCCTCTGTGTTAAATTCCACCTGCCTCACGTGCTTAACTGCTGGGCCCCAACAAGCCCTGGGTTCAACTCTACAGTCACAACTGGGCTCCAACACTATGCCTTGTGCGTCCCAGATGTGCTGAACATCTGCCATCACATGTCAGTAGTCTTCTCTACAACAGGAATAGCAAGGACACGTTTCATTAAACCCCTTTGCAGTTGTGTGTTTAAGCCTGACTCGCTTCAGTGATGGATTGCTGACTTTACCAGACTGCTTATATAACTGAACACACATTCAGAAAAAGCATATTTGTGCTTCGCAAATCTATATGTAATGAACAAAAAGGTTTATCTGAAAAAATAAATGTACACCGGAGTTTTTTCATGGTTTACACCCTTTGATCATGTGTGATTTTTATTGCCCTGCAGTTGATAATTTTCCTAGACTCTAATAGATATCACAGTAAATCAAAATCACTCAAGTTTGTTGGGGCACAAGGCCTAAGTTTTTACTCTAGTTTCTATACACCTACAGAATGTTCTTTGTTGTAAAATCAAACTGCCATGATTTTGTTGATAGATATTGATTTTTAATTTTTGAGGCAAGGGTCATTAAAATAACTTTTACTAGCTGAGCACAGATCTTTGTTGAAGAACAAGATACAGATATGGTACATTACCATAATTATTACCATCATAATTGTCAGAAATGTGACTTGCACCAAAAATCAAGTCAAGGCTATTACCTTTACATTTCGGGGTAAGTTAAAATAGTTTTTAATGTAACAATTTATTTTTTTTTTTCTTATCTTAAAGTGTTTTAACCACTTCCAATAACAGTCAAAAACACAGTATATATTTATGATCACAGCTGTTTTATGGTTCTAGGTAACCCATTATATTGACATTCCATCAATATAATATAATCAATCTAACATTGTTTCATCTGAATAGATTTCATCTTATTGATAACCACACCTCTAGTCGGGAAGGAGCCTGAACAGGTGTGAGAAGTAGGAGACTACAGCATAGATGTAGCTGAATTCACTTTTATGAACAGTGTGGAATCTGGAGCCAAATTTCTCAGTCGGAAGTGGTCTCTTTCCTATTCTGGACTTCCATCATATGAAAGGCCTCAGGAGGGTGTGGGTCTGTAATTTCTGGTCAATAGGAGGGTTGCCTCAATGCGGCTGCAAGTTGCCTTTGCAGCAGATCTTTCCTGATTTGGCTTAGAGATACCAGGAAGCCAAAAGTGCTGCAGCAAAGACAATTTCTCAAGCAAAAACTAGGGCGAAGGAAGAGTTTAGAAAGACCATAGAGGAAGCCCACAAGTGGTCTCAGAGTTGGTCTGGCAAACCATTTGGTACCTTAGGAGAAGAAGGAATGATCCTGTCCAGGCTGTTCTAAGCAAGGGTGGAGGAGTGCTGACCACTCCTTTGGCAATTGTTGAGCAGCGGAAGGAAATCACTGACAAACTCCTCAATTTGGTAGACTTCCTTCTACCAGGAGGTAGTGGTTGGCATCTCTGGTGGAATAAAATACAGCACTGTTACCGAAGTCTTTATGATGGTTTGGGTTCTCTACAGTGGTAAGTCTGAAGGGTTGATGAGATTAGGCTGGCAGTGTTAAGAAAAATAGGGAGTGTGGGGATAACACTGATCATGTACCTTTTCAGTGTTTCATGGAAGGCAGGTAACGCCTCTATGAATTGGTAAATTGGGGTATTGGCTCTTATATTTAACAAACAGGATCAGTGGGTGTTTTTCCCAACTACAGGGATCACACTCAACAGGCTTCCTGGCAAGCAAATGCCACGCAAGTGGAAAAAGAATCTTCCTATTCATTAAATCTCAGATTCAGGAGTTAAAATACTAGTTCTGTCCTGATTATGGAACAGTGGAGTAACTCTTTTCCATGGCACCGATGTTTAAGGTGGCATGGGAATACACAAATCTGGTCTAAATTTGTTTTGGGAACTTGTAAAACATATTTGATTATGGGGTACTGCGGCTGCTAATGTGTACAATGGGATCCCTGTATAAGCACAGTGTGGGTTGTGCTGGTATTTTAGGTGTTAATTCAAATTTGTTTGATGTGGGCAATAGACTCTGCCAATGTTGCTTTTTTGTCTCCACTCCTGTTTGTGATTTTCAGTTTATGACATTTGGAGGGTGTCCAGTTGAAGAAACTAAGGGTTGCTTCTGTGCAGTTCGCCTATATGTTTTTTTGGTCTTGTTAAACAGTGACCTTTGACATGCAATCGAGCAGTGTGCTGCTGAGTGTGAAATGTCTGGTGTGAAAATCAACCCCTCCAAGTCTGAGGTTATGATCTTCACCTAGAAAAGAGTGGGTTGCTCTATTCAGGTGAGGGGGAACAACTGTGCCTAGTGTAGGAGTTCAAGTATCTCACAGCCTTGCTCATGAAGAGGAGAAAGGAGTGTTTGGCATAACATCAGCAGTTTTGCAGCTTGCCTCTGTCCAGATCTATGATTTCATGGAGGGCAGGTAACGCCTCTATGAATTGGTAAATTTGACTGTCTTCTTTGTTTGTATTTGTTTTTCTTGCTGTGTGCCTGTGTTAAAGTGCTCTGTGTCGTTGTGTGAGAAGAGCGATCTATAAAAATAAATTGAATTGAATTGAATTGATGGTGAAGTTGGAGCCAAACTTTGGGGGCAAAGTTCTTGATTTGCTACTTCACTAATGCCCCCGATGTCACCCGTGGTGATGAGCTTTGAAAAAATTAGATCGCTGGTACAAGCATCAGAACAAGCATGCTGGTACAAGCATTATCTTTCTCTGCAGGCTTGCAAGGGCCATTCTTTGTGACGGGGTAGGGATATCAGAGAACTGGGATTGCTTTCAAATAGAGTTGCTTTTCCTCTGGATTGGAAGAAGAGAGTTTAGATGGGTAGCTGGAGACCGTTTGGGCCAGCCTGCTCAGCCTACTACCATCATGTCCATCTCCAGGACAAGTGGAAGAAAACTGAGTGACTGATAAGCAGACCTATACTTTATTAGAGCCTCTTCAGTTGTAATTGCTTACAATGTGGGAGGGCTCTGAGTATGCCTTATGTGTGGCTTGCTTGCTTCTGTTGTTTTCTGATGTAATCATTAGTAGAATGATGAGCAGTGGCCTGGGGGCTGGTCCAGATGCCCCACACTGTAACACTACAGTACTAAATGGTGTTTTTGGCCCTTCCTTTGGTGAGCTCTCACATGCCTGCAGGGGCTGGGCCTGTGCCAGCATTATGCTCTTTACAGCATTCCAGCTCTTGCCGTAACAGCACTGTGGACATAGTGGAGGCTGCCACTTGTTCCTTCTGCACGAGAAAGAACAAAAACGCCAAAGAAAAAGGGAAAAAAGTAGTGTCGGGGATTGTGGGCATGTGTTCGCGTCAGTGTGTTGGAATCCATGCCGCAACAGAGGGCATCCTCAAGAAAACATTGATCCATTCATCTTGCTCTCCCCACATCACTAGAATATACCATTACATTACAGAAATATACCGACTGAGGACAGGGAAGATTTCTTTCCACTTGCTTCTGATGATGAACTGAAAGATTGTTGCTGCAGGGAAAATTCTGGTTGTTTCTGGCTGGACAATTCCAATGTTGGGCATTTAAAAACTCAGATGGTCACTTGGCAACCTTGTGATTGTTTACAGCAAAGTAAGATATTTTTTACTGAAATCTTTCTGCCTTTTTTATTTGAGCGACAGCCCACAGTTTTGGATGCAGAGAAAGACATTCTGTTCATGTGTAACAGTCCAGAGATAGCTGGTAGCATAGTAGTTAGAGCTGCTGCCTTTGGCTTTAAAAGTTACCACTTCAATCCTACCTCTAGCTATAATACCCTTGAGCAAGGTACTTACCCTAAGATGCTTCAGTAAAATTCTCCAGCTGTATAAATGGGTAAATAATTGTAACCTTTGTGTTATAAGTTTCTTTGGAGAAATGTCTCAGCTAAATGAATAAATGTGATGCTTACTTTCTAAAATATTCAGTCAATGAAATGAGTAAGGTATTCTGTCCTAATTAAAAAAAAAAAAAAAACGTTGAAGGACAGTTTAATAAAATCGTTCATAATTCCAGAGGCCAAGTTCTGTTCTTAGAATTGCGGCCATCTTAACAAGTCCTGGAGGGTATTAATGGCTGTAAATAATGTTTTTGTCAGGGTAGTGAAACATGTTACCAAGAATCCAAACACCTTCATTCCAACTTGGTTTGTTAATCATGTTTCTGTGCTGTAGAATAACATGGGCAGGCTGTGCGGCTGTGCAGCACTCTTTCATATGTGAGTCTTTATTTGTAGAGGGTGTTATCATGACAGTGCCATTTCAGTACTACAAGCATATACTTTCAGAAGAAAGGCTACTATACTCAATGAATGTATCTGAGGGCAAAATTAATGTGGATCTTAGATACATTTATGGTAAGGTCGCCCTGTCAGGTCATGCTTTTTTCTCATTAAAACACCATTCTGGCCATTATGATTTTTTGTTCCACAGTACTACATAAATCTGTGTTTTGTAGCTCTACTCTTTGTTCTCGTTATAATTTTTTTTTCAGCTATCGATTGATGGAACTCGTGAAAGCAGGACAAAACAATTATATAGTACAGCCAGTTATGTGCTGGTAGAAATGTTTCCGTCTGTATATTTAATTTATTTGATAATCCATCCATCCATCTTCCTCCGCTTATCCGGGACCGGGTCGCGGGGGCAGTAGTCTAAGCAGAGCCCCCCAGACTTCCCTCTCCCCGCAAACCTCCTCCAGCTCCTCTGGGGGAACCCCAAGGCGTTCCCAGGCCAGCCGGGAGATGTAGGCGTCCAGGAGGCATCCGGAACAGATGCCCGAGCCACCTCAACTGGCTCCTCTCGATGCGGAGGAGCAGCGGCTCTACTCCGAGCTCCTCCCGGGTGACTGAGCTCCTCACCCTATCCCTAAGGGTGCGCCCAGCCACTCTGCGGAGGAAACTCATTTCTGCCGCTTGTATCCGCGATCTCATTCTTTCGGTCATGATCCAGAGTTCATGACCATAGGTGAGGGTAGGAACGTAGATCGACCGGTAAATTGAGAGCTTCGCCTTACGACTCAGCTCCTTCTTCACCACAACAGACCGGTACAATGACCGCATTACTGCGGACGCCGCACCGATCCGTCTGTCAACCTGCCGCTCCATTTTTCCCTCACTCGTGAACAAGACCCCGAGATACTTAAACTCCTCCACTTGAGGGAGGAGCTCCCCCCTAACCCGGAGGGGGCAATCCACCTTTTTCCGACTGAGGACCATGGTCTCGGATTTGGAGGTGCTGATTCTCATCCCCGCCGCTTCGCACTCGGCTGCAAACCTCTCCAGTGCACGCTGTAAGTCTTGATTCGATGAAGCCAACAGGACCACATCGTCCGCAAAAAGCAGAGACGAGATCCTGCGGCCACCAAAACAGACACCCTCCGTTCCCTGGCTGCGCCTAGAAATTCTGTCCATAAAGATAATGAACAGAATCGGTGACAAAGGGCAGCCCTGGCGGAGTCCAACATGCACCGGGAACAGGTCTGACTTACTGCCGGCAATGCGAACCAAGCTCCTGCTCCGGTCATACAGGGAACGAACAGCCCGTAGCAACAAGCCCTGAACCCCATAATCCCGAAGTACCTCCCACAGGATGCCATACAATTATTTGATAATTTCAAAGTTTAAACAAAAGTGAATAAATTAGTAATGAACAATTCATTTGGATTAATTGCTTACAATTGCTCAAATAATGAAAACCTTTACATCAAAAGATCACGTATTTCAACAATAAATCTTTTATGCAAATTAAAATAAATGTCTTGATAATGTGATTGGTGGAATTTTGAATTATGTAATATGTTCAATAAAAAGTTAATTCAAGCAAAATAATAATTAAGCTCTGGGGTAAATCAACAGTGACAGAACACCCCGTTTATGATTTTCTCTCTGGTTTTGGCAGTATAATTCCATAACTGTGTGCAGTTGTGGTTAGGGCAGTCTGTTATGAAACAGAGTTTCATTAAGTAATAGATGGTTATGGGCAAAAATTCATTGTTGAACAGTGTGTTTTCAGTTGCTTCTGTTAAAATGTGTGTAACATATTTTAAAATTTAGCATGGTGTTCACAGTATGCTAAATTTTAAAATATGCAGTAAAAAATAATTTTTTTTTCCACAGTGTAAACACTAGGTTGCCCTGGGAAGAAGTGCCTACAGTGCACAAAATATTTTCCATGTAAGTTATATATTTAGGTTTAAGAGGCAAGATTTTTTTATTCAGTCATAAATATTTTCTTAAAAGACTGCAGTAGCTTACTTACACATGTCTCTACAATACTTGAATCTTAGAATAAAGCAAATAAATGTCATCCCACAGGCACAAAGTATAAACAAATTAAAAGAAACTAAACAGTAGCTTTTCGCCACTGCTTACTTACATTGGAAAATTTTCTTTTCCAAGAAACGGAACAGCACAAACTATTTAGAGTGACTGTAAACATGAATGTGAAATTTCACTAGACACTGTGATGTTGTCATTTGTGGCTGATTGAATCGTCAGTGTTTGTTGGCTTGGGGACATCAGGAAAAGCTTTTAGTCACAAAAGAGGGAAATGTGTCAACAGCTTCTTCAAATTAACTTTAAGTGACACTGCAGTTCTTTGCTCACCACTGTAGTATTGCTCTTGACATTCAAGGGTCTCTAAAGTGCAAAGATATGCTATTCAGATTCACCCACAGTGTGTAAGTGACAGACAGAGTGTGTTCCACTGATGTATGGATGAGTGACCCATTGTAAGTAGTCTATCTAGCAGTGTAAGTTACCTTGGTGAATAAGGTGTGTGGGCTGATAACATTACATAGAGTTCATTGGAAGTTGCTTTGGAGAAAAGTGGCTGCTAAATAAATAAAATTTCTCCCCTGATCTCATAAGTGCTTGCAAAATGTGTGCTATGTTATCTGTTTAATAATAATAAACCTGTATGTTTCTACTAATGTGAACTGGTTAATATGGTGTAATTTAACAAATGGACTGTACTGTAGAAACACGTGTCTGCATCCAACTCTCTCCTTCTCCTGATATAATACACTTTTATTTGTCATGGTTGCACTTAGCAAGGACGGACTCAAGCGCAGAGTTGTCGTACACCGATGTTTAATAAAGCCAAATCAGAATCCAAAAAGCAAAGTCGAGGGAGAGGCGTGGGTCAGGCAATCAGTAAACGTAGTACAGAGGGCTAGGCAAAGAACGTGGTTGGGAATACACAGGCAAAGGTCGATGTCGGAATAGGTTCACAGTGGCACAGCTCGAGAGGGAACACAGGGGGCAAAACAAGATTCCGTATCTGGGCTTCCTCGGCTTCCCTCTTTATTGCCGTTCCCATTAGGAAAGGGCAGGTGTCGCCAGTGTGCCGGCTGCGGGGGACGTGACAGTACCCCCCCCTCCACGGGTGGCCCCGGACACCCTGGACCTAGGAGGGCACCCCCCAGGGGCACGGGGCCGGGCACTCTGGATGGTCCCTGTGAAAGGCAACAATCAGGTCGGGGTCCAGGATATCCGAAGCAGCTACCCAGGAACGTTCTTCTGGGCCGTACCCCTCCCAATCCACCAGATATTGCAATCGACCTCTCCGTCAGCAAGAGTCCAGTAGGGTCCGGACCTTGTAGACATTGTTCCCTTCGAGGGACAGCGGAGGCATTGGTGTGGTGTCCACTGGTGGCTGATGCAGGGACACTCCTACCGGTTTCAGGAGGGAGACATGGAACGTTGGGTGCACTCAGATCAGGAGGCAACTGAAGGCGGTAAGTAACCGGTGTGACGCGACTCACTATCTTGAAGGGGCCGATGTAGTGGGCCCTGAGTTTCTTTGAGGGGACCTTCAGATTAAGGTCTTGGGTGGAGAGCCAAACTCTTTGCCCGGGTATGAGCGAAAGGGTACGCTGGTGCCGGTCAGCTGACGTTTGTGGCATTCTGCACTGCGGAGCAGGCGGGACCGGACCATCCTCCATACGCGGGCGCTGTCGTGCTGCCATGTTTCCACGGCCTGAACAGGACACGGGGAGGTCTCTCTAGGGAAAAGGACAGGTTGGTAGCCTAACACACACTGGAAGGGCGACATACCTGTGGATGTATGTGGTGCGGAGTTGTGGGCATACTCTGCCCAGGCCAGGTAGCGAGCCCATTGGTGCAGTCTTTGGGAACAGTAGGCTTGGAGAAACCTTGATACATCCTGCTGTAGGCGTTCTGCTTTGCCGTTGGCCTGCGGGTGGTATCCAGATGTAAGGCTGACTGTTACTCCGAGCTGTCCCCAAAAGGCCTTCCACACCCGGGAGGTGAACTGGGGCCCCCGATCTGAAACAATGTCTTCGGGGAGTCCGTACAGTTTAAAGACTTGTTCAAACAGGATCTCCGATACCTCAAGAGCTGTAGGCAGCTTCGGAAGGTGCAGCAGTCTACAAGCCTTGGAGAAACGATCTATGACAGAGAGGATCACAGTCTTACCCTCAGAGACCGGTAGATCCACTAGGAAGTCCAGCGCCACATGGGTCCAGGGTCGGGTCAGCGTAGGCAAGGATTGTAGGAGACCAGCCACCTTTTTGGGTAAGGTCCTGGTTTGAGCGCATGTGGTGCAGGCCTGAACGAAGTCCCTGACATCATCAGACATCAAAGGCCACCAGAACCGTCCTTGTACCAGAAAGAGGGTACGTCGGATCCCGGGATGCCCTGCCTCCAGAGCCTCATGGGCACATTTCATCACTGTTGTGATGAAGGAAATGAGCACATAAACACGACCTCCTGGTTTCCCAGGCGGTTCTGGCGGAGTTGCCAGTGGACTGGGCCCACCACACATCCCTGAGGTAGGATCCCCTCTGGGTTGGTGGGCATCGGTTCTGGGTCATGAATCCGTGACAGGGCATCGGCTTTCCTATTCTTGGTACCTGGGCGATAGGAAACAGTAAAGTGAAAACGGGTAAACAGGGCCCATCGGGCCTGTCGGGAGTTCAGCATTTTCGCGGTCTCAAGGTATTCAAGGTTTCGGTGGTCCGTGAGTACCACAAAGGGATGGACAGCGCCCTCCAACCAGTGACGCCACTCCTCAAGCGCGAGCTTGATAGCAAGGAGTTCCCGGTTCCCAATGTCGTAATTACGTTCGGCTGGGGTCATCTTCCTGGAGAAGGCGGCACAGGGGTACAGCTTCGGAGGGTCCCCTTGCCTCTGGGACAGGACTGCACCCACCCCTATGGAGGAGGCGTTGACCTCCACCACAAATGGCAAGGAAGGGTCCGGCTGTTTCAGCACTGGGGCGGAAGTGAACCGTTTCTTTAACTCCTGGAAAGCCTTCTCTGCCTCCGTCCTCTAAGGGAGTCTTCGGTCCTTGCTAGCCGTTAGTGCAGTAAGGGAAGCGGCTACTGTGCAAAAATTTGGTATGAGGCGACGATAGAAATTGGCAAACCCAAGGAAGCGCTGGAGTGCCCTTACCGTGGTGGGTTGAGGCCAGGACGTCACTGCATCCACCTTCTTAGGGTCCATGGAGACTCCCTCCTGGCTCAGGACGTAGCCCAGGAAGGAGATCTGGCGGTGGAACTCGCATTTCTCTGCCTTGACATACAGACGATGTTGTAGGAGCCGCCTGAGGGGCGACCGGACCTGCTGGATGTGCTGCTCTCGGGTCCTTGAGTAGATCAATATATCGTCAAGGTAGATGATGACACAGTGATTAAGGAAGTCCCCCAACACATGATTCAGAAAGGCCTGGAAAACCAAGGGGGCGTTTAGGCCAAAAGTCATGACCCTGTACTCATGATGACCTAGTGTAGTGGAGAAGGCCATCTTCCATTTATCCCCCTCATGGATCCGAATAAGGTTATACGTGCTGCGGAGGTCTAATTTAGTAAATCAGGTCGACCCATGAATACCTTCCAAGGCTGATGTAATCAACGGCAATGGGTGTGGGTATTTGACTGATCGCGTTCAAACCCCGGTAATCTATGCACGGCCGTAGTCCCCCGTCCTTTTTACTGATAAAGAAGAACCCTGCCGCCGCCGGTGACGTTGAAGGCCGGATCAGACCAGCCTCGAGGGCCTCCCTGATGTACTCCTGCATGGCCCATTGCTCCGGCAATGACAGGAGATACACCCGACCCCGAGGTGGTGAGGTACCTGGTAAGAGGTCGATAGCACAGTCCCAGGACCGGTGAGGAGGCAGTTCGGCTGCGCGGGCCTTACTGAAGACTTCTCGTAGATCCTCATAGTCCGCGGGTTTGACCGGTTGGGGAAGGCCCTCTACCCCTTCTACCGATGTGGCCCGACAAGGAAGCGTGAGGCAAGACGAGCGACAGGAATCTCCCCAGGAAACCAGCTCATTGGTACTCCATTTGAAGACCGGGTCATGGCGTGCCAACCAGCGGTAACCTAGAATGATCGGGGTGTCTGGAGCTCGGAGCAGAAAGAAGGTAAGTCTCTCGTGGTGACAAGCTCCTGTTTCAAGCAGGAGAGGTACAGTTCTGGTATCAACTACCCTGGTCCCCAAGGGTTGACCATCAAGGATTTTCACACTCAGAGTGACTTCACAGCTCTTAAGATGGACACGGTGCGCTTTAACAAAGCCCCAGTCCATAAAACAGCCCGCTGCTCCTGAATCAATGAGGGCACTTGCCTGCACCAGGCTTGCCCCCCAGGAAATACTCACTGGCAACCGCAACCGTCCCCGGTGCTCCCCTGGACTCACCTTCATGCCTTTGGAGGTCCCTTGGGGTGGTCGCACTGGGCATGCGGCACGGAGATGCTCCTGGGACCCGCAATAGAGACGCAGTTTCCCCACTAGGCGCCGTCTTCTTTCTTCTCTCCTGAGAAGTTCCTCCTCTGGGCCAGGCCCCAGGGGGAGGGTCTGGTCTCCCCGGGGTTATCGACTCCTGCCAAGGTTGTCAATGGCGATGGCAGTCTCCACAAACTGGTCAAACTCCCCATCCTCACCCCTGTACATGAGCTCGTCCTGGATCCGGGGGTTCAGCCCTTTGCAGAAACAGGTGAGGAGGGCAGGAGAGTTCCATCCGCTCTTGGCCACGAGGGGTCTGAACTCAAGAGCGTACTCAGCCACGCTTCTATTTCCCTGGGTGAGACGCATGAGACAATTACCCGCCGCGCACCCTGCCTGCGGGTGGTCAAAAACCGCTTCGAACTGCTCGCGAAAAGCAGCGTAGATGGTTCTGTGGCGAGTGCGCCACCCAGCAGCCGCCCACGCCCGGGCCGGACCGGTCGATAAGGACAGGACAAAAGTGATTTTGGATGGGTCCGTCTGATACATGCGAGGAGAACACTCAAAGACCAACTCGCACTGCATCAAAAAATCCTGACATTGATCGGGCGAACCCTCATACCTCTCTGGGGCTGCGATCCTTGTGACCGTACCGGATGCCTCGGGTGGTTCGGGCGGGGCAGGCTCAGCAGGAGTCGCGGGTGCCGTCTGGGAGGCGGGTTGGATAATACCTCCTGCCATGAGAGCCTGGATCAATCTGTCTACCGTTTCTTGTAGGCGCTGCAGGGACTGGTCTTGTGCTCCCAAAATGTCGCCTTGCATGGCGAGCGCCGTACGCATTTGATTTGTGCATACTCCTCTGAGTCCTGGTAGCAAGCGGAACCTTCTGTCATGGTTGCGCTTAGCAAGGATGGACTCAAGCGCAGAGTTGTCGTACACCGATGTTTAATAAAGCCAAATCAGAATCCAAAAAGCAAAGTCGAGGGAGAGGCGTGGGTCAGGCGATCAGTAAATGTAATACAGAGGGCTAGGCAAAGAACGTGGTCGGGAATACACAGGCAAAGGTCGATATCGGAACAGGTTCACAGTGGCACAGCTCGAGAGGGAACACAGGAGGCAAAACAAGGTTCCACATCTGGGCTTCCTCGGCTTCCCTCTTTATTGCCGTTCCCATTAAGAAACGGCAGGTGTCACCGATGTGCTGGCTGCGGGGGACGTAACATTATTATTTTCTGAGATACGTTTCACTTTGGAGAAAAGTGTTTGTAAATGAATTGTTTCTTTATCTGATGTATTTGTTTTTCTTGGCTTATGCCTGTGTTAAAGCATTCTTTGTCACTTTGTAAGAAGAGCGCTCTATAAAAATAAATTAAATTGAACTGAATTGAATAAACATCCATGTAAATGACAGGTGGCCTGAACTGGCACATCATTGTGGTTTCTGTTGGCTGTTCTATTTAAGTTTACTGAGACAAAATTGAAAAGCATTTAAAAAAGCAACAGAAACTATTTTTGTCAATCCTAGAGTTTCATTAAGATGATTATTACATTTTAAGTACAATATTGTATATGCTGCGAATGTAAAGTACATTTAACATTTCAAATTTACGTGGGGTTTCTCAGTAACAGGCTACTTAACCTCATTTTTAAACATCTTTCACCAGCTTCTTAACTTGTAACAGTATTAACATTCTCTGCTAGTTTTCACAGGATAACAGAATTAAGGATGAAGAAAAAGTGGATATTGTGAAAAAGCACACACACACACACACACACACACACACACACACACACACACACACACACACACACACACACACACACACACACACACACACACACACACACACACACAGAGACACTGGCTGAAGCCGCTTGTCCTGAGCGGGGTTGCGGTGCACCGGAGCCTAACCCCACAACACAGGGTGTAAGGCTGGAGGGGGAGGGGACACACCCAGGACGGGATGACAGTCTGTCACAAGGCACCCACCAGAGAGCAGGACCCGGACAAGCCCACTATGCTGCTGCATCCCCTCCGAAAAAATATTCCAATTATAAATTCAAAGTTAGATATTCAGGTATGCACAGTCATTCACCTTGAGCACATATCAAATCATGAACTCAAACTCTGCATTTACATCTTATTTTAAGTTATGTCCAAAGTCAGAAACTGTGTGACTCAAGTCACACTGGAGTCCAAATAACAGTATTGGAGCTGCAGACCACAGCTGATGTTCTCTCTGCAAACACAATATTGATTAAATATGTGTCACTGCTGTGAATGTAAAATTTGCACAAACTTTCTTTCAGCTGAACTCTTTGTTTGTCTTCAGAGGGACTGGCCTAAGCTGATAATATTCAGACTGTTACCCGAAATGTTTATGGGATGGTTATGAGTCATGGAGCTAAGATCTGTGTGGTGGAAATGGAAAGTAACTGATGTGTGTGTATGTGAGCGTTAAACATCCAGGCATGCCACACTGTTTAATGCTTAGTGGGCCCTAATGCTTCGGCAGACAGGTTGCTCGATATGAATAAAATGTGCTTTCTAGAAAGCTGGGCATTCCTTGGGTCTCTTTTTAAGTATGAAGCAGTGGTGGACACTAGTTCCAATATAGATGCGCTGGCTATTCAGGTTACACACAAGCTGTTTTTCTATTTATGAATGTATATACTCTATGTATTTATGTATGCAGCAAAGTGAACACAACTTCTGTTTCCCTGCCAAGCCATGGATGGTAAAATGGAAAGATACAGAGTCTGAGAGTGGGAAGTCTTAATTCAACATGCTTTCTGACTGTTTGCTGCTCGTATCTGCTGTTGATGACAAAAAAGAACAATAATAATATTAAGTAAGATGATGAATGTTGCACATGTTTATGACATTAACTGGTCAGCTGTTGGCAATGAATGTGAGTTTTTGGAAACAATGTCCTTATTTTCAGTCTTTTTAATTTTAACTTAAAGTTTTTTTTTTTTTTTTTTTAAATACTACTCATTGAATAGTCTATAAAAGCATTTTTTATCTATTATAGCTAAATAGAATGTTTTTGCTAAATCCTCCCCAAAAATAAGTCAAAGGGCATCTGCATAGTTGATGTGTGTTAACAGTCTGACATGTATTGATGTAATGCACTCATTGTATTTTTATTCTGAGATGTAATCACTTTGGAGAAAAGCATCTGCTAAATGAATAAATGTGAATGTAAATGTATTATTAAGCTTTTATTAATTGTTGTAATCACACACACACACACACACACACACGCACACACACACACATTGGCTGAAGCCGTTTGTCCTGAGTGGGGTCGCGGAGAATTGTTGTGATGAAATGGTAAAAGTGAATTTGGAGGTACAGACTTCCAGACACAATTATTGGTAAATTGAGGAGACAGAGCGGTTGAATGAAATATATGTTTCTGACAAAACAGGCATCCATGGAAGCGTGAAGGTGTAGACGGAAAGGGGAGCGGCTACCCCCCCACCTGTGTATCAGGTGTCATCACCCCCCCCCCTACCCCACCCTACCCCTTTAGAAACCCAGGATAAGATCAAGCAGCAAGCTGACGCTTCAGGAGACAGGAGTGGGTGCAGCCAGGTGAGGCTTCTGTGGACACATGAGTCCTGCCGGTTGTTGGGGGGCAACTAAACTCAGACTTGTGCCATAGATTTCATACTCTAAAGAACGTTTGGCACCTTTAGACTTTTTTTTTTTTAGAAGCTGTTTGTGTATTCTGCTATGGAAAAATTTGACATGTTATTCTTCAGTTTTCTGTTGATGAGGTTTGAAAATGTTTGTTTCTTGCTGTCTCCATGAATTTTGCTGTTCTTTTCCTAACTTGCCATGTCTTTTGAGACACGTCACGTCCTCCCAGTCATAATGCCTTAGTTCATGACCCATAATTCCTCGCCTGACAGAAACCTGCAATCATGCTCTTAGCACTACGACTGGGACCACCAACATGGGTGTGTGTTTTGTTTAACCCTTTCTATACCATAGTTCAAATTTACATTACATTGCTCTGTTTATTATTTGGGGATTTTTTTTTTAGTTAAGTGTATTTGAGCTGCAGAGTAAAGGACGTTGTGGCAGAATACAGGCAGAATAAGATACAAGGGCAGGAACTCATAGGATGGATAGCAGACAACTGATGGACCACACTCCTGGCTGAGTGGTACCCAACAGAATGAAAACGACCACCTGGATGACCTCTGAGGAGACGGGAAGGCGATTTTGTCAGATGGGAAGGCCGTATGTGGAGGAGAAAAGGAAGGAGAAGGGACAACTGGAGAGCATGTTGTGGTCGGCTCTGTCTAAAAAACAGCTGAGGGATCCATCGATCCAGGGTATTTGGGCAGTCAAGAATTTTTATGGCACCCTCTTCACGGCTTCCCCGCATCTGAATTGCGTTGTGTTTCTTTGTCCTCTGCTGGGCTTCGAGAAAGCCAGGAGCAGCTCTGAGAAGAGGCCAAAGTCCAATGGCAGCGAGAGCTCCTTGTTTTAAATAAAAATGTGCAATTTCCAGCTGCTCGATTGGCTAAGTACTCACACCAACACCATTTCCAGCTGTCTGCTTGACTCAAACTTTCTGAAGCCCTTATTTCTGGGGCTCCTAATTCATGAATTAGTGTTATGATAAATTATTCAATCCTGCGGAAAACTGATGCTGTTGTGTTGAGCACTGCTGAAGTTCCCCTTTTGAGCTTTAGTGTTTAAGCCTTTTGCAAAGTTTACTTCTCTTTGTCTTGTATGGGATTATGTGGACCTGTTGACATGTAAAAGTTTCAGTTAGCTTTCCTCAGAAGTCCAGAATACACACACACATTTTCTGAACCGCTCGTCCCATACGGGGTCACAGGGAACCGGAGCCTACCCAGCAACACAGGGCGTAAGGCCAGAGGGGACACACCCAGGACGGGACACCAGTCCATCGCAAGGCACCCCAAGCAGGACTCGAACCTCAGACCCACTGGAGAGCAGGACTGAGGTCCAACCCACTGCGCCACCGCACCCCCTAGCGTAAAAATATATACTGTAATTTTCCTTGTTCTTGCAAATGATTGAAAACCATATCAAGTATATTTATTAAAAATGTATTCTGGATGGGGGGGCACGGTGGCGCAGTGGGTTGGGCCACAGTCCTGCTCTCGGGTGGGTCTGGGGTTCGAGTCCCGCTTGGGGTGCCTTGCGGCGGACTGGCGTCCCGTCCTGGGTGTGTCCCCCTCCCCTTCCGGCCTTACGCCCTGTGTTGCCGGGTAGGCTCTGGTTCCCCGTGACCCCGTATGGGACAAGCGGTTCTGACAGTGTGTGTGTGTGTGTGTATTCTGGATGGGGGTGTGGTGGCGCAGTGGGTTGGACCACAGTCCTGCTCTCTGGTGGGTCTGGGGTTCGAGTCCTGCTTGGGTGCCTTGTGATGGACTGGTGTCCCGTTCTGGGTGTATCCCCTCTGGCCTCACGCCCTGTGTTACCGGGTAGGCTCCGGTTCCCTGTGACCCTGTATGGAACAAGTGGTTCTGAAAGTGTGTGTGTGTGTGTGTGTGTGTGTGTGTGTGTGTGTATTTTTACCCTGAATTTATAGAAATTCTGTTGGCTGGGAGTATTTATAAACATCATGTCTTATTAATGGGATGCTGCTTTATTACTGCACCCCAGCATACCATGTCACTAGTGTCATGATGTTCCCCCCGGCACAGTTGCGTCGGACCCAGGTGCGAAGCACAGGAAGATTGGTCATGGGTGGTTCGGTAGACATTGTCAAGAAAACAGGCAAAGGGTAACCGCTATGCAAACAGAATCCAAAGGGGCAAATCCAAGAAACAGGTGAGTGATCAGGCAAACCAGTGAGTCGGAGACAAGGAACAGGGCGAGGAGTGAGGAGCAGGGATCGAGGAGCGCAAGAGATCAATAAGGCTGAACAAGGTTCCGCACCATGCTGTGTTCCGCATTCCCTTCTTATACCTGTGCTTAATGATTCGTGGCAGGTGTTCCCTGTTGCGCCGCCATGGGGGGCGTGACAACTAGCTAATAGAGAACATCCCCTGGACATCTCCCACTCTGTCAGTTCAATGCTTTTGCTGTTGCCTCGTATTCTTATTGCTAGTTATGGATTACACATTATTATTGTTTCATTATAATTCACTAGTAAATATTCCATTCCAATTCACCCACAGTTCGAAGAGCATGTCGGAATCAGGAGGAGGTACAGCCAGGACAAGACGCTATTCCATTGTCGGGTAGCCGCTCACACAGGCACAAGCTACGGGCAGTGTAGTCAGAGTCACTGGTTAACCTGAAACACATGTCTTTGGACTGTGGGAGGAAAGTGAAGCATGAAGCGGAAACCCCACGCAAGCACAGCAAGAACATGCAAACTCTGCATGGACTGAACTGGAGTCAAACCTCTGCCTGAACCACCCAGGCGCTGTGAGGCAGCAGCATGACCCACTGCACCACTGTGTTTCCCCACTCCAGTGGAGCCACATCTAAAACCAGCCATATTTGTGAAAAGGGTCAGAAATTGTCCTGTAGTATTTAGTTCAGTTCACTGATGAGAATTTCCCAAATAGTGCAATACGAGTAATTCCCCTGTGACTTCTTGTGGGTTGTTAAAACATAGTGGAATCTCAGAACTTGAGCAAAACTCCAAACAAGTCTGTTGTGCAGTGTCCACGTATGCTTCTGAAGTTATTAACAATACTGGTAGCTACAGCTTTAATAAGGAGCTTGTTCTCGGCGCAGATCGGAGTGTGTCTGGAAAATGTTCTCAGATGGTTTGTGTAACAGCTCTGGTGACATGCAGAAGCAACCGTTTAATTTTCAAGTGTTCTCTGCAGCAAGGAGCAGGAACCGACAAGTTGTGTTAAAGTCTCACTTAGCAAGCTGACAGTTTTCACCAAAGTCTTACAGTGCTGTCCTCCTCCTACTGGCTTAACATTGTAAGCTACTTGAGATTTACCCATTTGTACTGTAAGATGTTTTTAAAGCAGTTTTAGGGTAAAGAACTTGCCCTCAGTGAACCAGCGTATGAGGTGGGAACTAGGTTGAGTACATTTACATTTATTCACTTAGCAGACACTTTTCTCCAAAGCAACTTACATCGGATACTATGTAGTGTTACTAGCCCACACACCTTATTCACCGTGGTGACTTACACTGCTAGATACACTACTTAAAAGAAGTCACTCATCCATACATCAGTGGAACACACTCTCTCTCTCTGGAACACTCACATACTATGGGGGAACCTGAACAGCATGTCTTTGGACTGTGGGAGGAAACCGGGGCACCTGAAAAAAACCCACACAGACACAGGGAGAACATGTAAACTCCACACAGACTGAGCAGGAATCAAACCCACCTTCCCTCACACCACCCAGGTGCTGTGAGACAGCAGTGCTACTCACTGCACCACTGTGCCACCAGCACTGCTGTCAGTGACGAGTACCTAGTTCAAGGGTACTACAGAAGGATGTGAGCTTCAAACCTGGGCCTATGTAGTGCATGGTGGCAGCTGTAACCTCTATGCCTCTTGTCTTCCTCGGACATGATGCACGTAGTTGGACACATGTGGCACCGGGTGACCTCCCACATGTATATTTATTAATTTAGCTGACACTTTTCTCCAGTGCGATAATGTTAACCAAGCAATGTCAAGAACTGCTTTGCTTGAGCAGGGTCGCTTCAAGCTGGAGCCCTACCCCGCAATGCAGTGCGCAAGGCCGAGGGGGAAGGGGACATACCCAAGACAGTATGCCAGCCACCGCAAGGCACCCAAAGCAGGGCTTGAACCCCAGACCTGCCACACAGCAGGCACCAGCCAAATCTGATGCACCACTACATCCCCCTCAGTGTTAACATACATACAATTATATACCCTTTAATACAGCTGGGTAATTTTACTGGAGCAACTTAGGATAAACACCTTGCTAAAGAGCACTACAGGTGGGATTTGAACTAGCAACTTTTGGGTCCAAAGGCTGCTCTCACCAGTACACTACCAGCTGCCTCTTGACAGCTATCCAGCCTTGTGAAACTACCTCATCTTGGCAAATGGTTGAGGTACTGGGCATTGGTGAAAGTAGAGACGCCCACATCCGCATCAGACAATGTGACACAATCACGTGCTGCTGGTTCAACCGACAGATCCTGACAAACAGCATATTGCTGGAATGTTCTGGTGGAATGACGCTCCATGCGTTCAACAGGCTGCGGTAGCTGCTTATTGCAGAGTTCAAGTAAGAAGTGCACACTAAGTATTGAGTCAGCATTGCGGTAACAGAGGAAGTGGGAGGAAAGAGAGATCAAACCCTCAGAATGCGCTCAGGCTAAGACACTTGTCATGACAAACGTGTTTACTCGTTGAATCACAGGGGCTCCATTTGCCCAGGTATTCTCTGAGGTCCTCTGTTGAGACGTTACGGTTAGAAAGGTCGGGGATTTCTGCGGGGAGTCTCCCTTCCTCTGACGTGATGGGACCTCACACCCAGCACAGGGTGAAGCAGGAATCCTACCTCATGGCTGGCTGAGTCATGGGCTGGGGTGTGGTACCTGTGGGCTACTGAAAATCTGGGAGCGTTTTCCAAATTTAAAGCAGCTGCCCGAAGGTATGAAGCAGCCCATTCTCAGGCATTTGAGCTAAGGAAGTGGGTGAAAGTGGGCTTGTGCCGCCTGCTCCTCAGCTCTAACTGTCAGCACATGGCGGTAATCCCAGAATGGCGTCACTGGGCCACAATGTCCATTTACTGCCCTCTTGTGGTGCTGTGCTGCTGTTGTTTGTATTGTGCTTCTCTTACCATTTCATTATGATTTCAGTCACACTGGGTCCTAAAGGTTTCACTCAACACCTTTCGTTTGCAGGAGGAGGCCAAGGCAGAACCATTCTCCTGTATCCTGGGCAAAAACAATTGTCTAGAATGGTATCGGTTAACCGAACTCGGTCACAGGGCCAACTAAATTTGGGAACCGTTTTATCTCAGTAATTTATCTCGTCTGCGGAGTTCTGACATTTGGGCTCCTGAAGGATTTATGCTTTTTTCTACTCAGTTGCCTTTCTGTTTGTTCCATTAAATTTTCGTATCACTTTAAGCTCAAACAAAAGCAAATCGCTGTAAGAGCTGGGCTTAATGGCAATAAAAATAAAAGAACTCGAGAAGAGAACAGTTATGCAACGATGAGTTGGCCAGGCGCTCTAAACCATTTGGGTGCTGTCCTCTGTTCCTTCTTTCCTTGCTCCCCCAGCCCAAGAAAAGAGGCTCCTGGGGGATAAACAGAACCCCAAGTTAGCACCAACCCTAACTTGATTCTCTGAAGTCTTTTGTGTGACCTGAGGGAGAGGTTTCATGCTGTTACCACTCAATAGTGGGATAAGAAACACCACATCAATATTCTTAGCAATGTAAATCAATCTTGGCACAACTTATCTTTTTTGTTATGTCACTGTATTAATAATTATAGTAACCGCCAGCTCAACACCTCCCATTTGCGTGCTGACATCATCACTCAGTTACACTTTGACACAGGGCTTTATCACTTACAGTGATTTTACTCCAGACCGCATGTGTACAGTCAGATTCAGAGCTGGCTGCCAAGTGTCGGTAAATATTAAATGTATTTTTATCACTTTGTACTAAGCCGATCTGTAAGTCTGGCAAAATATTAATATTTACATATTTTTCTGTGTTTAATCAGCCCATGAGTCTGTTCAACTTAATACTGGCAAAATTCTGTTAATAAAGGAAAAAATTGTTTTTAATAATGTTTGTAATGTTGGCAATTCTTCTCCAACTTTTAAAGCTGTGACTAGTCCTTTTTTGTACCTGTCAGCACCGAAAACAGACAAAGAAGGCCTGCATTCTTAGCGTCGGAAGGAAGACTTTGGTCATTTGAAAAGTGATACAAAATACCTGCTAGAGGCAGGTTACTGCAGCTCATTTGATTATTGGCACAGCCTTGCAATTGGTTTGGGCGTGTGTGTTTATTCCATTCTTTCTTTGCTTCAAAACAGGCAGCAAGAGGATATCCTCAGGAGCTGTTACCCAGGGCAACAATGGATTGTGAGGGTTCTAGCTCCTGGTTTCTTTTTTACATTCGTGTTGCTTATTTCACGGTGCCTGCTGAATACAAGTGATCTTCTCTGTGATCTCCTCTGTGGACTCTTCTCTGCATCCCAGGAGCACTGCAATGATGTAAAGGGAATACCTTTGAAAGCACCACCAGTTTCCCCTGGGGGATGCATGTCAGACCCTTTCTTTACCATATACCTGCATTAATCTTAAACAAAGCCAAAACAAAACATTTGTAACAGAAAGGTTCAGGCTTCGGAATGTTGTGGAATTTTCCCTCTGTACAATTATTAATAAAATACACACACGGAGGGGGAGGGGACACAATTAATTCTTTTTTCATGAGTGAACTTTTTTCTGTATGTGAACTGGTGTAAAGTGTCCACCAGAGGACAGTGAAGATCTTTCCCTCCATGTACTTATTGTTTACCAGATGGGTTT
Organism: Scleropages formosus; assembly: GCF_900964775.1. NCBI lineage: Eukaryota > Metazoa > Chordata > Actinopteri > Osteoglossiformes > Osteoglossidae > Scleropages > Scleropages formosus. The sequence continues at coordinate 1,262,163 of NC_041827.1, forward strand.
TCTGCTCACCAGCATCAAAGTACATTTTGCCAGAGGAGACATGACGCTCTACAAATATTTACCACTGATTGTACGTTCACTTGAACCTGAGACAAAAACTTTCCCTGAAAATTTATATTGTAATTCTATTTTCATTTAACTCTTTCCATATTGGTGTAAAGTCTTTAGTACTGAAGAATATATGTCAATAGTGGACTTGAAAAACTTGAAACAGCCTTGACTTTTTTTCCACTCTTAAGTACTCAGCACAGATTTGGTGAGGTTTTCCGTTGTCTCGCTGTGTCAGGCGAACTAATTTTCCATGCACGATACTTGCCAGAAGGTCCAGGCTGTTACAGATGTGAGCACCACAGGCGGCACCCATTAATTACTGTATGAACCCTCAACACTTTGTGAAGGACGAGCAGTCTTACCCATGACGTAAACCACATGTACACACTGCGCTGACTGGAACACGACACATCATTATAAAGTGCCCATGTAATACCTCTAGGATAAAGAGGAAAATATTAAATATGTGCTTGGTGTCATGTGGTACAGATTTATGCGATACCTTCAGCGGAACGCATCTGTTCAACTTGGGGGGGGGTGCAGTTTAAAGACCTTTTGCAGCAAGAACACTTGTATTGTGGAAGTCATGTTACTTGGTATTTAGTTTACATAGAAATTTATTCGTTTAGCAGGTGCTTTTCTCCGAAGTGACATACATCTCAGAGAAATACACAAATAATGTATTTGTCAAATATGCCACATAAAAGTGGCTACTTGTCCCACACTCCTAACGGGTTGTCACAGATTCCTTTGCACACAAAGTTAAAACCTAAGCAGCGTACAGTAACACATACCAAAATGTGAATGTGAATGGTACACTGATGTTCTCATGCACTCTGTTTTATGGGAAGCTGTTGGTTTTATGAGCTGTTTTCTGAGTTCCATAGTTGCTGTTTGCTTTTGGTGGCCCCTAGATATGTGTTTGTATTGTTATATCTATCCTTTGCTTTACTTGCTCATTTTCAGGTGATGACATGCTGGACAACCATGTTTATGCATTCTAAGCATTGAATGGACAGACATGAGCTGTTTATTACATCTTTGGATTTTTAGAGGACGCTGGATTTGAGTGAGTTTCAGTGCAGGGACCTGTAGATTTCCTCATCTCCAAGACATGGACTTGTGTGGAAGAACGAATGCAAAAGAATGTTTTTGTTGCCTCCAGCCATGTGGTGAAGGCACAAGTATATGCCTTGCTGGAGGACAAGTTCTCTCTTGGGACAACTTTAGCATGATAAAAGGGACTATATATAGGCACACATCCACCCTCACAGCCACACTCACTTTCAATGTATGCCAGTGAGAGCTTCTCAGAAACGACTTAGAAAGTATTCAACCTTTCTGTGCTCTAGTGTCTATGACTGATAGATGGATGATCTTCATAGATGTGTACAAGAATAAGTAATTCTGACCTACAAATGGGCGGCGAATATCACCTTACAGTATGACATGTCTTACAAAATAAAAAGCAAAAATGGTGAACATGGTTGTAGGAATGTAACTTTTCACCAGTAAAAACTTTATTAAGACATTTTTAGAATTTGTTTTCTCATGAAACAACAGCTCTTCTGCCAATTCAAATTGTCCAGATAAAACCCACCCGATGTGCGGACTTGTCGGGATCATGAACTGTAAGATCCGCCTTAAGCTTTTCAGACAACTGGAGAAGATGGAAAAGAAGCAACCGGAAGGTTAAAAAAGCTGTGAATCATATCTTTAGATGATCCTGTAGATGATCCTGTCTACATCTAGCAGTGTGAGGTTGTGAGGGAAGGATCACCTCTATCATTCTTCACCTCTGTCTCCTAGAGATGTGCTGTTTTCATCTGCACTTCTACGTAAACAACAAGTAACAAATTAATTTAATATTTCTCAGAATGATGGAGTGTTTTGTTACTCTGTTTGTATTATTGAATTTAGTATTTAGTGTGGGGTAAAAGAAGGGACTGAGAAGGCACCAGTAAGCATCAGCACTATGACCCTAGCTCTACATTGGAGCTTCTTATAAGTTCTTCAGTGCTGCTTGGGCACAGACACGTGCACAAGGTATCTTAGCTCACCAGACGGACAGGTTGTCTCATCTTAAGCCACAAGAGACAGTCACTATGCTGTGCCACTCTTCCCATCCAAAAAAGAAACCCCACTGGGGCCTCCCACCCTGCAGAGATCTCCAGGTTGGTGGCATTTACACAACATTATTCAGCAGATGCTTTTGTCCAAATCAGCTTTTAAAGAGCTCTGTATAGTGTTATCAGCCTACACACCTTATTTACTAAAATGACTTACACTGCTAGATACATTACTTACAATGGGTCATTCATCCATACATCAGTGGAACACACTCTCTGTGTCACTCACACACTATGGGTGAACCTGAACAACATGTCTTTGGACTGTGGAAGGAAACCCACACAGACACAGGGAGAACATGCAAACTCCACACAGACTGAGCAGGGATCAAATCCACATCCTCTTGCACAACCCAAGCACTGGGGGACAGCAGTGCTACTTGGTATGTCACCTATGTTCCTGGGACAAAGGGAAGATCTGGCTGTGTTAAGCCGTCCACCTCTAGTTTTGTATATTGTAACCTTAACACTGCAAGTGTTTGGAGAAAAGCTAAATGAATAAATGTAGTTTCCTGTAGAATTTGTTGTACAACCCAGTGTGAACGTATGTCAATGGAACTGAACTTTTGTAGACACCTCTTCAGATAACTGAAACTGCTTCATGCTTTTGTTTCCAACAGGCCGGATTACTATAATGCTTTATTGTCGGGTTATTCGTACCAGACTGTATCCAGGCTACAGTTGGTACAAAATGCTGCTGTGAGAATTGTTACTAGAACTAGGAAGTACGACCATATAACACCGGTACTTAAATCCTTGCATTGGCTCCCAGTCTCTTATAGAGTTGATTATAAAATCCTATGTTTGACCTATAAGGCAATATATGGCATTGCTCCAGCTTAACTTTGTGAGATCATTAATTCTTATATCCCAGGACGATATCACCATTAATTAGATGCAAGTTACCTTAAAGTACCTGTGATCAATAAGACCTCAGCAGGGGGTTCGTGCCTTTAGTTATAGAGTACCTAAACTGTGGAATAGTCTACCAGTTACTGTCAGAAATGCCCCGTCCGTTTCTGTTTTCAAATCCCAACTGAAGACTTACATGTTCACTCAGGCATTCCACCTCGTAATGTAATGTGACCTGTCTTGGTTGTTTTTTTATCACCTTTATAAAAATGCATTTTAAATGTACTTAAGTAACAAATTACTAACTCTGTCATATCTTCTCGTTGAGCACTACCTCCTTACATAAGACCTGAGGAGGCTGGCCAGTGATGACAGACGAATCCTGCGCTGACAGAGGATGATCTGCCATGACGATCGAGACGTTCCATGCCGAGCTGGGGATCCAAGATGCCATTTACTAACATTATAATTACTTATTACACACTGGCTTACAAATTGTTACTTTCTAGAAAGCCCAGGAGGGGTGGGCAACCACTGGCCCGTGGACCCCCAGAGGTTTTTTCCTCCCTCAACCTTCAGTTGGGAGTTTTTGTTCCTTTCCCCGGTGGCCAGTAGGTATACTTATAGCTCTATAATTTCTTCATTATGGTAGCCATTAGTTGACTGTCTTCTTTGTTTGTATCATTTTTTTCTTGCTGTATGCCTGTGTTAAAGCGCTCCGTGTCACTGTGTGAGAAGAGCACTCTGTAAAAATAAATAAATAAATAAATAAATAAATAAATAAATAAATTCAAATAAGGTGAAGCAATGTTTAACACATACACACTAAAACCATTTGTCCCAAGCAGGGTCATAGTAAGCTGGAGCCTAACCCAGCAACACAGGGCACAAGGCTGGATGGGGGACACACCCAGGACAGGACACCAGTCTAGCACAAGGTTTCCTAAGCAGGACTCAAACCCCAGACCCACCAAGGAGCAAGACCTAGCCAAACCCACTGCTCCACTGTGCCCCCAATCATTAATCCCTTGGATGCAAATTGTCCAAATTTGTTAGAAAGAAATACATGTAACACACATTAACAGGAGTTTCTGAAGGTATGCTTCTGGGACAGCTGGTGGTGTAGTGGTTAGAGTTATGGCCTGTGTGTGTGAAGGTTGCAGGTTTGAGCCCCACCTCTGGCTGAAGTACTGTACTTACTCTAGTAAAGTTATCCAGCTCTGTAAATTGGTAAGTCACTGTAACCTTAACATTGCAAGCTGCTTTGGCACAAAGTGTCAGCTAAACATATACTTATTCACTTAGCAGATGCTTTTCTCCTAAGAGACTTCCAATGAACTTTATGTAGTGTTATCAGTCCACACACAATCCACACAAATGTAATGGATGATTCTTCTCTTTGTGGAACATCAGAGCTTTTTTGCTGTATTTATATGCTCTTAATCTATAATATTACACACACACACACACACACACACACACACACACACGTCCCATACAGGGTCACAGGGAACCAGAGCCTAACCCGGCAACACAGGGCGTGAGGCCGGAGGGGGAAGGGACACACCCAGGACGGGACACCAGTCCATCTCAAGGCACCCCAAGCAGGACTCAAACCCCAGACCCACCGGAGAGCAGGACTGTGGTCCAACCCACTGCACCACCACACCCCGCTATAATATTGTAGTGTCTTCTAATTAAATAAATGTAAACAAATTGGAAAAGAGCGCTCTATAAAAAATAAAAATAATAATAAAAAGAGGCCTCTCTTCAGGTGACAGGTTTCTCCAAAGCAACTTACAATGTTATGGTACTTGCAATTATTTATCCCTTTCTACAGCTGGATAATTGTACTGAAGCAATTTAGGGGAAGTACCTTGCTCAAGGGTACTTACAGCCAGAGGTTAGACTTGAACTGGGGTTCAAAGGCAGCAGCTCTGACCACTATAGTACCAGCTGTCATTACCAGGTCCCTTTATACATGGAGATGCTTTTCTCGAAAGCAACATACAATTCAGAGTAAATGAAAGCGCCTTTCACAGATGAAGAGGTTTAGATGCAGACATGAAATTCTGGTAACAAGAATCGTGCCAATAACACCATTTTCGCCAACACACGACACACGTAGCTGTATATAGAATTGATGGCGACTGTTACATTCGACTTATGAACTTTCCAAGTAGCAAACCAACTGTTGGTCCCGATTCAGATCGTAGGAAGGGAAGCTTTATTCTTATTCTTTTTCTTGGCTTTATTATTATTATTATTATTATTATTATTATTATTATTATTATTATTGTTGTTGCTGTTGTAGCTTTTACATGATATGAACTACGTAGAACACAACATTCAAATATAGTGCAAATGACATGCATTAATAAGCCTCTTTTTTAGTTTGCCAATACTCACATCGAAAAGGATGAGACAGATGTTCAAAGATGAAGAACCTTTAATCTGTCAGACTGAAAACCAAAGTGTCTCTTCAAGCTTTTTTCTTACTTACAGCTCCATTTCCCTTGACATGACAATTATCGTGTGTTTTTACTGACAGAGCATGAATAATGACATGAAAAACATACATTTTAAAAGTGTTTTCTCAACATGTTTCAATGGTATTTAGTGCAGAACAGGCACATTTTTTATATTCCACACAAATACCGTAAATTGTTTGTCGCCAAGGTCCACAAGTTATTACAGCTCTTGCAGACAGCAACAAATTAAGCTGCAAAGAGCCCAGCCCCAGTGATTCCAGCTAACAGCACGGACTTCCTCAATACCTCAGAGTCATGTGAATCCGTGTGAATCATGGATCTCTGCAGCAATGGTTAGATGACCAGCTTGTGTCTGCAGCCCATTAGCAGCGCAGCCAGACGGTGTCATAAAACACTTGACAACAGAGAACCCGATTGGATTGCCTTTCTCTCTACATTTTTTCACCAGATCTATTGCAGTCCTGTGCCTGTGGGATTGTTGGTATGGAGTGGAGTTGGTGGAGTGGGATTCAAATTGTTTTGTGTATCACTTGATTTCATTAGGTGGGTAGTAAGGTTATTTATAATGTTTGCATTTATGTAATTTTTAAACTACTTTTTATTAATTTTAATTTAAAATTAATTTGATTGAAATTTTTGAATGATAATAATAATTGATAGTGGGCTTAAAAAGCATGCAAATACAAAATTAAAATGCACAGCTTAATTTTTTTTAAATATGGTAGCCTCAATGGAGTCTTATTTTACCGAGGAACGTTTTCATTAAATGGTACATTTATCCATTTAAATGTACCGTAAATGTATGCCCAGATAAGCCTTTACATAGCCATTACTCCTGTATTGTACGGAAATGTTTGTATATCTCAGAATAAAAATCATAAAGTTGTGGTGCTATGGGAACCACATGATGGATATTATGGGTATGATCATAAAGTTATGGTGCATGAACACCTTACATGAACTTAAGAGATCAAGGGCAAAGCAAGTCTGGAGGAGGTGAGTTTTCAGACCATTTTTGAATGTGGACAGAGTTTCAGCTTACTTACTTATTTATACAACTGGGTAATTTGTATAGTAAAGTTAATGCCGGGATCTTCACTCCAGGGTGCTACAGCAGGGGGTGGGAATGAAACCTGGGTCTTTATATGGCAAGATGACAGCTGAACCCATTTTGCTACTCGCTGGCATGTACACACGCACACAGAAACACACGCAGACAGATATCTGCATGCAAGGCCAACAACTGACCCATCCACAGCTGGTACTGCACACAGTGCCCTGGTTCAAGTTTCAGGACTCATTGCCACACTCCTTCAGACGAAGCCTTTGTTCCTTCACCCATGTCACCCCACATCTGTCTGTCTGAGATCTATAATGCAGCTGATTTGTCATATCAGCACAAAGACAAGCCCTTCATTATTAATTAGACAGCTTAGATATAATTGCAATAGTCTCACTATACATTTATAACTTTAATTTTACTACTTTTTTGAGGCCATGGGTTTGCACCTTGATCCATGCATTCATACTGTATCCATGGACACTGTCTGACTAGTCTGACCATGCTCCTATGTTTCCCTCCTTCCCTTCTGTTGAATATACCTGTTGTTGCCATGGTACCTTCTAATTAAGTCTTCTTCTAGTTTCCCTGACATCTTCTTGCTGGGTCCTCATGCTGTTGCCCCAGTTCTTGGTCTTTTTGTGTTCGCTTGCTGTTGTGCAGATTTAAGCTTCTTCCTTTTGTTGCTTTGTGTCCTGGTGTGTCGTGTGGAACCCAGTCTGGTGATTCTGCTGCTGTTCCACAGAATCCAATATAGCAAGTCACTAGGAGTTAAGATCCAGACTCATCTGCTTGAGGGTATCCTCTTTCCCTTTTGTCAAGGATCACTTTACTGAATGAGCTGCATAGAACTGCACCTGAGTAATACCTTTCTCAAAGTCACACGTGTACCTGCATGTGTGCATGTTCATCTATTCATGTACTTGTGTTGACAATGCAGTGCTGGGCTGCCCTAAAATGTTATGGGAGGCTCTGAAGGATAGATTCTGATGACACACTAAAGCAGCTGGTATACCCATGTGCTCCTGCATATTTGGATCACACCCATCAGTGGCACTATCGTTCGCCATAAGCTGTCTTTGAGAGGATCATCATTGCCAAATCACTTTGGCAGACTCTTTTCATCCGGGAATTGCACCAGAAAGCTTAATCCCCTCTCTCCAAAGCATCCCTTCTATACTAAACCCCCCTTCTGCAGTGTCCATGTCTCAACTACTAGGAGATGGCTGCTGTTCAGGCCAAACCACTCAGACCTAACATATGTAGTTGAAACCTCCACCCAAAAAAGGCTGTTCCAGTGGCTGCTCTAATCAGTTTGTCCGTTATGCTCTGCACTCCAGTGGGGCTTCCGTCCCATTCTGCAAACATCAATAAAGCACAGTGCTCTGAAAAAGTATTCAGAGATGATGTGGCAGGAGCTAAAACGAGCTCAAAAAAGATACTAGTATTTCTGAATTAAAACAGTTTTTTAAGGAAGAGCGAATTGAAAGTTCCTACAAGGAATGTGAATGACTGGGAGTCATCCATGGATCCATGGCCTCAAACATGCAGTAAAATTAAAGTTATAAATGTATAGTGAGACTATTAGGATTACATCTAAGCTATCTAATAAATATTAAATCCCTGGGAGGGAAAGAATGTGTCACTGCATGAGAAGTGCACGATATATAAAATAAATTGAATTGAATTGATCTTGGGGGGGCGCAGTGGGTTGGACCGGGTCCTGCTCTCCAGTGGATCTGGGGTTCGAGTCCCGCTTGGGGTGCCTTGTGACGGACTGCGTCCCGTCCTGGGTGTGTCCCCTCCCCCTCTGGCCTTACGCCCTGTGTTGCCAGGTAGGCTCCGGTTCTCCGTGACCCCGTATGGGACAAGCGGTTCTGAAACTGTGTGTGTGTGTGTGTGTGAATTGATCTGATCTGAATTGAATTGAATTGAGCTGAATGAATTATAGAAAGCATATGGTTGCAGTTATTACAGCTAAAGGTTTATTCAAATACTTTCTAATTCAAGGTGTAGTTGATGCCATCGAGAGCACTGGTAGCTGTCAGCCATAAATCAGTGATTTTAAGAAAAATATCCACTCCTGGTAAAAAAGACATTACGTGTATTAATTTAACAGATGTTTTTCTCCCAAGTGATGTACATCTCATAGAAAATACAATTTGTGCGTTACATTAGGAGAAAAAGAAACATAGTTGAGACGTGTGACACTTAAGTGCAGTTAGTTTGTTTTTTTCACCATATGAACCAATGTTCATCACATGAGTAGCTGTATAAAACTTTACCAGAATATCCTCCATTTCTGATCACCTTCCTAGTAATTTTTATTTTTTTTTTTGAGATACAAGCTTCCTGCTGGCTGCCATACAGTTGGATTTTGCCCCGGTGGATGAGAGGGTCGCCTCAGTGCGACTTAGGGTCGCAGAGAGGAAAACTTTAACTGTTGTGTGTGCTTATGCACCAAACAGCAGTTCAGAGTATTCGGCCTTTTTGGAGAAGGTGGGTGGGGTTCTGGACAGGGCCCCACCTACAGACTCCATAGTCCTGCTGGGGGACTTCAACGCTCACATTGGCAATGACTGGGAAATCTGGAGGGGGTGATTGGGAAGAACGGCTTGCCCAATCTGAACCCGAATGGTGAAATGTTATTGGACTTCTGTTCTAGTCATGGTTTGTCCATAACAAACACCATGTTCGAACACAAGGATGCTCGTAAATGTACTTGGTACCAGGGATCCTTGGGTCAAAGGTCAATGATCGACTTTGTAGTTGTTTCTTCTGACTTGAGGCCACATGTTCTGGACACTAGGGTGAAGAGAGATGCTGAGCTGTCAACTGATCACCATCTGGTGGTGAGTTGGATCAGATGGCAGGGAAAACTGATGGACAGACCTGGTAGGCCCAGGCATTTAATGACGGTGTGCTGGGAGTGACTGTCTGAGGACCCTGTCCGGAATGATTTTAACTAGCACCTCCGGGAGAGCTCCTCCCATGTCCCGGAGGAGGTAGGGGACATGAAGTCTGAATGGACCCTGTTCAAAACCTCCATTGTGGAAGCAGCCAGGCACAGCTGTGGCCAAAAGCTTGTTGATGCCAGCCAGGGCAGCAACCTGAGAACCTGCTGGTGGACACCGGTGGTGAGGGAAGCCGTCAAGCTGAAGAAAGAGGCCTTTAGGGCCTGGTTGGCTCTGGGGACTCCTGACTCAACAGACAGGCACCAGCAGGCGAAAAAGGCAGCAGCGGCTGTGGTTGCAGAAGCAAAATCCCGGGCATGGGAGGAGTTTGGAGAGGCCATGGAAAACGACTATCGGTCAGCTTAAAAGAGGTTCTGGAGAACCATCCGGCAGCTCAGAAGGGGTCGGAAAACTTTTGCTCAGGCTGTGTTTAGCAGGAGTGGAGAAACTCTGACCTCTGATTAGGACATTGTCGGGAGGTGAAAGGAGCACTCTGAAGAACTCTTAAACCCGAGTGATATGCCTCTCTTACAGGAGTCAGGGCCAGAGGCTTTTGGACTGTCAGAGTCCATTTCCCTGGTGGAAGTCACTGAGGTAGTTGGTAAGCTCCACAGTAGCAAAGCACCGGGGGTGGATGAGGTCCACCCGGAAATGCTTAAGGCCCTGGATGTTGCAGGCTGTGATGGTTGACACACCTCTGCAATGTTGCATGAACCTTGGGGACAGTGCCCTTGGACTGGCAAACTGGGGTGGTGGTCCCTATCTTTAAGAAAGGGGACCGGAGAGTGTGTGCCAACTATTGGGGCATCACACTTCTCAGCCTCCTGGGAAAGTCTATGCTGGGGTGCTGGAGAGGAGGCTCTGGTCGATAGTTGAACCTCAGATTGAAGAGGAACAATGCGGATCCCGCCCTGGCCGTGGAACAGTGGACCAGCTTTTTACCCTCTTACACATAATTGAAGGGGCATGGGAATTTGCTAATTCAGTCTACATGTGTTTTGTGGACTTGGAGAAGGCCTATGACCGTGTTCCCTGGGAAGTTTTGTGGGAGGTGCTTCAGGAGTATGGGGTACCAGGGCCACTACTGCGGGCCATTCAGTCGTTGTACATACGGAGTGAAAGCTGTCTCCGCATACTCGGCATTAAGTCAAATCTGTTCAGTGTGGGTGTTGGACTCCGCCAAGGTTGTGCCTTGTCTCCACTCCTGTTTGTGGTTTTCATGGACAAGATATCAAGGTGCAATTGAGGTCAGGAGGGCATTCTGTGTGGGAGTCGGAAGGTGACGTCTCTGCTTTTGCGGATGATGTTGTCCTTTTGGCACCGTCACATGGTTGCCTCCAGCACGCACTGGAATGGTTTGCAGCCGAATGTGAAGCAGTGGGGATGAGGATCAGCACCTCAAAGTCTGAGTCCATGGTTCTCTCACGGAAAAGGATGGTATGCCCCCTCCAGGTAAGGGGAGAGTTTTTGCCCCAGGTGGAGGAGTTCAAGTATCTTGAGGTCTTGTTCATGAGTGAGGGAAGAAGGGAGCGTGAGATCGGCAGCAGTAATGTGGTCACTGTGCCGGACTGTAGTGGTAAAGGGGAAGCTGAGCCATAAAGCGAAGCTCTCCATTTACCGGTTGATCTACATCCCTACGCTCACCTATGGTCATGAACTTTGGGTGATGACCGAAAGAATAAGATCGCGGATACAAGCAGCCGAAATGAGTTTTCTCCGCAGGGTGTTGGGACTCACTCTCCGTAACAGGGTGAGGAGTTCGGACATCCGGGAGGAGTTCAGAGTAGAGCCGCTACTCCTCCACATTGAGAGGAACCAATTGAGGTGGTTCGGGCATCTGATAAGGATGCTCCCTGGCCGCCTCCCTTTGGAGGTATACCAGGCACGGCCAACTGAGACGAGGTCCCGAGGTTGGCCCAGGACCTGCTGGAGGGGTTATATCTCACAGTTGGCCTGGGGATGGCTGGGGATCCCCCAGGCTGAGCTGGAGGAAGTTGCAGGGGACAGGGGCGGCTGGGCCTCTCTGCTCTCCCTGCTGTCACTGCGACCCTTTTAAGACAAGCGAGACAGAAGATGAGATGAGATGAGATGAGATGAGATACATACAAACCTTTACATTACATTACAGGAGTAGCTGGGTAAAGGTTTATCCAGGTATGATCTTAAATCTTAAGAGATCATGGGTGAAGTGAGTCTGGAACAGCTGAGTTTTAAGACACTTTTCAAATGCGGACAAAGATTCCGCACTTCTGAGTGAGAGGGGGAGGCCCTTCCACCACAATGGAGCCAGAACCGAGAAC